>NC_064416.1:12760000-13360000 GCF_023375975.1 Astyanax mexicanus | reverse complement strand
GTGAATACTCAGCTACTCTGTATAAAAGTAAATACTGTAGGTATATAATATTAAGGAATTGGTTAGTTGGGATTAAATAGTCACTGGTGTGTTGCTAGGTGGCTGCTATGGTATTCCAGATAATTGCTATGGAGTTGCTAAATCATTGCTTTATTGGCGAAAACGATGTTGGTAAGGTGGTGCTTGTAGTGTTGCTAGGTGGTTCCAGTAAGGTTACTGGGTGGATAATATGGTGTTGCTAGGAAGTTGCTTAGTAGTTGCTATGATGCCATTCTGTTTCTTAGTAAGGAGTCTGTCACTCCTCCAAATATACTGGATAGAGTGTCATTATCTACAATCAGTGCTTGTACACAACAATGCCCTTGTTGCTGAATACAATCAAATATTCACAGAAAAATGCCTCACATTTCTGCAAAAAAAAAAAACATTATGGATATGATATATTGTTAGGGCTACAGCTTCAACTGTTCTGCCTGGCAACAGCCTATTTTCACAAAACGTCACTGTCCAGTAAAAAAGAAAGTATCCCCTTTTTTGTCGATTTTTAGTTTACTACGTAATTTGAACAAACAAATTGTCCCATACACTGTGCCAAAATTTCTTGATGAACATTGACTTCCATTAAAAGTTAAGAAGGTTTTTTTCTCTCTCCTGTAAAGTTGCTGTTTTGGAGATACTTGTTTTTCATTGGACAGCGATGGTAAGCAATTCCACGCTGACCAACTATTTACACTTGGAAACAGCAAAGCAACCATCTAGCAGCATAATAAGCAACTACCTTACCTAGCAACACCATATCAACCACCCAGTGTTGTAACTGAAATAACAGTTATTTGACTGCTACACAGCCTAAATTGGTTGAGGGATTAATACCCATCTAGCCCACGCCTGGCAATATGAACAGTGATCTGTGTTCTTGGGGTCATGTATTGCCCATCCTTCTAGCAATGCTATTTTTTTATGGATATATGGTGTCAGAGTTATTGAATAGAATGAGTGTCTTGATACTTTTGGACACGGTGTTGATAGTTTATGTGAATGGGATATAGAGGTACAGTAAAGCTGAGCTTGATTGACTTGAGGAACGTGAAATGTTTTTTGTTAATAGGTCGCACTGTGGTAAACAGCCAGGCTATTAAAGGAAGATACTTAATGAGGATGTGTATTCATGGATAGGTCTTACACACACACACACACACACACACATATACAGACTAGTGAAGAAACACTACCCCACTCTCCAGCTCTCCGCAGGATCCTGGAGATTCTCCAAGTTCTAATCTTCCTGTTGCTCTCAGCTAACTGTGATCTGTAAACACTTCGAGTGCTATAATAGAAGACAGAACCTGCTGCTATTACACACACACACACACACACACACACACAATTTTCCTGCTGTACTCAATCCTTTTGTTTCTTCTTCCACCCTCCCGTCTGTTCTTTCTTTCTTTCTTTCATTCTTTCGGACAGCAGCACCACCCCCCACACGTCTCTGAATCCAGCCGACTACAAATAATCACTAATAAGTGTCAGGGTTTATGCCCCTCACAGGCCTGCCAAACACAGTTTATGATCGAGCCTGAGCTGTAGGTGATTAATGAGATAGGCCTCCGTTTTGCTGAATAGCTCTGTAATCAGAGATGGCACACATCTCCATTCTCCAGCAATCAGTCCAGGGCAAGAGATGGCAGCCCAAAGCGCTCTGAATCACCACCATTCACACAGCTGTCAGACTTTTATTATCACATAAGACTGAAAGCGCTCTCTCTCTCCACCAGTGCCTGTCAGCCTGAGCACTCTCAACAACACACCACAAACTGTAAACTCTAAATGGAGACGGCTAAACAAGGACATTATGACAAACACACAAAGGCAATAACATCAGAGCAGCTTCAAACACGGCTCCGATAAGCCCGCTGACGAATGCAGTGTCTGACATCTATGACCAGCAGAGTCCTCGCAGATTCATAGTCACGCTGTAGTTAAAGAAAAGCTTCAGATATCGTATATAAATACTTTTTGTTAGGGGAAGAAGAAAGGTCACAAGTGAATGTAATGTGACCATAATCTATTTATCCAAATGTAACACATATTTACCTCAAAACTGATGTCCAATAACATTAGTGCAATTGCTCTTTGGACAGATTATTGTATTATTTAACCTGCAACTGAACCAAAGCTTAACTTGTGACTTAATCTAAACCTAAGCCTAACCTGCACCTCAATCCGAACATAAACTTAACCTACACCTTAATATTGACCTAAACTTATGCTACACCTCAACCTAAACCAAAGCTTAACCTGCACCTTCACCAAAGCAAAGCTTAACCTGCACCTCAATCTAAAACAAAGCTTAACCTGCACCTCAGCCCAAAGCAAAGCTTAACCTGCACCTCAACCTGAACCTTAACTTAACCTGTACCTCAATCTCAACCTAAACTTATCCTACACCTCAACCTAAACCTAAGCTTAACCTGAACCTCAACCTGAACATAAACCTAACCTTCACCTCAACCTTAACTTGTCCTACACCTCAAACTAAGCTTAACTTTCACCTCAACCTAAGCCTAAGCTTAACCTACACCTCAACTCAAACATAAACCCAACCTATACCTCAACTTAAACTTAACCTACACCTCAACCCAAACCTAAGATTAATCTGCACCTCAACCTAAACTTAATCTTAACCTGCACCTCAACCTGAGCCTAAGCTTAACCTATACCTCAACCTGAACCTAAGCTTAACATATACCTCAACCTAAGCTTAACCTGCACCTCAACCCGAACATAAACCTTACCTACACTCAACCTAAACCTAAGCTTAACCTGCACCTCAACCTAAACCTAGCCTGCACCATAGCTAAACTTTACCCAAGCTATTTTCTCAGTTCTTCATCGAGTGCATGACAGGTTATGTGTATTTGGCAAAAGTTATATATTGATATTTTTTAGCTTGAGGTACATCTATCTATATGTCTGTCTGTCTGTCTGTCTGCCTGACACAATACATAGGCTTAGTCACTGATCTCCTTTGTGTGTACCTCTATGAATGAGCTGGTTGTGTATATAACATTAAATCACGCACATCCACCCTGTGGCAGGGCTTATGGTCTCATTTCTTTTCATTAGCATCACTAAACGCACACACAATATAAATCTGAACATTTCGCAGGACAAAGACTGGAGTGATTACTGGGGATTTTCCACCATCAGAGCAGCGACACACAAAATCAGATGTCTTTTTCCAGCTGGCCTGAGCCTATGAATAGCAAATTCCCTCCTGAGCTAGAAGCACTCACACACACACACACACACACACACACACACACACACACACACACATGCACACACATGTACACACACTACACACCATTTCCTTTAGAACTGCTCACATGTAATGTTGAACTACACAGAACTGCAGTGAACTGTGGGGCTGAACATGTTCCACTAATTAAGGCTCACGTGTCTGAATCAGTTTGTGTGTGTGTGTGATCTGGAGCAGTTCTGGGAATTGCCCCATGGGCTGAAGAGTTTCTGTGAGTGTGTGATGATTCTGTGGGCCTCTTGTCCACACTCTCAGGGCCTGATTTATGATTCAATTTCTGTTTGCAGTGAATGATGGCGTGTGATAAAGCAGCCACCAAGAACATCATTTACTTAGTGCAGCTATTTAAGTTTGAGTGAGCTGAAGCCTTCTGAAACATGAAGTAAAAATGTTTGTCGTACAGAAAATATCGCATATTAATCCAAAAGTCATATTAGTGTAACATGCACTGATCAGGCAAAATATTATTTCCTTATTTCTGCACCCATTATTCATTTTACAGGTCCACTAAATATACCAGTTCTCTGTAGGCACAATGTAGTTCCAAAAGTACAGACTGTAGCATGCTTTACTATCCCTCTTTCACCCAGTTCTTTAATGGTCATAAGGAAGATGGATGATCACAAGCCATCAAACTAGCTAAACTGCTTGAATTTTTGTACCAGGAGTAGTATAAAGTTATCCAAAAGCAGTGTGTAAGACTGGTGGAGGAGAACATGCCTAGATGCATGAAAATCTTTAAAAATTTTACAAATATGAACTTGCTTTTTTTTTGTTATTTCAGACATCTCTCATTTTCTACAAATACATGCTCTAAATTACAATATTTTTTATTTGGAATTCGGGTGAAATGTCCGTAGTTTATAGAATAAAACAACAATGTTTTTTTACTTAAACATATACCTATAAATATAAAAAAACACAGAGCTGTGTGTGAAACACCAAATCCTTATATTTCCAAAGTACTACCTTTACCGGTAAATAAATAATGGTCTTGATCTTTAAAGGAAGTCAATTTAAAAACTAATTTTAAAGCATTTTATTGGTCTGTTCATCTGTTAGAAACTTCTTATAAAGTACATAACAACTTCCAAATTCATATATAATACAGTAATTGAAAATTCAAGGTTCTAAGTCAAATCAAAACAGTTAGATTTGGTAATTTTATTCATACTGGCTTTCTGACTTGCTTCAAATAATTGCTAGTAAAGTTCTGTAGTGGATGAAAAGAGAGCTGGATGAGTTTTCTGCCTTTTGATCAGAAAGCTCTTTTAAAATAGTTCTTCAATGGTTCTTCAGTAAAGCCAGAGTTCAGTGGATAACCTTGACTCATAGTTATAAAGTTCTTTACTTTGGTGGTAAGTTGCAAAAATGTCACCAAAATCTTTGGGAATACCTCATCAAAAAGAGTTCCACTGTGGTTATAAAAGAAGAAAAATATTTTTCAATAATATATAGAACTCCTTTAGTTTAGAGTGATATTTTGGTAACATTCTGGACATCTGCACAATGTAATTCTGGGTGTTCTGTGTAATATTATCCACAGTTCTGTGAATGTAGACACACATTATTTTAGAATCCAAACATAACACAGCTCTAGATGTCTAGACCCTGTTGAAAGGCACTGCCAATAGAATAGAACTCTCTGAAGCAGATAGACATGAACCTATTGGCACCATGTCTAATTCCAGGTGTGGGTGTGGGCCAAAAGAAGGGTATAAATTCCCCAGTATTGAGCTGTGGAGCAGTGGAATGGAATAATAGTGGTGCTTCATCCAAGATTTTGTGATGAGTTGGGGAATTCAGGATGATTGGGGATGAGGTGCTGTGGTAACCATCCAACATCCTGACTTTAAGAACACTCTAGTGTCTGAATGCAATCAAATACTAACATTTTTGATGTTCCAAATTCAATTTGATTTTTTTTATATCCTTGATTTAAAGCTAATGGCTTTAAGTTTTGGGATTTAGGTCCCTCATGGTGGCAATGGGTAATTGCACAAAGCATAAACTGGGCAGGTGTGATGCGATCTTCTTTCAGAGCGGATGAATCCGATTCCTGGTTATGTTCAGTCAGAGAGAGAGAGCATGCTCAGTCAGAAACTTCACTTCTTCGAGTGAATGAGCTACTGAGGTCTGAGTTTCCTCTTCTTAAGTCTCCATTGCTCCACCAGCTGCTCGCATTCAATAAAACTGAGACGGATCCTCTTTTAGAGGCTGTACATGTGATGTAATTACGTAAAGATGCGTGACGTGGCCAGAAGAACTCCAGCGAAAAGCGTCTCGACACCCCAGTTTTTCAGAATGAATATATTAGCAGGCTTAGCAGGGATGGTGGTTCCAGCACACTGGTACCATTAAACACTATATTTGATCCCTTCTCCACTCAGAAATGCTTCTGATTTCAGTTTAAAAACAAAATAATACAGGCTGACACTTTAAAAAAACATTAAGAATGAGCAAGAATTTCCCAATATTTTTGTCCCTATAATGTATTGAAAATGTGTGAAGATTCACAGAACTAACATTTCATACCTTTTACATCTTTATCTGCTACAGATTAGGTTTTATATTTTAGAATATTTGATTTCAAACATCTGAACAGTGTGATCCCAATGTGTTCCAAACATCCAAAATGGACAAACACACATCATCACACTCTGTTCCACTGGAAAGTGGGAACACCATGAAATCATCTCAAAGAAAAATAGCTCCTTTACAACAGTCAGACCTGCTAGACCTTCACTGCTGGTATTAATAACCCAGTTTGTGGCTGCTATTGTTTGGGAGTGGACAGAGCGGCTGCTGCACTGATCCATCGGAGTAGCGTGTGAAGTCTGAATCATTTGTGTTGATTAGTTTATTAATCTCAGCCTTTCAGCAGCTTGAGGAGCAGAATCCTGCTGTAAGCTCTCCACTCTCCACATGACCACACAGATGCCTGTCTGCCTGCTAGTTTGCATAGCAATGGTGAACTCAGAGCTCCTGCCATGCGTGGTCTTTATCATTCACTGGGATGCAAATCTTGCACATATAACAGGCCCTATTTTAACAATCAGTAGTGCACAGGTCAATTGTGCAGAATTGTGCGGCTGGATTTAGGGTGTATCGCTGTGTCTTTGGTACCGTAAGGGCGCAAAAATATGCCTTTTTGTGGCTTGAAACACTTAAAAGGCATGTACTAAAGCTGTTAATTAATCATGGGTGTGTTTTGGGCTTGACGTGAAGGAAACCAATCAGTGTGCCATTACCTTTAAGAGCCAGATGAGCTGATCTGACTTTGGCGCATTCGTATCTTAACAGCACGGCGCTTTGTGTGTCTCAACAGAGGATACTGATCTGCTCGTTTACACTGTGGTGATACACCAGCAGCTCATTTAAAGGGACACCAATGTTATTTTATTCTTTATTCTGTTTATTGTTGAGGTAACCTGTAGGATTGTTGGCCACCTGTAGGAATGACCCTGACGATTGACTGTTGCCACACGCAAGAAATGTACCTAAACCTACCTCGCATCCAGACCACCACGCCCATCAGTGTAGATTTATTCTTAAAATCCAAAGCTATTTTAATGGTGCGGGTGAAAGGCATTAAAAAATAGACTGTTGACAGGGTGTAAGATAGCAGAGAGCATTGCAACACGCCTTGTACCATGTGTACAATAGAGCCCTTGTTGTTTTTATCCATTTATTTAAAAATGTTATTATCACATCAATTAAAAATAGTGTTGAGTAAAAAAACGTAAAATAAACTGTACCAAAAAATATCATCCCTGCCGCACAAAAATCTCCTAAACCTACATTCTCATGGGGTCACATGGATGAAATGTGGGCTAGGTGGGTTCTACGTGGGCATTGGCTCTAAATTGGTTTAATAAATGGGTCCCATCTTTTTAGCTCACCTAAATCTCATTTGGGTTTCATCAGACTGTAAAAAAGATGGACGTCGTGTCGCGGTTCCCATTCATTCAATGAAAATGAAGCCAAAATCTTCCGCCATGTTGGCAATCCTGAAACCCCAGTCTGCGCAGTAGAGACCAGAGGAGGGAGAAAGACTGTGGAGAGACAGCCTACTCATTTAAATAAACCCGCCCCTGAGGGCTGCCTCCACAGAGCTCAAACAGTTTATGGTCCCGCCCATACAGTCATTAGTCCCACCCCAGCTAGGTGTAACCCAGCCCTTTTACAATAACCACACCTTTTTTGGAATAGAGCTGAATAACATTTTAAAAAACAAATTCTGTTGGGATATAAAAATTTGACAATATAAGAAGAGGTTCCACTTTTGCGTTTAAATAATGGAGGTAGAATTGCAAAATATATAAAATAAATAAATAAAATCGTGATTAAAAGTCTGTTTTGCCGGTGAAACCTATGGGGATGGGTGGGGTTACACGGCTTTCTGCAACCGAACAGCAGGGGACGCCCGACCTGTGGCGGCTTCACTTTTGAGAGACCATGCTCTGTCCAGCTATACACAGTCTATGGGTTACATATACACCTCTTGTGCAGTGAGCAATGAGATGGGGCCCCATCACTGACCATAATGGGGCCAATCTCTGACATCCTTATGTGGAGAAACATGGAACTTCCTTTCGTGTGCAACTAATTCTGCAACTATTTCTTTGACAATGAATGCAATAAATTTAAAAATAATAATTTACCACCAGTTCTGCTAGTGTTTACTGTGAAGATTAAAACTGTATAAACATGCAGTCCTGATATGTGATTTGCTGGCTGTTTATCTTCACTGTAGTAAATTATTGTGCACAAAGTGTTTAGAAGGATTCAAATTTTAAATAGGATTATTTTATATGGGTTTTATCATAGAAACTAGTAACTTTTTCATCCTTAGATATAACTGTAATGGTTGTTCCCGCAACAGAGAGTTCTAATCTATGTATTAACATCATGTAATTTGTGTTTCTATTGTGTTTAAGTTTTACTTTCTGCCTTTTCGTAAGTTGGCCATTGCATATTCATTTGAGAAAATCTACCTTGATTTACCCTGATTTGTCCAGGCATTGCTGTACCGGCTTACTTAATTAGGTTTTTAATGCATTTTTGCTTGTGCTTACAGACATGCACCCAAATTTCAAGCCTGATTACTTCCGCTGTGTGTGTGTGTGTGTGTGTGTGTGTGTGTGTGTGTGTGTGTGTGTGTGTGTGTGTGTGTCTGTTTTGTGTAAAAAAGAGAAAGAGCAAGTGAGTAAGAAACACAGGTCTTTAGGCTGGGATATCTCTGGTAGGTTTGAATATGAGTTTAGCATAGGCATAGCAGTCACCTGGTATACCACAGAAACATGTTTAAACATTGCATAGCATCTAACTGAAAGATCATTTAAGCTACTTAGCATCTTTATAGTGATCAGCTAGCAAAAAACACATAAAAAGACATAGCTTGCTTAGCAACAGCAGAGATACCACTTGGAACACCACAGTTACCACCTTGCAGACCCATAGGAAACCACTTGTGATTCCATCCGAACCGCTCAGCAATCATATAGCAATCCTAACCTCCTTTGTCTCCTGCCTGTAGCAACACACTGGTTATTCATTGATGTCTCCCAGTTATATATGTATTATCCCATCTAGCTCCTTTATTCAAATCAATTAAAATCATTGATAAAATGATGAAACCTCATACAGATCAGACACCAGATACACTATATGAACATATGAGGACAAAAATATTGGGACACCAGTTCTTTAATTGTTTTTTCCAAAATTGGGGGTATTAAAAGAATTGAATCCCATTAAAGCCTGACTATTAGGAGTGTATCATATGGTATTGTCATTTTTAGTTTTGAAAATAAGAACGTTCAAAAATACAATCCCAATATATCACCCTACTTATACAGTAGTAGTGCAATATATTAAGATATATTGAATCATAAGCCATGTATTGAGATACGTGTCACATTACCAAATTCTTGTCAATACACAGTTATAGTGTGTGTGTGTGTATGTGTAAAAAGAGAGAGAGATAGAAAGAGAGAGAGAGAGAGAGAGAGGCTGTCTCTGTCAGGTTTGGAGATGGACAGTGCAGACGGACAGTGTTGTGAGCTTATGTGTCTGTCATCTGAGATGACAGCTGCTTTGTCCTTTTCACTCATTCTCTTTCTCTCTCTCTCTTTCTCTCTCTCTCTCTCTGCAGATCGGAGCATGAGCTGGACTACGACTGCTATCAGGAGGATCTGTATGACAGGTACTGTCAGTGCTGTCCTCCACTCATGGCCGGCCTTTCACTCCGAGCTCGTCTGTCAGGCAGGACAAGAAACTCAAAGCCACGCGGTCGTCGCTCAGCCCCTGATTCAGCTTTGCTGTCACTGCTCTCAAACACAGGGGCACACATTGCAACAACTTGGAACTGCATTTTGCTACTTCCCAGGTTAAGAATCATAGCAACCACCTTAGAAAGCATAGCAGCTGCCTGGTATACCACAGAAAATGCAACCACTTGGAATTGCACAGTAAAGGTGGTTGTTATGGTATCCCACAGGGCTATTATAATATGCAGCTGTTAAGTGGTTGTAATCTGTTGTAAAACATTTCAACCACATAGAAACTGCACAGCACTTTTCTGTTTCAGTAATGGGTTAAATTTGAAGTAGATGAATGTATTCATTAGAATATGTTATCAATACTGTGATTCTCTAATATTCAATATATCACAAACCAATTTGCTACGATACTTCACAGCATCTGTGTTACTGAAGAGGATAAAATACTCCTAAATAAGCAAATACCAGAATTGTGGATTTATTGGGGTCAGTTTCACAGAATTTAACCCTTCTATTGTGTTCGGGTCAAAATTGACCCGTTTTCAAGTTTAAATGTGTAAAAATTACCATTTGCTTTTTTGTTCTGGAATGAGGCTTCATCTAATCCTCAGACACACCTGATTGAATGTAGAAATATACATTTTTACCATTTTAGTAAATTCTAAAGGTCTCAAAAAAAAAAAAGTTACATCTGTGGTGTTACGGGTCAAAAATGACCCGGCAGAGACTACTGGCTGTTTTATGCATCACCTTAAAGCTATGGGTTGCTCTGAGGATCAATTGTGGCCCAATATGCCCAATTATGGCCCACACACACACACACACAGGCTTCTTTCACATGCACAGACACAGAGACATATAGAAAATGCATACAGGCACACACACACACACCACCCCCCACGTGAACTAAGACTTTCTCACAGCATATTGATACATTGTTTATAAACATTGGCCCACATACACACACACACAAACACCACCCCCCACGTGAACTAAAACTTTCTCACAGCATATTGATACATTGTTTATAAACAAACATTGGCACATATAAAGAGGGTTTGGGTGGGATATTATTAGTTGAATTCTGTAGGAGTATCAGTCAACATGAGCAAAAGGTATTCTGTTCATGAGGTGCTAGATCATATCTTTGGTAATGATGGTGATCTTGAGGAGAGAGAGGGAAGTGAAGCTGAGGAGGATGTGTCTGAGGAGGAGGATGATGTTCAGTATGACCCTGAACAAGACCAAACATCTGATGAGGAGGACCCAGATGTCACAGATGCTCAAGGAGAGGTCTTCAAGTCAAAAAAAGGTGACATTTCATGGTTATCAAGCCCTCCTCAAACCCAAGCCAGGGCACCGATGGAAAACATCCTCAGAATGACTCCAGGGCCTACTAGATACGCTGTGTCACACGCCCAAGACATCAAGTCAACGTTTGAACTGTTCTTTCCACGACCTATTCAGAGTATCCTACTTGAGATGACCAACATGGAAGGGAGAAGAGTGTTTGGTGATAGCTGGACGGAGATGGACAAAACACAGCTAGATGCGCACATGGGACTGTTGCTTCTTGCGGGGGTGTACAGATCCTGTAATGAAGCTACGGCCAGCTTATGGGATAGTGAGTCAGGACGCCCTATTTTTCGTGCCACAATGTCCCTTCAAGCCTTTCATGTGTTATCAAGAGTGCTACGTTTTGACAACAGGGAGACCAGAGTTGCTCGTCGTGAGAATGACAAGCTTGCTCCCATCAGGGAGGTTTGGGACAAATGGGTGGAAAATTTACCCTTTGTGTACAATCCTGGGCCAGAGGTGACAGTGGATGAATGGCTAGTCCCTTTCAGAGGCCGCTGTCCCTTCAGGCAGTACATGCCAAGCAAGCCTGGAAAATATGGGATCAAAATATGGGCAGCTTGTGATGCAAAAACTGCCTATGCATGGAATATGCAAATATATACCGGAAAATCTGCCACCGGAGTGCCAGAGAAGAACCAGGGCAAGCGGGTCGTCCTGGACATGACCAAGGGTCTTCGGGGGCACAACATAACTTGTGATAATTTTTTTACCTCCTATGACCTTGCGCAAGAGCTTCTAAAGAGGAAGCTGACGATGGTGGGAACAGTCAGGAAGAACAAACCTGAGCTTCCCTTAGCTCTTCTTGGAACGAAAGACAGGGCTCCTCTCTCATCCAAGTTTGCATTCTCAGAAAGAACCACAGTTGTCTCCTACTGTCCCAAAAAGAACAAAAATGTCATTCTGATGTCAACTCTCCACAGGGATGCTGGTGTGAGCAGTAGGGAGGACAAGAAGCCAGACATGATCCTGGATTACAACAAGAACAAAGGTGGTGTTGACAACCTGGACAAGGTCACCGGCACATACACATGCAAGCGGGGGACAAAAAGGTGGCCAATGGTTGTGTTCTACAACATGCTGGACGTTTCGGCATACAACGCATATGTAGTGTGGACTGAAATAGATCCAGGATGGAATGGAGAAAAACCTTTCAAGAGGAGGCTTTTTCTGGAGGAGTTGGGCAAGTCTCTGGTTTCTCCCTATATCGAAAGACGAAAGAGGCTGCCCCGAACCGAAGCGTCTGTTCGTTTGGTGAAAGGGCTTCAGCCAACACTCACATCATCATCCTGTGATACAAAGGAGGAGGAGATTCCAGGAGCAGCAAGAGGAAGAGGTGCCAGTCCTGCCCCGCCAACAAGGACAGGAAGTCCAACACCACTTGCCACACATGCAAGAAATTCATTTGCGCGGAGCACACAGTAACCATCAAATACTGTGATTCATGCATTTGAACACACACACACACACACACAAACACACACACACACACAGTTAAAGTTTCTGATGCTAAGTTTCATGGTTCATAAGTTCATAAGTTCATTCAGAGTGACTCACCTGCACTAACATCATATTATTTTTCAATGTTCAGTTTATGGTTAATGCAGGCGCACACACACACACACACTGTTGTTGGTCATTGTTCATTTGTTAAAGTTAAATTGCTTGGTTAATTGGTATGGTTAAATAAAAGTTGGTTTTATGGAAAGAAATTTGAACACTTGTTGTCTTTATCCTACTATTTATCTATGCGGGTCAGTTTTGACCCGAAACACCAAAGATGTCACTATTGTTAATAATTTTAAATAATATTATTTTTTTCTTTGGTAGGTGTACTCTAATATAGGTCTATAACACATTTACAGTTTCTAATTACTCAGTCTATAAGTATGACAAATATTTTTTGTGAATTTAAATAGTTTTTGCATTCAAAAACGAGTGGTACTTTTTAAAACACTGTGTCTGTGGAGCCAACTAAAGAAATTTCCCACACTGGTTCCATTTATATGAATGTATACTAAGCCAACAATGAGTTGAAAAACAATATTGGAAGAAAACTGGTGATTTTAAGCATTTTCAAGCATTTTCAAATCACGGGTCAAAATTGACCCGCAAACACCACAGGTGTAAACAGCTTTCTAACACAATATAAGGGTTAACAACCAATATTCTTCATCGCAGGTTTACCCTACTTATTTGATTAGCACCACCATGTGGAGTAGTGAGTTAAGAGCACCTATAATTAAATAAACATATTTGATATTTGACACAAAACAATGCAGTATATCACAATATCAATATTTGCCTCACCTTTTGTTATGTGTTGAACTAATCAAAATGATCTGCCAAAACAATAAGACACTATTAGTCCAATCCCAAATTATAAAATGTTGAGACAGTAGGAAAAATACTTATAAAATAAAATAAATCTACACAGCCTGGCCAAAAAAAAAAAGGTCACACGCTCTAATATTTGGTTGGACCGCCTTTAGCTTTGATTGCAGCACACATTCACTGTGGCATTGTTTTGATAAGCTTCTGCAGTGTCACAAGATTTATTTCAATCCAGTGTTGCATTAATTTTCTCTTAAGATCTTGCAGCAGCATTAATGATGGTAGAGTCTGACCACTGCACAAAGCAGCTCTTCTCCATCCAGCACATCCCAAAGATTCTCAGTGAGGTTAAGGTCTGGACTCTAAGGTCTGTGGTGAACAATCCATGTGTGAAAATGATGATCTCATGCTCCCTAAATCACTCTTTCACAATTCCACCCCATGAATCCTGACATTATCATCTTGGAATATGGCCGTGTTCGTCAGGGAAGAAAAAATGTATTGATGGAATAACCTGGTCTATATTCAGTATATTCAGGTAGTCAGCTGACCTCATTCTTTCAGCACATACTGTTGCTGAACCCAGACCTGCAGACCAACTGCAGCATCAACCTCACATCATTTACTTACTTAAATCCAGGTGCAGACTTTCTTTTGTCCAGGCAGTATATTTGTATATTTTGACTTGAATTTTATGTTAATCTGTTTTAGAGAGTCCTTAGATTAATGCATTCATTAGAGTAATTATATACAGTACTGGTCGGTCCTATAAATAGTGTATCTAGATTTTTCTCATTTAAAAATCAGACCCCGCTCATGTCCATGTGTTTAGAGCAGTGTGAGATGGAGGTTTGTTCTGTGGGTTTGATGGGGCTGTGCTCTGCGCTGGTGGAGAGACGGGCAGCGGCGCGAGAGCTGCTGATGAAGCACGCTCTGAGAGGAGAGCTGAACTGTGTGCGCTGTCGTTATTCAGACTGTGGTAAATGACTGAGGTTCGCTCTGTGTTTTGAGTCCATGCGAATGTCAAATTATGCAAATGTGCAAAAGTGCAATTCAAGTGCATATTTGCTTTTGCCCTGTATTTGTATGTGTGAATGGAAATATGAGTGTGTGTTTATGCATGGGTGTGTGTGTGTGTGTGTGTGTGTGTTGTTCCTTCATACTCATAATTGCTCTGGGAGCTGACTGCCTCCCTTATGCAGTGTGAAGGGGACACAGGTCATTCATAAACCGGAAAGTCAGCACATTTAGATTTGACTTGCAGGGAAATGTAGACTCACAAAAACAACACAAATAAACAAACAAACAAATACACCTGGAGAACAACCTCCCTCCCAAAGCATACACAAATCAACTGTCACTCAAAAATCAATGATCAGCCATAATATTAAAACCACCAGCCTAATATTATTTATGTAGGTTGCAGTAAATTTGAGAAGTTCTGTAAGTTGTGAGATGTGGCCTCTATAAGCATTAAGAGTCATCATTAAGGGAAATCCTCTTAAATCTAAATCTAAATATATGATATTTTATATTTATCCATTGCTGTAAGAATATGAAACATTTTTCCAACTAACTACCAACTTTAATAATGGCTTTTTTAATTGGAACTAATTAGAATTAAGTACACACTAACATATGAAGGCAAATAAAAATATTTACTTTTAATCCAATCAAATCAGTGAGATCTGGAATTTAACCACAACACAATATAAACTCCAACCTCTGCATGTAAACTTTGACCCTATTGGAGCCTATTTTTAAAATGTTTTGGTAGTTTAACAGTAGTTTTAGTTTGTAGTAAATGTTTCTGAGCTGGATTACTGGCTAGATAGATGATATATTTAAAGATTCAGTAGATGGCAGGTGAATAGAACTGCACTGGGTAGATAGTGTAAGTCTTGCTGTATGTTATGATATGTGTATTATGTTTGTTACTGTTTCTGAGAATTCTTACAGTAGGGCAAAACATAATATTGCAATAACGGAGTGTATCAGTATTTTGTTACCCCCTCTTAGATGTAAGTAAGTTTATATACTGAATTGTATCTTGTTTTAAGCATTATTTCTTGAATTAAGCAAAATAATAGATAGACCAATTAAGTGTGATTATACTGTTACAAACACGCAGTATGAAATATCTGATATTTACAGCGGATTTGAACGGATTCCATGTGTTCATTCTTTAGAGCACCGTTCCACTAGACCCTTCTGGCGGCTGTAAATAAACAGCAGTAACAGAGTCTGTCTGGAGCTTCTTCTGTCAGAGCCATCAGCTGGACTGTCCAGTGGCCAGATTGACTGTGCCCTTCACTGCCAGCTCACAGGGGAACAGACAGTGTGTGTGTGTGTGTGTGTGTGTGTGTGTGTGTGTGTGTGTGTATAGCAATATATCTACACTCACTTTTCTCTGACAGGCACAAACACTGGGTTATGTGTTTGAACACTGAGGCACCAAAAGTCTGAGTGAATCAGATTAGAGGGGGGGATTGGACTGAAACTTGGGATTTGGACATACACATGCTCTCTCACTCTCTCTCTCACACAAACACACACACACACATACACACACACACACACACACTCACACACACACACAAACACAGACTACACTTTCTAATTTTTACCCCTGAATATTTTTAACGTCCCAGCAGATACACCACCAAAGCTCTATATAAATAATTTAGCCTTTTTGCTTATTTGGCCAAAAAGTTATTTTTTTTGTAATAATTAGCCAAATAATTTAGGTTTTCAAATTTTTACTGCATTCCTACAGTTTAATGGCTTGGTTACAGGGCTTCTTTGTGTCATTAACCCATTTTAGTTATATATATATAGAAGCTTTTTTCTGTCAAATTGTAGTATGTAAGTGTGTGTGTGTGTAGAGAGAGAGAGAGAGAGAGAGAGAGAGAGGGAGAGAATTTTAGTCATTACACACATTTTCTTAATGTTAATGAGCCATGAGGGCACGTTAAAACACAGTGGTGTGTGTGTGTCTGTGTGTGAGTGTGTGAGTGTGTGTGTGTGTGTTTTCTATGGTGTATTAATGCATTACATTGTTTAATTTGCAATTTACATTCTGATACCTTTACAGCAGAAAGAGAGAGAAAGAGAAAGCGAGAGAGAGAGAGCAAAGAGTGAATATGTAAAAGTAAGGGAGGGAAAAGATAGAAAATGCGATGAAGGAAGGAAGTAAATACAAAGAAAGACAGGAATAAGAATAAGGATAGGAACATGAGTGAGGGGAAGAGAGAGAGAGAGAGGAATGAGAGAGAGAACATAGCAGAATGAAATGTGTGGAAAGAAAGAAAGAAAGACGGAGAAAGAGAGGGAGAGAGAGAGCGAGAGAGGGGTGGAGAGGCTGACAGTATGAAAAACGAGTCCGTCACTCTGGAGGCAGCGCTGCATGAGGAGCTAATTCAGCTGCTCCACACTGATGGGCGATAAGCGCCTGACTGCTTCTATCTCTCTTTCTCTCCCTCTCTCTCCATCTTTCTCTCTCTCTTCATCTCTCCCACTCTCCACTGTCTTTAACCACTCTCTCTCTTACTATCCCTCTCTCACTCCCACTGCTCTTTCTCTGTCATTTCTCTTTTCTTACAAATACACCAGCCTCCGATCTGCTGCCACCAGCATTCACCTCTGTCATACGCTCTCTCTCTCTCTTTCTCTCTCTCTCTCTCTCTCTCTCTCTCTCTCTCGCACTTTCTCTCTGATTTTTTTCAACTCTTCTTTTGATAAACCATATCATTTATCCACTCGCAAGAGAGTGGGGGGAAATGGGAGGGAAGAGAGAGGAAAGAGAAAGTTACAAACACAACACAAAAAGATCTTCTGTAGCACCATATAACTTATCCTTCTTTTTATAGAAGAGGAGCTTGCAGTGCTTTTAGGTCAGTTCTTTGGCCAGTCCCTTACCAGACAAAACTATTCAGTCAAAAATGGCAACAAAAAAAATGTGGTTTTATTCTGCATACGAAAAAAATGTATACCGAACAATTACGATTTTGGATAATGTGATCACATTGCAGCCAATTGGGATTAAAATGGGTTTAGAATGCAAAGTGTTCAAAAAACTTTTAGTTTTAAAAATGCTTTGTCTTTGAAAAGCAAAGAATAGATATATTTAGCCATTTTAGTTTTTGCAAAATTGAAAAAAATATTATAAAACCTGCATAAAATGTTAGCTATTTGGGCCTTTGACCATATTAAATAAAACTTGAGTTTTCAGCCAAATAGCATAGCTCTAAATAACATTTAATAGTCTTTTGTAATGTCGGGTTTGCTGCCTATTTATGGATTTTAGTGATTGGTTAGGAGGCCAGCTCATACAAAGGCTGAAGAAACAAGGTCTTGAAAGTAGGCGTGGCAGAAGGGTGTGGATAGAACTGTTGGAGTCTATTGTTTTCTACAGTTATTGGAATTAGATAAGTAAGAAAGAAAGAGAGCGATATAAAAAGAAAACAGGAAATGGAAGAGTGCATACAAAGTTAAAGGAAAACTCTGGTGTAAAATGGACTTTTGGTGTAGTAAAACATACCTTACCTTACCTTTGATTAATAGCACATCTCCGCTAGTCAACATAGACTCTGCATAGCGAATCAGCCGGTGCCAGAAGTAACAGCGGCGCACGGACATGAAACTCATGTTATAGGATGTAATTAATGGTTTTTAATAAGCTTCTTGTGCGTTTAGAGCCTGGTTAACGGTGGAAAAAGCTATTTATTGGGGCAAATTTTGCCCCGTGTCACACAGTCTGAAGGGTCTGTTAAAATTTCTGGATCTCAGAAAGCTCTGGGAGAACTGAGGTGTGATATTCATCAAAAATAAGTACTTTTCATTAAGTTTTACAAGTCAATTTTTCACTGGAGTTATCCTTTAAGAGAGAGACAGAGTGCCTGAGAGAGAGAGAGAGAACAGAGAGAAAAAGAGAGAAGGAATGGAGAGAGAGAGAGAAGCCTCTCATTGTCTCAGCACAGGATTGCTTTCTTTCCAGCAGCACATCAAAGCTCTCTTTCCCGCTGTTCTTTACACACTGCAGCTCAGCTAAAGACTTCACCTCCTAAAGAGAGTGTAAGAATCTAAAGCCTCTCTTCACACACAGCGCAGCCAGAGCCGTATTACCACACCGCTGTGCTGGTGGCCTGCAGATACATTTCAGTGTGTTTTCATGTTCCTGTGAAGCGCTAGTCTCTCTCTGTCTCTCTCTCTCTCTCTCTCTCTTTCTCTGTCTTTCTTTCCACCATAAGCTGCTCATTTAGCCCACCTTATGTGTGTATATGTGTGTATACAGTAAGAGTGTGTGTGTGTGTGTGTGTGTGTGTGTGTGTATGAGAGAGAGAGAGAGAGAGAGAGAGAGAGAGAGAGAGAGAGAGAGAGAGAGAGAGAGAGAGAGAGAGAGAACAGGGCTGGAGATTTAGATTTTATTTAAGAGAAGAGGCTTTCCCTCAGCTTTATCCCAACACAGCGAGCTTTGAGTGGCACCCGCTGCAATTACCGCACCTACGCCGAAATCACAAAACAACATGGCTGCCATCTCCCCACACCAATTAACTGCAGTCACTTCAAAGCTTGTTTAATAAAAAGCCAAAGCCTCCAGCAGTCGGCTCCCGCCCAGCTCTCGCCGAGCGCGAGAGCGAGCTGTTTTTTTTTTTTCAGCAGGAACAGTGTAAAGGCTTCAGAGGTTGACACCGGACAACTAAATAAACACCATCCAATTTGCAAATGAACTCTCCAGCGCTCTGAACAGCAGCTGCCAAAGGAGTATCTGTGTAATTGTTTACTCGGTCTTATCTGCTCACTCGTGGATTAGGAGCTTCTTAAAGGCTTTCTCTCGTCTTAATCCGGTCTTCTTGATGCGCTCGTAATCAGCACACTATTCCAGCTGTCACTCAACAATAAGGCACGGGCTGACCTGGTCACCGTGGCTTAAAGAGCTAAAGTCCTAAAGATAACTGTAGACTGAAGAAGCTCCTCCACTTCACTTCGGATCATTACTGTTCAACCCTCTTAATTGGAAGTAAATTCTCATTCTGAATCTGACCTTCTGGGTCCTTTAGGAAACCTAGAGGGCAAATTATTAAAGCGTTAGTTTGGCAAAAAAAAAATCTGAGTCTTAGAGAGATTTCTTCTTTCTGCTCTGCCTATTTTCGGCTAATGTTCCTTCGAAGCTCCACTAGCTGCACTGCATCATCATTATGAACTTCCACTTAAACAATAGCCATAGAGGCTCAACACGCTTGAAGGAGAACACTAACTGCCACTTCAGTTACATCTAAAACTGTTACATAAAACATGGATATGTATGTATGGATATGTTTTGTCAGGTCAGCAGTATGGGGTAGTCACATATTTTGTTTTAAACTGTCCACACATTATATATTGGCTACAGTTCACAACCTCTATCAACTGCTACTGTAGCTATGCCTTTGTAATGGGTGCAGCATGTGGTTTTGCATTGTTTTGTTGAAAAATGCCTGAACATCCCTGAAAAATATGTTGAGAAGTTAATACTGCTTCTGGACAAGATCTTGTGCCCTTTCCCTTTAAACTCTAATTTCTGTGCATTTTTTTCTCTACACATAGCGTTGTGTGTTCCTTCCAAACAACTCAATTTTGGCTTCATCTGTCCACAGTATATATTTTGCCAGTAGTGCTGTGGAACATCCAGGTGCTCTTTTGCAAACTTGCAGCATTTTTTTTTTTTTTTTTGGACAGCAGTGGCTTCCTCCGTGGTGTTCTCCCATAAACTCCATTTTTGTTTAATGTTTTCCTTATTGTAGATTTGTCAACAAAAATTTAGCATGTCCTAGATTTTTTTAGGTCTTCAGCTGACAGTCTAGGATTCTTCCTCACCTCATTGATCATTCTGCTGTGCTCTTGCAGTCACGACTACGCCTAGAGAGAGTAGCAACAGTTCTGAACTTTTTTCATTTGTAGGCCGTCTGTCTTACCATGGACACATGAACATCAAGGCTTTTAGAGATACTTTTGTAACCTTTCCAGCTTCATGCAAGTCAACAACTCTTGAACATAGGTTTTCTGAGAGCTCTGGTCTGAGGTATGGGAGAGTTGGTCTGAGGCATGATTCACGTCAAGCAATGCTTCTTAAGAACAACAAACTCAAACTGGTGTGTGTGTGTGTTTTTTTATAGGGCAGGTCAGCTTTTACCAACACATCCAATCTCATCACATTGATTGGACTCCTGGCTCCAATTAGCTCTTAGAAAAGTCATTAGCCTTGGGATTCACATACCTTTTCCACCCTGCACTGTGAATGTTAACATGTTGTGTTAAAAAAAACATGCAAACATATAATTGTTTGTGTAGAATTAGTTTAAGCAGACTTTGTTTGACTTATTGTTGTGACTTAGATGAAGATCAGACCACATTTAATGACCAATTTATGCAGAAATCCAAGTAATCCCAAAGGTTTCCCATACTTTTTTTGCAACTGCATACCCCATTACTAGTTCTAAGTTCTATCTCAAAGTTTTAATTGTTAAATGTTTAGCCTTGAAATGCCTGAATGGATGCTTTAAAACAAATGATCTAAAGTTGTGCAGACAAATCATAGAGTATGTTGGGTTTATACTGTCTGCAATAATATAAAAGTCAAAGTAGAACTATGAAATGCTACATGTTTTATTTATTTCCATACTGTCTTTACTCTCTTCTGATTTAGAGTGATTTAGAATCTACAAGACCTCCATTTTTAATACTGCATAACTGTAGTCTATAAAAGTGGTATAAACAGTTATTTAGCTTGGCAGCTTCACTGTAAACAGGAATTAGTCATATTTTACTGTTTTATATGTGTTTACTCTATTGTTATGTAGTGTTTTTACTGGCAAAAACACACTGACTGCTGAGTTAAACAGTTTTAAACGAGTGCTGTGACTTCCTCAGACTTTTTACTCTAAATAAGACGAGGCTGTCAGGAGCAGGGAGTCTCTTATTAGAGTTTATGTGCTACAGCCTACAGGAAGAAGCGGAGTGTGCGATATGCTGTGCAGATAAAGCACTATTATTGAGGACTCTGTATCTCTGAAACAGCAAATTTGTTGTTTAATGGTATCTTATTGCAAGTGATTTCAGACTATTTTTCCAGTCCATTAGTTGCACTATGTAAAGTGCAGCTGCTGTTGCAAATTGTGGAAAAAAGCAGAGTTTTAAATGGGTTTCTATGCATAACTGTGATTATATGTTGTTGTTATTATTATTTTTCAATATACAGTTTGGTATCCATCCATCATAGACTAATGTAATAGATTAATATCACAGATTTAGCACAACTCACACAGTGGCAAAGATCTGCCATATTTTTGTACCAATTTTCGAATATGATAGGAACTATCGTAGAAAGTACTGGTATCTGATGTGATTTTATTTATATATTTTATTTTGCATGTATTTCACTTCACGCACGTATGATTTCCTGATCTGATCCCTTCGCCTACTCTCTCGTTTTTTCCACTCTCTCCCTCTCTCCCTCTCTCTTTTCTCCTCTGATTTATCATGGCTGGTATCTGTATCCTGTGTGACACATGCTCCTAAACTCTCCTGTCAGCTTCTGCAGTGCTTCGCCACAGAGCTTTTGATTGGCTCTGACAGTACCAATTTGATTTCAGTGGGAGATAAGACCAGCTTACCACTGCTCATAAAACGGAGAGAGTGGCTCGAGAGACGGAGGAGGAGGAAAATAGATCTAAGAGGGGGATGGGGGAGGAAATGGAGAGTTTTTAGTCATTATAATGTAGGAACACAGAGCACTGTTCATCGTGCCGTCGTCGTTGTATCTAATTCTTATAGTTGATTTTAGTTGATTTACTGATTAATGTTTTTGTGAACTCAAACATCAGTTCATAATCAGATTGCTGCAGTTATCTGATTATTCAAGCGGTCCTGTTAATGACCTTCTCTGATTTTTTTAGATCCTAGTAAGATCTAAAAATCTGAAAAAAAAAAAAAAAATCTGATAAAGAGAGCTGGATTTCAGCTCGGTTATTGTACTGTATTTCTCAGTAGATGTTCACTCTTATCTCAGGGTATTCTCAGATAATTTCTCAGTCTGCACATACATGAAAACACAGCACCCACGAGATGAAGGATTTAAATAATCTTCATCTTCTAGCTGATGTATGTTCATGTTGTAGCTCTGCATCAGCTGCCAGAGCCCTGAGAGAGCACAGTTGGCTTTGCTCTCTCTGGGTGGGTAGGATCTCTGCGCTCTTTCCCCACATCACTAGTCCAAAGGGTGATGCCACTCAGCAGGAGGCGTCTTGGATAATTGGCCTTGTAAATTGGAGAGGAAATAGGATTTTTAAAAATTTGAAGAAAAAAAAAATGTGGGATGATTTTCGTGTTTTACATGATGTTTACACCACGTCTTATTAGGGCAGAACAATTCATTTTTAAAAATTAAATATTTAATTGAAATTGCAATATGAATGGGTGCGATTTTTTTTTTATTGCAGGAGCTGCAATTTGAATTGGCCAATAGCCTGCAAGTGTGTGTTTGAAGACGTAGCCTGCTCTTCTGGAGATGCGTCACAACGTTGCAGCATTTGTACCGCATAAGTAGTCCGTAGAGTTCTGGAAATTGTATACTTTGGGCTTATTGTCACTTTAAATAAAATCGGACACTTTTATAAATGTGGTTTGATGAGAAAGAAAAAAAAGATTAATCCATAAATGCATATTATGTATATACACACACAGTCTCTCTCTCTCATACACACACACACACATATATATATATATATATATATATATATATATATATATATATATATATATATATATATATATTATTATTTTTTTAATAGTTTCTTGATATTTTAAAAGCTGCATTTATTTTGAGAACCCTGGGAATATTTTATGTGGAAAGAATAGATAAATATGTTAGCCACTAATACAGGTTTTGGGTTAAATGGATAAAAAATAACAATCGCAATATTCTGTGCAAAAATTGCAATTACATATTTTGCCTAAATCGTGCAGTGTGAGCAGTGTTTAACCGAGCACTCATCAGATGTCATCCAAACACTTTAGGAGCGATGCTGAAACTAAGGGATTTAACTGAGGGCTCTTCTAGCTAATGTATGTATGTAAAAAAAGCTGCTACATTTTACATTATATTAATAATTGAATTACTATTATCTGATTATATAAGTGTCATGTTAAAAACAGCATAGCCTGATTTCTTAATTGGAGTAAGCTATAGAAATTCAACAAACCAATCAAATTAACACCAGTACTCTTAGATTTATTGGCCTCCAGGGTAGCCACCTTCAGAAATCAAAATATGGAATGCCCAGCATGGCCCCTCTGAGCCATAACCACTCCTCAGCAGTGGTATGCTTTATTTTGTGCTTATATTCGTGCAACATTTCATTGGCAAATAAAGGATTGTTTTTTTATTATTTTAAAGAAGCTTTTATTAAAATGATGTATAGCTCTGCATTATTAGTGCTGAATATCTGCCTCAGTGCAGCAGCAGAGCCTGCAGTAGAGAAACGGAACGGCTGGCTGTTTATGTGAGGTATGGAGAATGCTGGTAAACCTCCCAGCTCCCACGCCTGTCAGATGTTTCTCCACCCGGCTCTCTCTCTGCTCCTCACTGCTCACGAGCGCAGACACTCCGAGCACTGCTGAAATGCACTGATAGCATGCACACACAATACATTATGCAGAATTCTATGCAAACTGAATGCGTTACTGAACAGAACTCGCTCACGGACGCTTACTTCTTGCGAGAAAACTTCCTAAAGTTGAGTTTCTTTTTTTGCTCGTCAGAGAGCCAGAGAAGGAGGTTCAAATCTGTCATGATATTTCCTGCATTCTAACAAATGATCTGTTCAATAAAAACACTTTTTAACACATTTTTCAGGCTGCAAAAAACACAAACTATCACTGGCACATATTGTGCAACTGAAAAAAGCCTTTATGTGAAAACTCTGCCTGTGCACAAACTACATTCGACACGGCATGTCTAAAAACTGATTTTTATTCATCTTTAACACATTTGAACACATTTTTGCAAATTAAAAGGCATATTTATTCAAAATGAACAGATATAATGTATTCAATATAACAGATCAAACCAATATATTAATATACTATAGGTGTAGCCTCATCATTTTGTATGAAATAATGAAAAGAAGTTTGACATATCTTACTTCCTTACACATGTTTCTCAGCAGAGGAAGTGACGTCCATCATGGGCAGTTTTTTATTTTATTTTATAAAAACTGTTTTCAGATTCTGGGGCAGACATAAAGTATAATGTTTAATTACCAAAATTACATATTTAACAGAAGACAGAAGATTAACAGAAGATTGTATGCAAATGGGTGTATAACTGTTAATAGAATAAGCAAAAAAAAAAAGACATTTATGAATTTATGAATGAATAATCAAAAGTTGGAGACGGTAAATAATGTGTGGGCTGGGAGTCATACATATATAGTGTGTACTGTAAATTGTGCCTTAAGTATACATCAAGCAATATAACCCAAATTTTATAATTGTTGTGACAAATTAGCTCACAATACACTTTTTTAAATGCATTGTTTGGATCAAAAAAATTGGTTATTCTAAAACATCATAATGTGGCATGTTGTATATGTGTGTACAGTGAAGCCCTACGTCTTGTAAGACCAATATTTATATTTATTCTATTATTCTAGTGCTTTATTGAGCAAATAATCACTCACTGCCCAAATAAGGAACTTTAAATTTGTAATTTACACAGGTGCCTTAAATTTTGCACAGTACAGTTTTTCACGCGCTGCTGCACAGTGCGTCAGTCAGCTAATGCTGTTCTCTGTTAAGTGTGTGTATGTAACTGTTTGATTCTGAGGAATGCTGCAGTGCATGCTGATAACGGCAGTGTTTACTGTGCTCCTCAGGGTGTATGACTATCAGCGTGTCCCGTCAGCAGCGCCCCCACTGGCCCACAGCTCCAGCCTGGCCAAGAGAGCCCGCTCCTCCTCCTCCAGGCAGAGACGCAGCCGAGAGAGCTCATCTTCCAAGAGCTCCAGACCCCACTCCTCCAACAGAGCCAAGTGTAAGAACGTACACTCACTTACACCCACACACACTGTATATACAACTGTGACCACTGCATTATATACTGTATCTATAGTACTCTCTATATAGTGTGTGTGTGTGCGTTTTCTGTAAAATTAACAGTTTAAAAAACAATGTACTGCTTGTTTACTAATCTGACAGGTAAAGTAAATAACATTGTCTATTAAGAATTAATTTTATGGGGGCGCCGAGTGGTACAGCGGTCTAATGCGCTGCCACTATGAGCGGGAGGTCGCAGGTTCGAACCCCCCGCTCATGCAGCTTTGCCATCAGTTGCCGGTGCTTAGAGGGAGCAAAATTGGCTCTGCTTCCTGTGGGGTGGGTAGATGGCGCTCTCTCCCCATCACACTTAAGGTGGCGCTGGGCGGCACGAGGCGTCTGTGAGCGGATGAATCGGAACCTAGCCGTTGTGCTTTCCTCCGAGCGCGCTGTGATGCTGCTCAGGCAGTGATTCATCCGCAGCAGCTCGAAAAAAGGGGTGATTGAATTCACACGTGTCGGAGGAGGCGTGTGATCGTCCGCATCCTTCAAGCGTCACCGGTGATGGGGCCAAGAGACAAAGGGGTGGGACAATTGGATATCCAAATTGGGAGAAAATGGGGAAAAATGAGAAATAAAATGATAAAAAAAAAGAATTAATTTTATAATCAATATAGTATTTGACCGGAAGCCAGTGCTAGTAAAAAATGTATGTAGGCGACTGTTTGAACAGAGAAATCAGCCAAATTTAACATTAAGTCTAAACCCTTTCAAACCCTGTGACCATTACAATGGATTCTCATGTATTTTCTTTATTTTTAGATGTTCTGTTGCACTTAACACTATTTGAGAGCTGTTGTCCATCAGAATAGACCATGAACCAGCCAATGAGCAAGTTTATAAACCAATAAAAGAGTAGCTCGGCCCCGCCCACTGCACTGAAAAAACAGTAGTACTTTTTTTACTTATTAAATGTGATTTAGAACACTTTTTAATCATGATTTTACTGTAATAAAAAGGTAAACATGAATTATACAATAACACACACAGGCTTCTTATGCAATGGAAATAAAAATAACTGTTAAATATTTTAGTTAATTTGATTTATTTGCTATATAGATTTTATAGTAGAATATAAGTCTTCTTTTCTGTGCATTACAGACAGTAATTCTTCTTCAGCATCCTTACATTTTTTCCATCACTGGAGATAATTCAGGTGTGAAGGGGTTAAATGACTAAATGAATAATGTTTTGCTGATAGCTGTGTTTCATCTGCACAGCAGTGAAAGTTAACCCCATGTTCTCTATTGATTTTGTACAGTGGCAGCATGTATAATGTAAATAATAATGTTTCTAAGATTAGATAGAGCTCTGTGGAATTCCATTTTTCACTTTTGTATAATTGGAAGGAACATCATATACATTAACGAACTGATTACAATCAGTTAAATAGGATTTATAATAATATAATAGAAAACAAATCTGCTGTTAATGTTGGTCTTGCCTCAACAAGTCAGAACTCTCTTGATGGTTGGGGTCACAAATGGAATTTCCATAATATTAGACAGGTGGTTTTAATGTTTTGGCTCAGTTTGAGTATAGTCACCTAGGAGAAAGAGTTACTCTAGAGCATCACATCTTCATTACCTTCATACAGTAGCTCTAGAAGAGCAATACACATGAGCCAGCATGTATACCTGATCCTCTGATTCCCTCTTGTGACCTTATGCACAAAATTCTCACAGCAATGTACCTATATTTAATATATACATAAAATATATTTACATGTAAATCCTTCCCATAAGGCTAAGAGCCAGTGTGACGAAACTCTGTTATAAGAAATGTGGGATGAGCAGATGTTTACACATTAAAAAAAACATAGCTATTTTAAACTCTGAATTTTGTCAGATTTAATTTTAATAAAATTCAAATTTCATCTAAGCATATTTGAGTCTGGTTGAGCAGTCTACTATAGTCTCAGAAGGGCAGAGACTCCAGATGGCTTTTCATTAAAAGCCTCTTCTCTGTAGGCTCTTCTCCTGTAATAGAGACAGCCCTATCAGAACACGTAGTTACAACAAATTAATAGAGCAGAACGAATAAGAAAGTGTTATTAGAGAATGTTATTAGCAGTTCTCATGGCTAGGTCACCTCGCAGCATTACAACTGAAGGGTCACAATGTTGGCTTTTTCAATTAAACGCCATCTCTCTGTCATAGTCTCTCATTTATCTTCTTGTTCGGTCTGTAATTGTGACTGTATCTGGGTGATTTTTTATATTATTTGTAGTATTTCTCTCAGGATCATAAGAATCCATTATTCCACCACCATAGAGAGCTTGGTCAGTAGCACTGTGCTGTTGTTCTGAGGTGGCCAGACTAGGGCTGTATATTGGATAAGACCCTGGTAATAAGATATGTGTCACAATATTGGGGTCCTGATTAAATATTTTGTAATATATTGCAATACTGTAATTTTTTTAAATCAAATTAGAAAAATTGTCTTACTAAAAAACACACCATTCGTATAAAATCTGAATAAAAGTTGACAATATAATAGTATAATAATACATCTGCAGTCTTTTAAAGAGCAATGCTTTGTTAATTATTAAGAACAGACATTTGAGTTATAATATGTATTAATATAATATACAAATGTTAAAATATCCTAGCTACAAATAAAATAAAACCAAAGACAGCATGCTAGTCTTCATTCTCTTTATGTAAATGGACTCTCCTGGCCACATAACTACAATAGGCAACATTGAGGTGAGATTAGCAAAACTGATCAAAACTGATCAATGTCATGTTTATATATTTTTGTAAGATAGGACTATAATGTATATATGTATAATGACAAGCCTGCAGTATTGCAGAACTTAGATTAAAAAATATATATATAAATATTTTCTGTATCGCTATCATCATTTGTATGATCCATAAGAAATGCCTCATGAATGCTCAACTAACACTTAAACTACAAGTCTATTAAATACAACTGCAAGGTAAAAGTAAATGATTGTCTATTGAATGTAACTCTACACCCTGACATTTTAGGCTAGGCTTAGGGTTAGATTTAAGCTTTAGGTTAGGGTTTGGATTAGGGTTAGGTTTTAGGGTTGATTCATGGTTGATTTAGGGTTAGGTTTAGATTTAGGGTTAGATTTAAGATTTATCTTAAGGTTTGGATTAGGGTTAGGTTTTAGGGTTGATTCATGGTTGATTTAGGGTTAGGTTTAGATCTAGGGTTAGATTTAAGCTTTATTTTAAGGCTTGGATTAAGGTTGATTCATGGTTGAGTTTAGGTTTACGGTTAGGTTTAGGGTTAAATTGAATGTTTAGGTTAAGGTTTGAATTAGGGTTAGGTTTTAGTGTTTATTCATGGTTGTGGTTAGGTTTAGGGTTAGGTTTAAGGGTTCATTCATTATTAAGGTTAGGGTTAGGTTTAGCATTTGATTTAAGCTTTACGTTAAGGTTTAGATTAGGGTTAGGTTTCAGGGTTTATTCACGGTTGATGTTAGGTTTAGGGTAAGATTTAAGCTTTAGGTCACGGTTAGGTTTAGGGTTAGGTTTTAGGGTTTATTCATGGTGGAAGTTAGGTTTAGGGTTAGATTTAAGATTTAGGTTAAGGTTAGGTTTAGGGTTAGGTTTTAGGTTTCAGGGTTCATTCATTATTAAGGTTAGGGTTAGGTTTAACATTCGATTTATGATTTAGGTTAAGGTTTGGATTAGGGTTAGGTTTCAGGGTTTATTCATGGTTAAGGTTAGGTTTAGGGTTCGATTTAAGCTTTAGGTTAAGGTTAGGTTTAGGGTTAGGTTTTAGGTTTCAGGGTTGATTCATGGTTGAGGTTAGGTTTAGGGTTAAATTTAAGCTTAAGGTTAGGTTTAGGGTTAGGTTTTTGGGTTTATTCATGGTGGAAGTTAGTTTTAGGGTTACATTTAAGCTTTAGGTTAAGGTTAGGTTTACGGTTAGGTTTTAGGTTTCAGGGCTGATTCATGGTTGAGGTTAGATTTAGGGTTAGATTTAAGCTTAAGGTTAGGTTTAGGGTTAGGTTTTAGGGTTTAGGGTTTATTTATGGTTAAGGTTAGGTTTAGGGTTAGGTTTTAGGGTTTATTCATGGTTAAGGTTAGGTTCAGGGTTAGATTTTAGGGTTCATTTATGGTTAAGGTTAGGTTCAGGGTTAGATTTTAGGGTTTATTTATGGTTAAGGTTAGGTTTAGGGTTAGATTTTAGGGTTTATTTATGGTTAAGGTTAGGTTTAGGGTTAGGTTTTAGGTTTCAGGGCTGATTCATGGTTGAGGTTAGGTTTAGGGTTAGATTTAAGCTTAAGGTTAGGTTTAGGGTTAGGTTTTAGGGTTTAGGGTTTATTTATGGTTAAGGTTAGGTTTAGGGTTAGGTTTTAGGGTTTATTCATGGTTAAGGTTAGGTTTAGGGTTAGATTTTAGGGATTATTTATGGTTAAGGTTAGGGTTAGGTGTAGGGTTAGGTTATATAAGAATAATTTATATTCAGATTAGGGTTAAGTTGCGTTTAATAGACGTTCAGTTGAATGTTAGATGAATGTAAGTTGAGTATTTACAGTGTGAGGCATCTATAATGGACCACCCAAATCCAAATAGTGTTCCTATATTTTCTTACACTTCTAAGCCAGGATGGGTGCTGAGGAGCTGCCTGAGGACGAATGGCCTCCTCCAGAGTTCAGTATAGAGATGAGTCTGGGCATGGCACAGTGTTTAGACGGGTGTCGGAGAGTGTGTTCAGACGAGAGAAGGAACAAAGGAGCCTGGCCAGGCTTGTGTGTGTGCAGTTATTTGGAAAGTATGAAATAAGAGATAGCACTTCCCTTATCTCAGCACAGTCAATATTAGTGAGGAGGAGCTGTTTTCAGAGCTGTGTGATTGTCTTCTTTTACCTCTCCTTTAATGTGGCATTTCTCTCCCCCTCTCTCTCGCTCTCTATTTGTTTCTGTGCAGTGAAAATGGAGGAGCTGCAGACTATAAAGCGAGAACTGACTCTGATAAAGGTTCAGATCGATGGGCTGTTGGACAGTCTGGACAGGATGGACAGACAAAGGCAGGAGCACACAGGTCAGTTCTCTGAAAATGCATGAGACACTTATTTGTCCTCCCGAGACACTTTGACAGGTTTCAAACTTTGGACATGATTGAAATTAGGTCTACGATAAGCTAGGCTTGGACTGACTGTTGAGCAGAAGTGTATCATACAAGCTTAAACCGCCCCCTAGTGGTAATCTATCTCTCGTCTTGCTTTACTTGGTGTATTGCTGAGAGTTTGGACCCTTGAAGACTTTATTATTATCCGGACCATTTGATATATTAGGATGGAATATATAATATTTATATATCAAAATATAGTAACTGGCACCCTGATCAACTGGGTTTAATCCAAAAGAGCCTCACAGACCCTTTAAAAGCTGTGTAAAAAAGCTTTTTAACAATTTTAACAGTTTAAATGCTTTAAAATAATTGGTACCAATTTAAAATAAGACACCTGTATAAGAATTTATAAATGCTTTACAATTACTTTATTAATGGTTACTAATTAGGTTGTAAATCCTTTAAAAATCATTAATAATCAGTTATAACACATACGTAGAAAGGGCAACAATGACCTTTTGTTTGCCAATAGTAAATCCACAGCCATCTATATTGTTGCCCTTTTTACATTTGTCTTATAGCTGATTAAATTAATGATTTTTAAGGCATTTACAACCTAATTAGTAACTATTAATAAACTAATTGTAAACCATTTATAAACCCTTTATAAAGGTAGTCTTATTTTAAAGTGGTACCAAATAATGATTTATGTTCCATATAACAAAATCTGGCATGATTTCTAGAAAAATAAAATACAATACAAGTAATAAATTATTTGTTGTACCATTTTTTGTAACATTGGGATATAAACTTAAAATACTTGTCAGTTGTCAATACATGTGCCATCTTTATTACAGTAAATAAAAAAAAAACACAAACAAGCTGTTGAAATAATTTAGCATATTTAATTTTAGATTTTGTATCAATATTCAGAACTGGGTCTATGCTCTTATGGGTTACGTCTATAAGAAAATCTAAAAAAAAAAAAAAAAAAACACAATCAAATTTCTGTATTATTTGTATTATAACTGTTTTTGTCGCAAAGCAGCTTTATAGAGATAAATCGAGATCTAGTAACATAAAAGCATAAAATATAAGACTTAAACCAAGACTTACAAGGGGGGTTCAAAGCATCTTACAAATTATTCATAAAACTCACTATACAGCCTCACGGGTCTATTATGTTCAGTTTCACTGATTACAATTGTGGTGGTGAGAAAATTATGGTTAATAGTAATAATATTAACAGTAATGGCAGCAATTAGAAAATTACTAGTTATACACCATGTAAACTTTATTAAATGGTAATGGAAAATAATCTACAGCGGTTGTCAGATGCTGCATAGTATGCAGCTGGTCTGTTGCTCTGCATTTAAGCTTTCAACTGCCAGTGATTCATCACTAATCTGAGGCTCGGAGAGATGACTCAACTGTGTGTACGTCAATACAAGCAACCAAACCCTCCTTTATATTATAGCTCTGAAATATATATATACCAGTTTTTTTTTTCTTAAAGGCGCTCTCCCGTCTCAGCATTTGTTCAATTCTAATATTTTAGACCTTCTTGAATTACAGCTCTGCCAATGAAGAGGGATCAATGTGTGTGAGTCAGTAACACTAGCAGTTTAAGGAGAGAGGAGGGCACAAGTCTTATTTAAACACTGAAATCCACAACATTTTAATTTATTTATTGCAGGAACTGTGTACTTTTAAGTACATGTGTAGATCTTAGTAAATCTAAAACATATTCTGGTTTGTTTAACACTTTTGTTTTACAGAATAATTCTGCATGTGTTCCTGTGTAGCTTTAATGTCTTCAATGTTCAATTTACAACGTAAAAAATCCTAAAAAAAAAAAAAAAAAAAAAGGAAAAGAAAATATCGAATGAAAAGAGATGTGTCCAAATGTTTGACTGGTATTGTATATAGTATATTTAGTGTTTTACTTAGTAAATGTAAATTACTGTGTCCTTTTGACTGGGGCTATAGGCATAGATAAGTCTATGGTAATCATGTAATAATCTCTAGGCAGCTGTTGTCTACTGGTAAACAGCACTGTTGGGAACTGCTTCTCACAATTCTAAAAATAACAAAAATCAAAGGCAAAAGCAGGGCAGGCTGTGAACTACAGTCAAATTAATAAAGTTGTTAAGCATGATACAAAGTGGCTTATTGATTTAGTAATCAGGATATGATGTACACAGTCTACAGTACTGTGCAGTGGAATCCATTCTTCATTTTATTTCATTTCTTAACATCAATCAGGGGACTGATTGGATGGTTAAACACAGAAAATATTCATGTAGCACTTAATATTATAATATTGTTTCCCAATAATGTAAAAAATACCAAGAAATACAATCAGGTTGAGCACTTGACTTGGTCAAAAATGGGAGAAGATATAATAATGCAATAACTTTTTTATATTGTGACATTGTGACAATCTTGACATTTAATGGTATAATATATTTTGAGTTTGGTGCAAGAATAAATGTCAGAAATGATTTAGTCCTACATGATCAGATATCACAAATGTGGATGTGTGGCTAAAATCATATACTGACACAATTTAAAACACTGAGTATTATATTTATTTGTTGTTGCCTTTGTGTAATTTTTTTGTTTAATGCATGTGTGCTTTTTTTCTAAACAAAATCTGCTGCAGGTTCACCCTTTTCTCAGGATGGGAGTTTGGGGGGTTCACCATACCACCCATCAGCCAGCAGTCGAGAGGGCTCACCCAGAAGCCCCAGCCCTCGCCCCCGCCGGGCCCGGAGAGACAGTCCTGAGCTGGGGGAGGCCAGCGACGATGATTCACACATGGTAAACACTCAAACTCACACACATACAGCGCTGTGCAGATGTTTTAGGCTTTTATACATATGTAATTTATACAAATACAGCACCAGTGTGAGCTAGTTCGTATGACGAACAAATCTTTGTATGTCCCCTTCAGCCAGCACCCCAGTAGATGTGTTCAATTCCATCACCACCCCACCTGAATTACCACCATCATAAAACACTGATATACCAAACCAGCTTTGTCATTTACATCACATGTGATACATGAGGTGAAACAAAATTATACTCTTATAGACTTGTTACACCCAAAAGAGCAATTGTTATAAAATAAAATAAAATACAATACAATATATTGAAAATTAATATCAAGATAAATACACAAAATATGAAGGAGAGTAGGAAAGTAGCAGCAACATAAAGTCCAGAGTGCAAGTTTTGCTCTAGCATCATGGATGATAATGAATGAAGGAGAGCTTTAGAGATGTTTTAATAAACACAGTGATACAAAGCCACTACTTTTTTATTAATGTTATTTATAATAATATTAGTGTTTTACATAAATAAACACTTACTGCCTTAATAAGGACATTTGAATTCTAAGGAAATTGAAACTTTTGCACAGTACTGTTTATCATCACTGCCAAAGAAAAAACATGTATCATTATGGTTGCTTTGTGGTTCACATGTTCACCTCCCAGCACTGGGGTCTTGGGTTCAAGTCCCTATGTGGGTGATGTTCTCCGTGTGTTTACATGGGTTTTCTCCGGGACACCAGTTTCCTCTAATAAAAAAAACACAGAGATGAGGTAAACTGGATACTATAAATTACCCTGGTTGGTGTGTGTGGGTGTAAATATGTATGTGAATGTGTTTATGACTATATGCACAGATATATATTGGCACTCTGTGATGTGTCTCCTTAGTGCCCAGTGTAGTAAGTACTGCTTCTCACGTGTGTGTGTGTGTGTGTGTGTGGTAGCCCGTCCACATGAATCTGGAAATTTTTTGTCTCCGTTTTTGCCTTCCGTCCACACGAAAACGGCACTTTTGGTCGCTAAAAATGGAGCATTTCAAAAATGCCTTCCAAGGTGGAGATTTAAAAAAAACTATGAGCGGAGAAACCGAAGCTTTCTGAAAACGCTGACATTAAACAGCGAGTCTGCGCATGTCTGCTTTTTGTTTACATTAGCTTAGCCTGTTCAGAATGAGCCTTAAACATGGGCAGCACCTGGATGAGTTCTTTTTTCTCTGCGATTTGTGAATTAATAACATCTTTCACAGCTTAATTTAACGTTACTCTTACATTATCAAACACAGCAGGGGCACCAAAATGTGGTGTGTCCAATTTTTTTGTCCGATGCTCCTGTTCGGGGGGACAAACATTACCGGCAGTTTTTGGAGAATTTCTGTTACTCCATTCCTTCTAAAATTCTGACACAATGTAATAATGTGCTCAAATAAAAAATAGATAAGAAATAGAAATACTACTTAGAAATAAGTTTTTCATTGGATAGTGGAAATATGAAGTGTTTTTTTTTTGTTTTTGCTGCTCATCAAAATGCATGTAAGTCAGGTCCACTGTGCAGGTCACAGTAGCATTGCAGAGCACAGCACAGCATAGCACAGCATGCCCTGCACTGTGTCCCTCTGTAGATAACCAAAACGTACCATGCACAGCCTTCATCCCCCTATACACACAGTGGATTTCAAAAGGACGCTGTGGACTTGTGGCTGAGTGTGTCTTTTTTTCAAATTGTGTCGTGTGTGTGTGTGTGTGTGTGTATATATATATATATGTGTGTGTGGGGGGAGAAAAGAGATAAGCACAATGCAGAATGCCTCTGCACGACAAATCAGTCTGACAGCAGATAAGTGCCTCTCAAATGTTGTGAATGTAAAACTATGCCTGGTTTCTGCAGACAAGAAACAACGACTCCTACAAACGTTCATCGATTCTCCACACAGAATAGCCAAATCTTGGAACCAACCACAAGTGAACAACTACACACACACACACACCATCTACACCCTCACTAAACACTTTACCTTACCTCCATCTCACTCATGTCATCTACAGAACACAGAAAAAAAACTAATCTAATCATGCTTTCATTACTTTGACACACTACTGCTTTATTACGAGACAGATTTGCTCATTGCAGCGTAAAATTACACTGAGCTCGGCCATTTTTCTGCTCTCATTCTTAAACTGCATCCACCTACAGCTGTCCTCAAGCATCAACTTCAAACAAAAGCACACACACACATAGTCAAAGCACTTATTGAGAAGAAAAGGTGATGATAAGCAAAAACAAAGCTATGGGAGAAGTACTGAAGAAAGGGAAAGACAGAGAGAGGCAGGACAATTAAGCTCTATATATATATTATCCACCACAAAGCACGTTACAATTATGTGTAATTACCTTGCAGAGTGTCCCCCACCTGCCGACAGTGACACATTAAGTACTTTAAGCCACCTTCTGAGTCTCCTGAACACAATAGCAAGGCCCTCAATTACTCTGCAGCAGGGATTGTGTCACAGAGGGCTTCCCCCCGAACTGCCTTAACTGCACAATACTGCAGAACTGCACCATCTGCCCCCACATGATCACCACAATCGCTCTGGATTTGTTGTTTCTTTTTCTGTGTTGTGGCTAGACCAATATGAAACACTCAATGGGGCAAAACCTTTTATATACACTATAAAAAGCAACCCAGCAGGCACTGAAGATCAGCTTGACGTCAGAAAGACTTTGGTATTTTAGTTGAAAATGAAATTCAAGTTGATGTGAAAAGCCATTCTGGTCAGAAATCAAAGACCTACATTCATTACAAAACAATATTGGGTTGACCTCAAGTTCCAACATTAGACAAATGTAACATTTTGGATGGAAGTCACACATTTCTTAATAAACCATTATCTGGTTAAAGTTGTAAAAATTTGATTGGAAATTAAAGGTCACATATTTAACAAAACATTGGGTAGAGAATGTTTCAACATTTTTTAGATGTTGAATTTTTTTAGGAACCTTAAGTTACATCTATAAAAAACAACAATAAAAGTGTGTTGACTTACAGTTCCGACAATTTTTGTTCCAATTTTTAATTTTGTCAGGAAAGCAAAGTCACATGTCCATCAAAAACCAACAACAGGTTAACATTAGGTTTCAGCATTAGATAGATGCTTTACATTTTGCTACCTGTTTTTGCTTTCTGTTTTGCTTTGGTTTATCTTGTTTGTTTAATAAATTAATACCTGCATTTATGTCTGTCTTCTCTTTCCAGTTCCTGCGTGACAGATGTTGAGTTTTAGTCATCATGCCTCACAACTAAATGTTGGTATTTTACACCATATAAGGTTGGCATGTGACATTAGCAAGACACTGGATTTACGTTGGAAATCAAAGTCACATTTGCATTCAAAGTCATTCATTTTTGGTTATTTAACACTATGGTTTAAAACCAACAATACATCAACTTCTAAAATGTTAAGAAATTAAGCACTGAATTATTGACTTTTCCAATTCACAAGTGACAAAAGTCACAGGAGGCCTGTATTGTTTGTGTTTGCAGGTGTGAAATTTATCCACTATATACCTGCATTGACTGAATCTACTGGATATTATATTGATTGGCTATGAAGAAATGTTGCCAAATGTAATCTAATGACTGGTGAATGTAATGGCTTGGTAAAACATATATATTTGTAGATGTTTTGTACCAAACCTAGGGTTTCTGGAAAAACTGTGAAAAATATTTCAATGCTGCCTATAGACAATTGGCTTAAACGCAGCCTCTCTAATTAAACAGTGTTGTTTAAAGCTTTGGTATTTCAGTTTTCAACACCTTGACAGGGATTAAGCCTATGTGTAGGTGTGTGTAGCTTTTAAGAGAAAATATACAATTAAAATGCTGTGTAGGCCTCATGTCTGTCTGGGAAACTGCCCCAATGTGTCATGAATCTGTCTCACCAGCAATACTTTCTTGTGCTAATCTTAAAGTTTAATATTAACTCTACCTGATTTATACTGGGAGTGTATCGATTCAGATGTACACAAAATAAATAAATTCAATGAGATTTCAGCATTTTAATTAAAACCTGGACTTTTACACTGTAAAGCTTGTCCAACCTGGAAACAGGTCCTATCATTTTAAACACAAACACAACAAGAAAGCACAGTGTAAAACATTACAGCCACATTACATGTCATGTAAACTAATTTCTTCTTTTTCAATTCTAATTGTCATAGAAAGTTTAGGATATTGAACTCAAGTTCTTTTGTTTTAAATAAAAATAATAAAAAAACACATTGTCTGAAATAACTTCTTGTGAGTTTTTCAAAATTGCCCAAGTTTATTTAGTTTGTTTAATTATGTAATTTATGGTTAAAAAAAGGAAAGGGGGAAGATTTGACTATGCAACAGCTAATTTCGAAGTTAGAATTTTTTTTTTTTAAGTTCTAAATTTTTTGAACTTTTAAGCCATGGGAGCATTGGGCTAACCACTTTTTTTTTTTTTTTTTTTTACAAACGCATAGCAACTAATATTAACTAGGAGAAAAAAAAAAAAAACTCTAGGGGACTACTTTCACTACATTTACTTTTGCACCCAACCAAAACACCATTCACAGACCCACAGCTACAGCAGCTGTATCTACACACAGCCTCCAACAACCACACGCTTTCTCTGCATGGTCTACTCCTCACTTGGGTTTGACATCAAAATAATGGAGAACAATCCATGTTGTTAGTTCGTCCAGTGGGTTTTGGTTCCACCACACTGTTTGCGAGCTTGTTATATCAGCAGGCTTGTAAAAGGGCACTGGCACGGTTCAGTAGTTTGATAGAGCAGTCTGCTATTAAGACCACATTTCTCACTTTCTCTACCTACCAGTGCTCTCCACAAGCTGTTGTTGTTTTCCATAACTGATGAGCGCTCCCTCGCTCTAGGTGATAAACCATATGTTAGAGGAGAGCGTCTCAGCGAGAGCCAACCGGTCCCTCTCCGTCATCTCAGCGTGCTTCCATTCCCACCCATTAGCTAGCGCGGCAGCTCATCTCTGCAGCCCAACCGTCTGAAATGAGCTCCAGCACACTGACTCATGTGTCATTAATTCCAGGCTAGAAGCTCCGGGTTACCCACAGTGCTCTCTCCTTAATGGCTGTGAACATACTGCAGCTGCATGTTAGAGCACTGGAAACCATTATAATGAGGATCTGTCTTTCTCTTTTTGCTACAGATGAATCATCACAACTCTGACTTGGAGGACGAAATGTAAAGAAGCACTGTTCAGGTACTAGAGATCAGACAAGCACACACATGTCTGTAAAAGACAGATACACACAGATGTCACCGTATGTATGTTTTGTCAAACCATCAAACCTTAAAAACGGCAAAGTTACAGAAGAAAGAAAAGCCTTTTTAACAAGTCAATAAAAAAAGGCATTTTTGTTCATTTCTATTATCAAATTTAGCATATTCCAGATTCACATTATGTTAAAAAGTGAAAAAATTAAAGAAGACTGGAAATACAAGGTTTTGCCTGCCACAATTTACAGTACTATGGAGTGCCAAGTGGTCCAGTAATTTAGACCACTGCCACTATGATGGCGCTCTTTCCCCTTATCACTCCTAGGGTGATGGCATCTGTGAAGTTAGCCTATAACGTTACAGAAATAATGTTTGAAGGGGTGTTCTGAAAACATTTGAAATACAGTAATAATGGTTTGCATCATAATGTTATTAGAATGTTTTTTTTTTTACATTCTAATATGTAAGACATTGCAGGGTGTCAAGTATCCAGCAGTCTAATGTGCTACTAATAATTGTGAGATCGCTGGTGTGAATTCCGGTCATCCCGGTAGCTTGCCATCAGCTGCTGGAGCCCTGAGAGAGCACAATTGGCCTTGCTCTTTCTGGGTGGGTATTTGGCGCTCATTCCCTCATCACTCCTAGGGTGATGTCAATCAGCACAAGGTGTCTGTGAGCTGATGTATCAGAACCAAGTCGCTGCGCTTTCCTCCGTGCGTGCTGTGATGCTACTGTGCAATGCAATGATACAGCAGTTTAAAAAGAGGCGGTGACTGACACCTGTATCAGAGGAGGCATGTGCTAGTCTTCACCCTCCTGGTGTTGTGGCGTCACGTATCATTGGGGATATAAAGCTGAGTAGCAGCTGAATGGGTGGGACAATTGGCCTAGCTAAATTGGGAGAAAAGGGAAACAAAAAAATACAGTATTGTGCACAAGTCAGTAATTTATTCAAGTTATCTCAAAATGCCCAAACAATGCACATAACTTAAGAAACATGAAAGTGAATCAAAGGGAAAACAAATTTTACAATGTTCAATTACAGTTTATTTAATAATGCAAAAGAAGAGAAAGTGGGACTGTAAACCAATGTGCCAGACTTGATAGATCCTCTAAAACTGTCCTCACATCTCAATAAAGGTGTGCATATGGGTCCATCCGTCTGTGAGATGATGACTTAATGTTCTAGAATGCTTTAAACGATGCAAAGCTTCTAGAAACTTTTGCTGATCAACCCAAAACCCAGACCTCAACATCATTGAATGTGTTTGGAATGCCTTTAAAAAAATGGTGCTTCTTTATCATATAGCTTGTCCAAAATGCATGTGTTAATCTGCTCTTAAGGGAGTGCTCAAACCATGATTTGTATTAACTGCAGTGAAGTAAAAGTGAATTTCACTTCCAATATTGTAACTGGAGTCCAGGTGCAAAAAATACAAATTCTCACATAATACTGCTTTAAGTAACTGAAGACTACTTTTGGTTTCTGACGTATGCATAGTACTGTACTATATGCAAAAATACTACTTTGAATATTTTCTCTGGGCCATTCTTTACACAGTTCTTTACAGTGTAAAGAGCATCAAAAATGTGAAAATTCTATTAAATGACCATGCAGCGTGTTTAGTAAAGATAATAATACCATCTTCTTCTCCAGACTGAACTGCTGAGTGATGTAGCAAAGGAGAAGCAGTGCCAAACACAGAAGAAGAGCATACCACTGATTCCCAGGATGCACCTGCAGTCTGCAATGCAAAATCAAAAGCCTGTTACTTCTTACTAACATAGTGTTTTGAGGTTTTAAGAGTTTTTGTTAGCCCCTATTTCCCCTTGTTTTCACACTTATGTAGTTTTAGTGATATCATCATGTTCTAATGCTATCATGCTGGTATCTCCTATAGCTCCTGTGATTTAGGAATCATCAACCACTGTGTGTACTCTTATCTTTCATGTTGTATCATGGACCTCAGTATAAAACATATATACAAAAACCAGCCTTAACATTAAAACCATCTGCCTATTATAGTCTACACCCACCTTGTGCCACTAAAACAGCTCTGACCCATTAAGGCACAGCAAAAGAGCTATACACAGACCAGCCATAACATTAAAACCATCTGCCTAATATAGTGCAGGCCCATCAAAACACTTCTGGCCCATCATAGCACATTTTGAAGGTGTAGCTCATTTGTCACGTACGTTTTAACACATTATAGATACCCCTATATAGATCAGCTTTCCATTGCTGGACTGAGGCCACTGGAACAATATAAGCAATGTTCTTAACTTCACCTGTCAGTGGGTTCTAATGTTTTGGCTGATCAAGTTGAATCTTACTGAGTTTTACTGTTTAACCCCTAAACATCTGCCTGACATTACACCACTAATTCTTGAGGATTTCTATTCAAGCATTAGATAAAAAGCTTTCATGTTTAATAAATAACATTACTGAAAATATAACTGTAATAGAAAATAGAAAATAGTATTTAAATAAGTGTGCTCATGTCAAAATCTAATGAATAAAATTGGCTCTTTCCTGAACTTCATTTTAAAATCAATATTCTTCTGAATACAACTCAACCAGTTCATGTCCTTCAAACCTTTAGTTTTTATTTGATATGTCTATTTTCAAACATGCAGAATTTGGGTTTGATTCTTGTTACTGATCTGGAATTATTAAGTGGAGTAGAGAGTGAACAGGCAGCTTCTCCAAATGTCCTGTAGTAAATTTCAAAGCCCTCAAATTTTCAGAATGTAAATAAGTTATTTTACCGCAGAAAAAAAGGGTTCAGTATCACCTTCACCTGTAGCCTGTATATGGGACAAGGCATGTTAAGGGGTTAAGTCTCCTTATGAGAACCAATGTTGTTGCCATGACAAGGCGTGGCTCTAATTTGTATGTGATTTTAGCTTTCATATTTAATATGTATAAATTATTTATGTTAATTGAAGGCCATAAAAGTATACGAGGCCTAAACATGCAATTCACATCTTTAAACTTCACTGAAAAGGTTTCTTTCTAGATTCTTTGTGTGATTTTTTTTTCATGCTCAAATTTGTAAGCAGCAGCTTTTGCTGTACAGACTGAACTATCTCTCTCTCTCTGAATGAGACGTAATAATGGATCCTCTTCTTCTGTGTTCCCGGAGCTTCAGCCTGAATGAAAAGGTCTGGGTCAATGTGTAATATTGTGTAATATTGTAAACTCTGTTTTATGTGTTTCTGGCTGTCTGATTTTATCTTGCGGTTTGTTTTGTTTATTTTGTTTTCATTTTTGAAAAAAGAGAAGAAATAAAAGACATATCTGAGACTGTTTCAGTAGAATTCTAGTGCTGTTTGTTAGGAACGAACTGGTTCTTTTCTCTTTCTTTTGCGCCCACATGAAGCCGAGTGGAGCTCATGCATTGTCACAGTAGTAAAGGTATTTTCATATCGATTAAAAAGCCTCTTGGTGTTCTCGTCTTTATGTTGTTCTTTTGTTTGAGACATCGTTAGATGACGCTCAACTGTTCTCAGCCCGTAGCTGTTTGGAGGGCGGGGATAAATGGACAATTGAGGCAGTTTAGCACGCCTTTTTGTCCTGCACAAAAAAGCTCATTAGCACTGCAGGCACTCTGGCCACACCGTGACATTAGGTCAATGCAGCACAGTTCCAACTCGGGGCAGAGGTGTTGGAAAGAGCTCAGCAGAGGCAACAAAACTGCTCCAGCTGCAGGAATAATGCATAATCGCTGCATTCTGGACAAATAAGGCCAACCGTGAGCACCGAGGCCTGAAGGTGCAGCGTGAGTCAGAGCCCCATGGTGTGACTGAACAGAACGCCAGGACACAGCTTGCTCTTTCAGCACAATGCCCTGCAGGGTGTGGAGGTGAATGGATGCTCCGTGGCCTCATGCTCTGCTCAACTCTGCCTAAAGGTTTAACCTCTCTGTAGCTGGCAAAAGAGCTATTGTTAGAAGCTTGGAACATACTCAAAAGTTCAATACAAAAAGTCACATAATTTGTGGATAATTGCTGAGCTTGGTGTTCAACATCAGAACCAGCAGTTTGTTAAGAGGAAAACTCTGCTATACCACACAAATCAAAACACACAAAGAACAGAAAATCACACAAAAGCCATTTGAAAGCCATATGAAACTGTAATATTGCATATAGGTATTTGGTTATATGAAGTTAAACATAAACCAGCCATAACTTTAAAACCATGTCATCTGCTGGTGTTGCTCCACTGTGTTGCATCAAGTCGAAAGTCAGTGCAGTGTTTTCGCGGACAATATTACAGCACTTCATGCTTCCCTCTGCTGACAACTTTTATGGAGATGCAGATTTCATTTTTCAGCAGGATTTCCAAAAGAGTACCAATTATATAATATTCTGAGACACTCATGTTTGGGTTTTCATTGACTGTAAGCCATATTAAACATCAACAATAAAAGAAATAAATGCTTGAAATAGATCACTCTGTGTGTAATACATCTATACAATACATTAATCTTACATTTTACACTGATTTACTGAAATAAAGTACCTTTTCAACCATATTCTAATTTTTTGAGATGCACCTGCACAGTGGTTTTAATTTAATTAAATCAGTATGAATAGTAATATGTAATATTATGTTATATTAGGGAACCTGACACACAAAGTCTATATTACTTAATATTTCATGTAACAATTAATAAGAATCCCTGCAATAAAATAAATAAGGACTAAGGACTATATTCTCTTAGTGAGTTTATTTACATGGTATCTAGCTCCACCTACAGGTCTTTCAATGTTACTACAGTTTGTTGTAATATAGCGTCTGAACAAAAACTAATTCTTATTCTTAACAAAAATGTAATACAAATCCCCTTAATATAATAAATGCATAATTCTACTTGTTTGTTTAATTTTATGAATGTATTCCCTAAGCCCAAAAAGTTGCCAATGTAAGTACTTAAAAACGAAGCTAATTAATTTATAAAAAGCAAGTTGGACATCCTTTCTAGTCAGTTTATCGTAAATGTAATACTGTGGATCTTCAGTATTAATTTAGGAGATTTTGTGTGGAAAAGTGTCTGTATGAACTTTGCACCGAATGATCAATAAGAGGTGAAACTTTCAGAGGTCAATGACTTTTACAGCAGCAGCAGCATTCTCCTGCATACAGACCTTCTACAGGAATACTCATCTGCCGTGTAAGTATTTATAATATATAAAGATTATATAAAGCATAAAGTGTATAGTGTGTACCAGTAAGTCTACTATTAGTGCTATACTAAGAGTAAAGTGTTATGTAATGTACTCATAGACGGCAGTACATTACTGATTAGACAATTAGTGGCAGTACACAGCATTTTAAATGGTGCTAATTTTACACTGGAAATACAAAAAAGAAAAATACAGTCTACGACCAGGCTTAATCCCTGTCTAGGAAACTGACCCTAAATCAGTGTAAAATCTATTGGCATGTTTGATGTATGCATTGTACAGTATTAAAGTCTATTTACTTTTCTAATCTAACAGAGACTGACACTGAAGTGTTTGATGATCTAAGTATTTTCATGCAGTGGCTGAAATAAATAATTTATGTACAGGTTCTGGAAGCAGTTCTGCACAGTCAAACAGATGAGCATACGACTGCAGCACATCAAAGACCATATTTTGGCAGCAAATCAAGTAATAAAAACAACATACTTTATTATTGATGTTTTTTTGTTTGTTTTTTTTTTGTCTAATCTGACATTTCTGAACATTCATGTGTTAGTTTTGTGACCAAAAACAATGTGCTGCATATTTTAACTTTAAACTTTACACCTGGGTGCACCAGTTCTGTTCCTAGTGATCTAGCACCCTGCAGAGTTATACTATCTAAACAAAACATTTGTTTAATTATTATTATTTTTGGTATCAGATAGTCCAGTATTTGTTAACCCTTTAAGACACACACACTCTGCACCTGTGGAATTAAAGAGTTAATTAAGTGTTGATTGTCATCGGCGCAAAATGCAGACTGACTATATATAAGCTATGATATATATATATATATATATATATATATATATATATATATATATATATATATGTTTTACATTTTGTTAGTTCTGTACACAAATAAGAGACCACGTAATGATGATGTTTTCCTTGATTTTACCAAATTGAAAACCTTTGGAATGTAATCAAAAGAAAGATGGATGATCACAAACCATCAAACCAAGTTGAACTACATTGTGTAAGACTGGTGGAGGAGAAAATACCAAGATGCATGAAAACTGTGATTAAAACCAGGATTATTCCACCAAATATTGATTTCTGAACTCTTTCAGCCATTTCTCATTTTCTGCAAGTAAATGCTCTAAATGACAATATTTTTATTTGGAATTTGGGAGCAATGTATTTATTTATATATATATATATATATATATATATATATATATATATATATATATATATATATATATATAGATATATATATATATATATAGCAAAACGTAATGAAAAATCAAATTGCACTTAAAGTTATACATCATTCTTACATAGTGTATGATAAACATATTACAATATATAGGTTATTGCTGTTTGAGAATATACTGAATGGATAACAGAAACATGTTTTAATGTATATTTTACATTTAACTGTACATTTCAAATATGCAAATTTTACTTTGTGTGCATTTTGTCTGTGTATTATACTATAAACCGATCAGACATAACATTAGAACCACCATCCCCAAAACTACACGCTTGTTCTGGTGATGACCCAGTTGTCTAGCCATCACAATTTTATTCTTGTCAAAAATGCCCAGTTTCTTATTTCTTGTTTCATGTCATTTTTTCTGATACTTGCTGTCTGGTATGTCCACGCATAGATTATGGCACTGGAGATGAGAATAATCAATTCCAGCTGTCAGTGGTGCTAATGTTATGGCTGATTGGTGTATATTTATGTGTGTATATTTATGTGTGTTATAGCATAAATGTAAGTACATAACCAAAAAAGCAATCTGATCTATTTGGGATGATTCTGACCTTCAGAACTACACAGTAGTAATGTGAAAAGTTAGTTAATAATATTAATTTTATGTTACAGTGTGCTGAAATGTCCTCACCTCCATACAGCCCACTCACCACTCATGTGCTTAACACTGGCCGAGGTATACCAGCTGCCAGCATGGTTATCAGCCTCCACCTCCGGAACCACACTGCAGCATCCTGGACCCTGCTGAGAACAGGGTAAAATGTCCTGTGTTTTATCTGAAATTAAGGATATTACTAGCTCTATATGTTACTTTTCTAGAGAATCCAATGGGAAGGGAAACAGCAGAAAGACAAATGTAGTTTAGATATCTGGGAAATTGGGCCATATTGTAATTTAGTACCAATGTCAGTCAGATAATATCTCTTTCATGAGCAAAGCTGTTCCTTCTAGAGCTACCAATGATGATGGACGGTGCCCAGGTCTGATCACCAGAGAGGCCTTTGTTCCTGGTGTTTATAAGATGCGTTTTGAGACTGGACGCTACTGGGAGGCCTTGGGGGAGACCTGCTTCTACCCTTATGTTGAGGTACTTCTACCCTGCTGTGCTAATCTGTTTTGTATTAACATACAAAAGAGTTTCACATTATCAGCAAATTAATGCTAAAAAAAAAATCTTATGTTGATGAAATTTTTACCCCCAGATTGTCTTCACCATCACGGATGCAGCTCAGAAGTTCCATGTTCCACTTCTCCTGAGTCGGTTCTCCTACAGCACCTACAGAGGAAGTTAAACGGGAATTAATGTCTGTATTCATACTGGCCTGATTAAAGGGGAGCACTGATCTTCAGATGAACTCTGAGAAAATGTTACATTCACGTATCTAGCTACAATATAACATTATACTGTACTGTCAGTGCATAGCAGTGCTGTCAACTCACCCCTCTAGGGAGTTAAGGGGCTAAGTTTTTACTTTTATTACCATAGGTTTTAAATTGATGTAAAATAACAAAGTAACGAATAAAGTACAGCTGAAGACCAAGCTTCCGAAGATGCAGGCAGGTTTATTAACAGATGTTCACAAATAAATCCATGGAGAAATTCTGACCAACAGTCAAACATACATTCATTTTAATACATTGAATTAACCAATAACATATCTTTTGGCAAGGGTGAATTAGGGAGCCCTGCCCTCAGTAGATTTTATATGTTTTTTTCAGCTCCTCCTTTTTATTAAGTCATCTTTTTAAAATTTGAATGTAATTGTGACCATTGCTGCGAGTTTTCCTTTAAAAAAAATAAAAAATTAAAAACTGACCACGGCCAGCACCAGCATCTTAACTAACACAATGAGCTTATATTTCTGATACGTTTGTAGCCAGAAGTCTCCAGACAACCTTGTGCTAATCAGCTCTACCTATTAACACAGTGCAGGTGCTTACACGTGTTTGCTTCATTACATTCTAACATAAGACCCATTTTATTTTTTGCTGTCTAAGACACCTTCAGTTCTCCAACCCATCCTAGGTCAACAGGTTCATGCTTTAACTCTCCAACTACCACAGTACAGAAATGATATACGGAAATGACAATACAGAAATGTCTACATTCTGCAGCATTTTCAGGGTCAACTGTGGCCAAAGCTGCTTCTTTTCTGCCTTATTAGGCAGGAACAGTTTGCATTTTTTTACAGCAATACAATTTATATTATGTATCTGTATCTTTCCCCCCTTTTTCTTCTTTTAACTGATTTCAGTTTCTGAGCTTCACTGGTGCACAATCTGTCACTTTTACCCACAGTTTATGTCTTATGTGTCCTTAAATATGTGTTTAACAAATACCTTCAGACCTATCTCTGTCCTTTTTTTGTCTATTAGGAGTTTACAGCTCTGGCAGCGATATTGCATTAGCTTGACCCAGTTGACAATCAAAACTCTAACAGTATGTATTTAGCTACTTTAAAAGGAATCTAGTTGCTGTTGAACTGAACTTCTCTTTCCCCTCCTTTTTATTGCAATAACAATAACAACACAAATGCAAGCTGCAACACAGGTTTGAGACATGTAAAACACCCAACGAACAAAAACACTTACTAAAACAGTATGGTAGTTAACATTACTCCTAAAGAATGTAATATTAAAAATATTTAGGCTACATTTCTAAGCATCTGTATGGAAGCCCTTTTCTGCCACAAAAATAAGTGTCCTCCACTAAGTCAGAATTATTATGTCTGGAGGTATTATCTCATAATCATAATAATGACTTAGTATCTCATAATTATGACTTAGTATCTCACATTTATGGCTCAGTATCTCATAATAATGAGTTAGAATTTCATAATAATAATGACTTAGTATTTGAATTATAACTGAATATCTCATAATATTGACTTAGTATCTCAAAATTATGACTCAGTATCTAATAATTATGACTTAGCATCTCGTAATTATGACTCAGTATGTCATAATATTGATTTAGCATCTCATTATTATGACTCAGTAGCTCATAATTATGATTAGAATCTCATAGTAATGACCAAGCATATCATGAATATGACTCAGCATCTCATAATTATGATCTAGTATCTCATAAGTATGACCCTGTATCTCATAATAATTACTCAGTATCTCATAATTATGACTTAGTATCTTATAATAATGACTTAGCATCTCATAATTATGATCTAGTATCTTATAATTATGACTCAGTAGCTCATAATTATGATTAGCATCTCATAGTAATGACTAAGCATATCATGAATATGACTCAGTATCTCATAATTATGACTCAGTATATCATAATATTGACTCTGCATCTCATAATTATAACTCAGTATCTTATAATAATGATTAAGCATCTCATAATTATGACTCAGTATCTTATAATAATGATTAAGCATCTCATAATTATGACTTAGTGAAGTGGCGGAAATAGACTTTTATAAATCTGAAGATATTGTTAAATAATGACTGTTATTTTTTTGTTCTTATTTATTTTTTAAAGAACTATAGATATCTCTGACTCTTACTCTGTGATCCTGATCAGCACCGGGCTGCTCGGTTGCTCCTAGGTTGATTAGCACAGACTGCCTGGCTCCTGTACTGAAAGCGCATCTCCAGAGAACAGAGTGACAGTTCTGATATATTTCTGCTTTAATAAAAGTCATTATACTCTTAGAGAATGGCTGATGAAGAGCTGGAAGCAATTAGAAGGCAGCGAATGGCAGAGCTTCAGGCAAAACATGGGGTAAGTAAAGACTGAGCAGCTCAAAGCGCACAGACCTTATATGGAAGCGCACATTGTAGTTAGTTAGCAGGCCCAGGCGTGACTCTGTAATAGTGGTTTATGGGTTTATATTAGCGCTAAATAACATTATACCACATTATATATTAAACTGTCCCTTTACAAATCTACACAGCGAGCTAGAAAATAATATGTGTACTGCAGGCTTATTATACAGTGCGATTTGAGGTAGCTAGTTAGCTTATTAAGCTAGCTTAGCTAACTTTGCTAGCTGGCTAGTTAACTTCACATGGGATACATTATGGCCTTTAGAAAGAGTTAAACAATCTAAATCTACTTTTTGTCAATCAGAATTTACAGTACAGGTCCAGAATCTCCTGTTGTTGCACAGTTTAGACGTATCTCTGCTTTAAATGCTGGATTTACCAGGTTAAATCCTTCATGAGTTTCAAAAAATGGGCGTGTAAAGCAGTGCAGCAGGACAGAGTTAATCACCTGTCCTGCTAGCTTGGTAACCGAAACAAACAAATTAGGTTAATATTGTTCACACCTATTCACACCTAATTTGTTTGTTTCTTGGATTCTTGTTTTACTAAGCTTCCTCAGCTGTCAAGTTTATGTTCTTTAAGGGTTCTGTAGTGAACAATCTCTCCAAGAACTATTTGACCCAGTATCTCATAATTATGACTAAGTATCTCACATTTATGACTCAGTATCTCATAATAATGACCTAACATCTCATAATAATGACTTAGCATCTTATAATTGTGACTTAGTAAAGGACCCTTATTAAGTGGCGGAAATTGACCTCCATAAATCTGGACATATTAATAACTTAACTGATTATTTGATTGTTCTTATTTTAATTTTTAAAAGAATTATATATATATTTCTCTGAATATCACTCTGTGATCCTGATCAGCACAAGGCTGCTCAGTTGCTCCTTAGTATCTTAGTAGTTTTCAAATGATTTAAAGTTGTATTTTCCTTGTTATTATTTATTTTTGAGTAAGTGCAAACTATGATATGTGAGGTTTTGGATCAGTTGATGGAGCTTTGGATTTTGGGATCAGAAGTTCCCTTCCTGTGTCTGCGAGCTAAGCTGTCACTGTCAGGTCTTTGATTAAGGCCCATTGCCAGTTTTTGAGATTAATGAGCTTTTTTTAGTCTATATGTATAAATGAAATAACTAATCATAAAGTAGAAGAAACATCACTGTTTGTACACATATTCACATCACTTTTAAACATTTGAAATGCAAGAAGACACATTGTGTTATTAATGGGACTGTGGGTTTTATATCCAGGTCCACAGAGCTGCCACTGTTGGGTTCTTAATTTGAATTCTCCAAATATGCTGTAGAATGACTGACCCTGTCTTTTAATGCTAGGATATGCAAAAACATGACATTTTGTAGTTTATTCGTCAGTGGGTTATGGGTTCAAATTTTAGGGTCTGCTAAGCTGACAGAGTTTTAAGACCCTAAACCTCTCTGTTCCAGGAAAGCAAAAAACAGGTTGATCTTGGCTTTCCAAAAATAAGAATGCCTTTTAGTAGAGCTGCATATTATATCGTTACAGCATCATCATCGTAATGTGCACAAGTGTTCAATGTCAATTTATTTTATTTTATTTACTTTTTTACTGCTTAATATAAAAGAAAAATGCACAGTGTTGTCATATTTCATGAGATATCTACAAGAAGCAGATTATCTGCCCATTATTATTTATTTTACTTCAGTATTGGATACATGGAATGCATTATTAAATGCATAATATAATTATTTTTAATCTCCTTTCTTTATTTCTTTGTATGATCATTCTTCAAGATATGTATACATTTAGACATTTTCACGATTTTTTAAATACTAAATATAGGATATATAAAAATTCTAAAATTAATACTGAATACTGAATGAATATTTTATACTGTATTTTGTTTTAATTTAATTTCATTATATGACAATTTTACGTTGACAAATATTTATCAAATGTAGTTGTTGTACACACTAAAAGTCTGTACACTGCCCTAAATGAATGTCAGCTTTCCCCTCAGGGTTTAGTGTGGAATCAGATGGACCCGGTAAGCTCCGTTGTGCTTTACACAGCAGGCATTTTAAGATTAAGCAGCAAAAGCTTTTAGTGGCCTCAGCAGTTTAAATGTGATCTGATGTTTACTCATGTAATAATGAACTTGCTATGATTAGATTTGGCATATAACTGGTCTGCTCCCAAGCACAGCCTGGAATCTGGTGCATGTTGACAAAGAGTGCTACTGACTGACATAACAGTGCATTGCATCTAAAGGACAAAGTAGTTTAATCAAGAGGAGTAATTATTTTCACAGATACAACCTGTGTTCTTTGGCCTTTTATTTTTTAGTAGCTGTACCAACTACTGAAGCTATATGTCACAGTTGAGACCCAGAATACAACAATAAGAGCATGGATTTTACATTTCACAATTGCCACATGGAGGACAAAAGAATCAGCCAACACTAAAACCACTTGCCTAATGCTGCACAGAAATAAAATAAAGCATTGCTTTTTGTAGGGCTGGATGATATGGCCAAAAATCTAAAGAAATTATGATATCTTAATGGACAGTTCAATGTCAAAGAAAAACTGTCAACAGATGTCTGTACACATGTCTATAAACATCTGAAAAATTAACTGGCCAATTCATGTAATGTGCATCAGAATGTGACCGGTGGTGTAAGGTATTTTTGAAATATTAGAAAAATCATATTTCCCAATATTGAAACATTTATATTTTGTTATGTTTAATCATATTAAATGATTGTCCAGCTCTAGCTTTTAGGCATGGCAGGAGCGGGTTTGTGGTATTGTAGTCAAATCAGTAATTAGTGAAACCCTCCATTTGTCTGAAGTGTTTTACATTTACTCTTTTTTTTTCTGTTTTAGGACTCCAGTGATCAGCAAGGCCAACAAGAAGCAAAGCAGAGGTATATCCAGTCCAGTTATACAGCAGTCTTGGTCAATCTGAACAGTCTGAGATGATGATCTGTGGTTCTCAGGTTTGCATTCGTTATTAAGTTTGTTTCTTTTTTTTCTTGCAGGGAAACAGAAATGAGAAACTCTATACTGGCTCAAGTCCTGGATCAGTCAGCCCGTGCCAGACGTAAGTCAATTTTCTACTGTTTTGATCATTGCACAGTCTGAATACATATGTTCTTGCGTTTTTTATGTTTTGTTTAGTCATGCTCAGTAGAAGGTCAATAATTAGCAGATATTTTTTCCTTTTTTTTCAGTGAGTAACCTGGCACTGGTAAAACCAGACAAAGCAAAAGCAGTGGAAAACTACCTGATTCAGATGGCGCGTTTTGGCCAGCTTGGGGGAAAGGTGAGGAAAATCTGTATTACATGTATAAACATCAACACTTTCATTAAACCACCTCTTTGTTACTGCGCTCTCTGTCCATCCTATCAGCTCCACTGACCAAATAGGAGCACTTTTTAATTCTATAGTTCTTTATCACTTTTATTTTTGTGGTAGATGTCAGCACTGCAGTGACTCTTGCTTTGTGGTGTTGTGTTAGTGTATATTGCGCTGATATAAGCGGGTCAGACTTTTTGTTTAAACACTGAGTCCACTTACTGTGCAGTGCTGAGAATGTCCCACCACCCAGGTCATACCTTCTCTCTGGTTGTTCCGTGAGTTGTCAAACGGATGGACTACAGTCTGTAATTATAGAACTATTTAAGAGCTGATAAAAAAGACCGTAAATGTGAAAACAAGAGGTTGATGGTTTTAGGGCTGTATATGTTCACATAAGATATAAAGGTTCTCTTTTCTCATTTCTCAGATCACAGAAAACGGTTTGATAGAGATCCTTGAAAAAGTCAGTCAACAGACAGAGAAGAAGACTACTGTCAAGGTAACGGTTTATATAATAATGCATTTAAAGGTTTACGCCTATTAAATCATGGTAGATGAACTTCAGTGTTCTTGTTTTCACTGAACCTTTTGCTTCTCTTCCAGTTTAACAGAAGGCGAGTGATGGACTCTGATGAAGAAGACGATGATTAAAATGCTTGGCTGAAAAAGTCTGCTGGAAAGACGTGGATGGGAGAGTCTGGTTTTCAAGAAAACAACCAGAATGCGTCAACGTGGCCAACCAAAGGTGCTGTCTAAGGAGAGCATCCTGCGATAGAGACTCTAGACCTTTGGGAACACAGGAACCCATGAGCTCACCCATGTTGTTTGTGTTATCTCATTTTTCACTATGGTTCGCTGGATTTTTTTTTCATACAGGTCTAACTGCAGTAACAGAATTGCTGCAGTAACATTTCACTAGAGACTGCTTTAGATAGATTTAATTAGCACCATAATGAAACAGGCCTCATTGTCATATCTCTCTGACTTTGTAGTCCCTCCCCCCTTTCTGACATGTATGTTCAACTGTTTACATAATAAAAAGCCTTAAATACAGCTGGCACGATATACGTATGGCTGTGGTGCTTAGAATTGTGTATTTCTTGTATGTAAATGACCTGTAATCACAAACAAACCAAAAACGTTATTGTTGTTTTCATACTTCCTACCAGCAGTGCAATCCTCACCTGTGCAAAACTATAGCAATAAATACACTGCCTGGGCATAAAAAAGTCGCCACCTGGATTTAACTAGGTACATGATCTGGTGTTGCTGCAGTTGGTCAGGTCTGGGTTCAGCAACAGTATGTGCTGAAAGAATGAGGTCAGCTGACTACCTGAATATACTGAATATAGACCAGGTTATTCCATCAATAGATTTTTTTTTTCCCTGATGGCATGGCCATATTCCAAGACCATTTTATGACAATGTCAGGATTCATGGGGCTGGAATTGTGAAAGAGTGATTCAGGGAGCGTGAGATCATCATTTTAACATATGGATTGAGAGAGTTCACCACAGAGTCCAGATCTTAACCTCATTGAGAATCTTTGGGATGTGCTGAAGAAGGCTTTGTGCAGTGGTCAGACTCTACCATCATCAATGCTGAAAGATCTTGGTGAAAAATTAATGCAACCCTGGATTGAAATAAATCTTGGGACATTGCAGAAGCTTATCGAAACAATGCCAGTAAATGTGTGCTGCGATCAAAGCTAAAGGTGGTCTGACCAAATATTAGAGTGTGGGACCTTTTTTGACCAGGCAGTGTAGTTACACATTTTAACAGGGTGTTGGTTTGAAACCATATTCATTTATTAAATTAATATATTAAAGTAGTAACTTAGGCTCGTGGTAAAAGTTTGACCTGTTGTGTGTAGTATATAGACAAGCCACATGTCATTGGACAGGAATGAGTATTGTGTCCCTTGACTTTTTGTCCCTTGTCACATGGAAGCTAAATATAATGTGCATGTGATTTCTGCACAAGTCCTTTTTACACAAAATTCTAGCCAGTCGCAGATGGTCATATTCATTAGCAGCCACTGCACTGTCTACTGTGGGTTGTATATAAATACACTGGCAAGTGTTCTACCTCTAACAAGATAACACCTCACAAAAATTAAATAAGTGTAGTTTTTCCCAAGCAGTCCACTTTATGATCAGCAGTTCACATACTGCTATTAACTGTACAGGTAAGGATTAAAGTTCTCATGCGTAAGATAATATTAAGTCAAAAAAATAGAGACTTGTAAAAAGACATACATTTTTAACATTAATCATAAATTAGTACACAAGTGAAAGGTTGTATCTATCTATTAATATATAAATTTAATATTTCTATAATTTAATATCTATTAAATAGAAATATTATATACAGTACCAGTCAAAAGTTTATACCATTTTTTTTTTATGTTTTTTTGCGACTGCATTTGAGGATGCATTCAAAGTTCTTAAACTTTTTCAGATGAACTGACCTTGATTTCTTAAAGTTATATTTTTAAATACTTAGTTGAGTAATTCTTGACAATTAATTAATTTATAAATAATGTCATATATAAAATAAAAATGTATGTTTTTTATTATTTAATTAATTCACAATCCGTCATTTATGACCTTCCAGTCGTTTCATTTGCGCCTGCGCAGACTGTCAGTGTAAAGGGGGCGGGCTCTGGTGTGAAGATGGTCCGACTTCAGCGATTGGTCAATGTTTTGCCAGGCCGCACAAAAAGCTCGTTGATTGGTGGACAGTGGAGCCTCGTGGTTTTACACTAACCAATCCGTGGCGCTGTTGTCACACTATGGCTTCCTCCAGTCCAGCGTGTGATTATTTGTGCTGGAGAGAATCTGCGGGACTAGAGTTATTCTGAAGCATCAGTTTTTTGTTTCATAAAGCAGCCCGAGATAAACATGCCGGAGAACAGCAGCAGCAGCAGCCAGAGACTCACCGTCATCACCTGCACAGCTCCAGTTAACATCGCTGTTATTAAATATTGTAAGTACTGAGTTCTGATCCACTTCTGCAGTGTTTACACTGTTTAATCTGCTATAGCTGTGGGTCATCCTACACAGTCAACTACAGATTTACACTTTTCTTCATTGATAGTACTAGTGAAAGTGTAGACACTTTAAATTCAGTGGTTTCTCATTATTTAAAGATTGATTATTTATTAATTTTCAAAAACATTATACAAGGACTTCCATGACAATTAAAACAAGCAAGCACAAATGTTTTACAAGCTAAACAAAGCATGTACACTGACAACAGATCTCATTCATTAACCAGCAAATTTAATTCCTCCATGTACTTTATAGTGGAAACAGCTTTTTTGTTGCTAAGGCAGTTAATAAACTTAATAAACAATTAAATTTGTTTACATAAAAGAAAGATTTGCCAATTTTACCAATTTTTAATTTGTGCAGATTTAAATTAATGTTGTAAGTAAATACACTGCTCAAAAAAATGAAGGGAACACTCAAATAACACAATATGACTCCAAGTAAATCAAACTTCTGTGAAATTAAATTGTCCACTTAGGAAGCAACACTGATTGACAATCAATTTCACCTGCTGTTGTGCAAATGGAATAGACAACAGGTGGAAATTATTGTCAATTAGCAAGACACACTCAATAAAGGAGTGGTTCTGCAGGTGGGGACCACAGACCACTTCTCAGAACCTATGCTGTCTGGCTGATGTTTTGGTCAGTTTTGAATGTTGGTGGTGCTTTCACACTCGTGGTAGCATGAGACGGACTCTACAACCCACAAAAGTGGCTCAGGTAGTGAAGCTCATCCAGGATGGCACATCAATGCGAGCTTTGGCAAGAAGGTTTGCTGTGTCTGTCAGCGTAGTGTCTAGAGGCTGGAGGCGCTACCAGGAGACAGGCCAGTACACCAGGAGACGTGGAGGAGGCCGTAGGAGGACAACAACCCAGCAGCAAGACCGCTACCTCCGCCTTTGTGCAAGAAGGAACAGGAGGAGCACTGCCGGAGCCCTGCAAAATGACCTCCAGCAGGCCACAAATGTGCATGTGTCTGCACAAACGGTTAGAAACCGACTCCATGAGGATGGTATGAGGGCCCGACGTCCACAGATGGGGGTTGTGCTCACAGCCCAACACCGTGCAGGACGCTTGGCATTTGTCAGAGAACACCAGGATTGGCAAATTCGCCACTGGCGCCTTGTGCTCTTCACAGATGAAAGCAGGTTCACACTGAGCACATGACAGACGTGACAGAGTCTGGAGACGCCGTGGAGAGCGGTCTGCAGCCTGCAACATCCTTCAGCATGACCGGTTTGGCAGTGGGTCAGTAATGGTGTGGGGTGGCATTTCTTTGGAGGGCCGCACAGTCCTCCATGTGCTCACCAGAGGTAGCCTGACTGCCATTAGGTACCGAGATGAGATCCTCAGACCCCTTGTGAGACCATATGCTGGTGCGGTTGGCCCTGGGTTCCTCCTAATGCAGGACAATGCTAGACCTCATGTGGCTGGAGTGTGTCAGCAGTTCCTGCAAGATGAAGGCATTGAAGCTATGGACTGGCCCGCCCGTTCCCCAGACCTGAATCCGATTGAGCACATCTGGGACATCATGTCTCGCTCCATCCACCAACGTCACGTTGCACCACAGACTGTCCAGGAGTTGGCGGATGCTTTAGTCCAGGTCTGGGAGGAGATCCCTCAGGAGACCATCCGCCACCTCATCAGGAGTATGCCCAGGCGTTGTAGGGAGGTCATACAGGCACGTGGAGGCCACACACAATACTGAGCCTCATTTTGACTTGTTTTAAGGACATTACATTAAAGTTGGATCAGCCTGTAGTGTGTTTTTTCACTTTAATTTTGTGTGTGGCTCCAAATCCAGGCCTCCATTGGTTAATAAATTTGATTTCCATTGATGATTTTTGTGTGATTTTGTTGTCAGCACATTCAACTTTGTACAGAACAAAGTATTCAATGAGAATATTTCATTCATTTAGATCTAGGATGTGTTATTTGAGTGTTCCCTTTATTTTTTTGAGCAGTGTACATTACAGTTAAAACCAAAAGTAACATCTATACATTTTATATCTACCCTGTAATTCGCTTTTTACTCGCTGTAATTCTTCTAGTTACTAGAAAAATATTTAGCTACATTTTTTCAAAAGTTTTCTCAATAAGAACATTGGAAAACATAAATATTCTAGCTTTTCTAATTTTTTGCAGCAAAATGAACGGTTCTGATCTATATCTTTATATTTAGCAGGATTTTAATTATATGTGTAGATGTATTATTCAGGATTTTTAAATGTACTTCTCTGATTTAATTACAAATACAAAACTTAAAAGAAAGTGACCAAGCATTCCGCCTGATTTTAGGATTTTCTGATTGTATATTAATACTAACGTCATCGAATATGAAGCATAACATATTGAATTATTTTGTCAACAAAAAGTTTTAAACAAACCAGAATATGTTTTATATTTTAGATCATTTAAAGTAGCACCTCTGCTTAGATGTCAGATTTGCACATCTTGCCATTTTCTCAGTCAGCTTTAGGAGGTAGTCACATGAAATGACTTTCAGTTAACAGCTGAGGCTTGTCAAGAGTTAAATAGACTGGTATGAAAAAGTTCGGGCACTTCTGATTTTCATGATTTTCCTTATTAAATCATTGGTTGTTCGGATCAGCAATTTCAGTTAATATATCATACAGCAGATGAAAACGATGTTTGAGAAGTGAAAAGAAGTTTATAGGATTTACAGAAAATCTGCAATAATTCTTTAAACAAAATTATTGGCACATTTGGGCACCCTTGTCATTTTATTGATTTGAATACCTTAATTTCTGTAGGGGGTAAACGTGATGAAGAGCTCATTCTGCCTATAAACTCCTCACTCAGTGTCACTCTGCACCAAGACCAGGTAAGATCAGCTTCATATATACTTAAGGGAGCTTCAGTGAAAGATCTGCAGCAGTGTGAGGGTTTAAGGACGTTCTATGATATGCAGTGATGTTGCCTGATTGCTTTTTTCCCCCTTATATGTTGTTGTATTAATTATTTTTTGTCCATCAGCTCAAAACAACCACAACAGTGGCATGCAGCAGGAGCTTTCAGGAGGACCGCATCTGGTTGAATGGAAAAGAAGAAGATATAAACCAGCCCAGGCTGCAGTCCTGCCTTAGAGAAAGTAGGTTTCTATTGATCACCTTATCTTCCATCAGAATACTTACGTCAGAAGGGGTGCCCATGAACATAATGTGTTTATAAGCATATATAAGTGATGAAGTGCTGTTCTTTCCTCTCTTTTCTTCATGTCAAGTCCGTAGATTAGCTCGGAAAAGGCGGAGTGACGATGATCCCAGTAATGACATCAGTTTGTCTCACCGGGTTCACATCTGCTCAGTCAACAACTTCCCAACAGCAGCTGGTCTGGCGTCCTCTGCAGCTGGTTATGCCTGCCTGGGTAAGTCTTTTAGACAGTGCAATTCACTGTAGATACAATTAAGCAATAATACATTTGAGGTTTGTGCTATACTGTGTAATATTGGCACTGATGTGCTGCGGTCATAGATCAGCACAGCAGTGCCAATATTACACATTATAGCACAAACCTTGAGTGTATTATTGTGATTATACCACAGTTCCTTATTGAAATATTGAAAGAGTTAAAGAGGACGAAACAATACGATCTGTTTGTTTATAAACACTCCATGAGTTAAAGTAGTTCCTTTGCTGCTCTGTTTGCAGCTGCGCTGTTTGGTTTGTAAGCGCTGGATCATTGCTGGGTTACCTGTATGTGGCAGAGTAATACATGAAGAGCTTTGGTTACAGTGCATTACTGGCTGATAATGGCACTCATAGAACGCCTCTTAGCCAATCACATTGCAGGGTCAGAACTAACTGTGGTATAATGTGTATTATAAGTATCAATATGTGCATAAAGCTTGTAAGTCTGTCTGCGCTCTGTCCCCTGTCTGCCAGTGTACTCCCTGTCCCGTTTGTTTGGGGTTGAGGGGGAGCTGTCGGGGGTGGCGCGGCAGGGTTCAGGCAGTGCCTGTAGGAGTATGTATGGGGGCTTTGTCCAGTGGAAGATGGGTGAAAGAGAGGATGGGAAAGACAGCCTGGCTGAACAAGTCGCAGCTGAGAGTCACTGGCCAGAGCTCAGAGTGCTGGTCCTGGTGGTGAGTACTGGAGTATCTCTTATCATAACCATACCCGCATCTTTATGCATCTCATATAGTATTTCACACTTACATTCTTAACTGCCTGTTTTATTTATTTTTTTGTTACATTTTATTTTTTATTTTCTTGACATGGTTAAATTTTAAATATTTTCTCAACCAAAATAACTAGAAAAGGTTTAGTTTGTAAACTATTTGTCTCCTTGGCTGTTAATATACTAAATAAGATATGTTTAAAATAAAAAGTATGTCATATAATTGTCATAAAACTATATGTCAGGGATCAGAAAACATATTCAACACCAATTTATAAAAAATATGTATTTCTGTGATCCCTTACACTTTCCAGATGCCCAATGTCTGTCACCACCTCTGAGTATTTCACAGCCATCCTCTCTGACTTACTGCTTAAATAATACAGTTCTTTATCTATTTATTCATCTCACTAGTTTCTTTAAATTTGGAATGTCACTAGGTGCAGAGATTACACAGCTTAAGTCAGGAATACTCCATCAACAGAGTGCCAGTCCTATCACTGAGTGCAGATACTGTATATTTAGATCTGTGGAATTGCAGTTCTAGTAGAATTAGAGGATAGTGATAACTAGGCCATTGCAAAACAAAAGAAACCTGATTAATCAATGCATTTTATTACTCTTTACAAAGGCATATCTGATACATTTGAGATATTGTGTGAAATGAAATGATTGGTTCTTGTATGATTTCAGGTCAGTGCAGAGCGGAAGCCTGTTGGAAGTACCTCTGGCATGCAGACGAGTGTTAAGACAAGCCAACTGTTGAAGGTTTGCTTCTGTTTGTGTTTGTGTAAGCATACTGTGCATATTAGCATCAAAATCTATTTTATATAATAAGTTAATTAATTTATGAATTTGTCTTGTACGCACAGAAAGGACACCCTTTTTATTTCAGAAATGTATTGAAAATGAAAAAGGGAAATTACCTATCTGAATAGCCCAGTAAGTAAGAGGGCGCCTATCTTTTAGGCTTAGTCCAGAACACGGTCACAATCTTGAAAGCCTCCATCAGGGTTCGTATGGTCATGAAAAACCTGGAAAAGTCATGAAATTTAAAAATGGCAATTTCCAGGCCAAGTTTGGGAAAAATAAAAATGCCCAGAAAGTTTTGGAAAAGTCATGAAAGTTTGGCCTACACATCTTTGTGCATCAGTTTATCAATGGAGAAAATCTATTTTGAGCTCCGAGTTAATTCATTAATTTAAGCCTACAAAATGGAGCTCTCAGGATCTGACACACATTTTATTAATAAATATTGTGTCATTATTTTTATCAGATTAATTTTAGACCTATTATATTTTATCAATTTTGATTATAGTTTTGGTTGATTTTTGGTTTTATTGGCAATGATAATCGTATAGGCATGGAAATGTGCCATGAAGACATGGAAAAGTCATGAAAAAAATAATAGAAATGTATTGGTTAAAAAGTGTATGAACCCTGCTCCATTTTTTTTTTCTGAAACAAAAGGGTGTCCTGCCAATTTTGACTCAAGACATACATCAAAATGTGCATACACTACCCCGCCAAACACAGAACAGTTAGTATAATGTTTTGCACCCTTCCCCTGTAGCACCGTGCAGACAGTGTGGTTCCTGGCCGTATGGAGGAGATGATCAGTGCCATCCAGAAACGTGACTTTGCAACTTTTGCGGAGCTGACCATGAAGGACAGTAACCAGTTTCATGCTACCTGTCTGGATACCTACCCTCCCATATTCTACCTTAACGACATTTCACGAAGAGTCATCAGCCTGGTCCATCGCTACAACCAGCATTACCAGGAGACCAGAGTGAGTGTAGCCGACAGGTTTTTACCATAACATAGTCTTACGACTATCTCAGGTCTTGTAGGATGTGGCATATATAGATATTTCTATGGACTTCTAACTTTGTAAAAAATAAAGGTGCTACAGTAGACGATGCAATAAAAAAAAAAACATTTTTACAGTTCCATTAGAAACCTAAAATTAGATATGGGCTGATGTGGGATTTTTGGGCCAATGCCGATATTACACATGTATATACTGTATCTGTCAATGCAAAACTTACAGAGACTAGACAACCCAGTATAGCTTTAGAAATAAACAGTTATCTGCCTTACATTTAATTTTTTTAACCAAAGGAATACAAACAGTAACATGTAAAGAATCAATTTCTGGTTTTATATGTATTTAGGTAACTGGTCCTTACATAGACTAGGCAGTAACAGGTTAAATAAAACAATAGAGTTATTAAACAAATAAAAAATAATAAAAAATGAGTTATTTTAAATCAATGGATTTTAAAATAGTGCGACCAGTGTCTGCCAATTTCAGTACTACAGCCAGCATCTCTTTGTTGTTTTTCCTGCATACAATACATATGTCAGGAAGTATCTGTTAGAATTATTGGCCAAATGCCAATGATTAAAAAATAAAATAAAATAATTTGTCGATATCGATATAATTTCAATATCATCAGGCATACCTTCCCAACATTGTAGTGTGTGAGTGTGAATAACCTTTAAAAATATATTTACATTAAGTAAAGGATATTTACACTCTCACAGCTCTTACAGTTGTCTTTATGGAACCAAAAAAGTGTTTCTTCTATAGCAGCACTAAGAGAATCCAACAATCCAACTCACTGGGGCCCAGTAGTCACAAAATGTAAAATCTGGATATTTGATCCAGAGGCCTGTTATCAATAACTGAGACACCCCTGTCCCTTTTCTGTAGAGATATATGTAATATGCATGATTTAATACCAAATACCTTTAATGTGTGAAACATAGGGGCACATTTGTAACAGAATTCTTCTGAAAGCAGGGCAGTGCAGATGCTTTTATGCTCAAAGTTTACTGTTAACTGAGTGTGTCGCACCAAAGAATCCAATATATTTTCCATTCTGTGGCCAACCAGTGAAATGTTGGCATTGGAATCCTCCTGTACAGGAACTCAGTTGTGACATTGATTTAGTGACCAAATGCTTGCTGGGCTTGTAGATCATGAATGTGTTGTAACGTATTGGACCCAGTATCATACTGTATTCTATGTGGTTATAATTCATCTGATGAACACTAGAGGGCCCCATCTGTGTATCAGAATTACTGTATAGGAAGTTCAACACCCTTAATATCACTGAACAAAAAAAAGTCTTGATAATGTATTTTCTCCAAAAAATATATTTGTTTGCCTAATTGCATTTTAATTGTTGCAAAGCCCTGTTTTTTTAAGATCATTATAATATTTATTCTAAAATATTTCCAGTAAAGTTGACACAGCCGCTGTGTCACTTGTGTATAGAAACACATGACATTTATATACAATGCATGTCTTTAGCAAGGAGACTAATTCTGTTAAATAGTGAATATTCCTAATAAAAGCAAATCTATATTTTCCAGGTGGCATATACTTTTGATGCAGGTCCTAATGCTGTGATCTACACTTTGCAAGAGCATGTGCCTGAATTCGTCCAGGCTGTTCGTCATTTCTTCCCTCCAGAAACCAACGGTGGAGAGTAAGCTTTTCATTTCAGACTGATGCAGAATATAATCAGATTTAAACATTGATCAGCCATAAAATTAGTACCATTTGCTTAATATAGTGTAGCATCCACTTTTGCCATCAAAACAGCTCTAAAACATTAAGACATGGGTTCTACAAGACCTTTGATGGTGTCTTGTAGCAGCAGGTTAATTAATAAACTGGTTAACAGGTTGTCCTGGTACTGACTACTGCATACCAGCATGCCTGATGTTCTGGAGATGTTCTGACCCACTAATCTAGCTACTAATCTATGCTTAACGTCCAACACATCAACTGGAAGAACTGCCTGTTTACTTGCTGCTTAAAGATAATCAGTTATATTCACCTCAACTTCACTCAGTAAATGTTGCTGAAATACATAAATACATGTATATGTTGTACATCATGCAGTTGCATGCATTAAATGAGGTTGTTGTCTCCAGGTTTGTAAAAGGCCTCTCTGTGGACTCTGCCTCGTTGTCTGAAGAACTGAAGAGAGCCATTGGGATGGAGCCTGTTCCGAAGGGCATCAGCTACGTCATCAGCACTCAGGTACGTGACTCAGACTTGCCTCAGATTTAAGGAAACTGTGCTAATTTCCAGAACAGTAAACAAGTGTTCAAGGAATGGGCTAAATCCTGTGTAATCATTAACTTGCAGAAAGATTAGGAATCATCATTCACAGTAATGTGTGTGTTTTTTTTTGTTGTTTTTTTTTACAGGTTGGACCGGGTCCGTGTGTGGTGGAGGAACCAAACCTTCATCTGTTAGGCCCAGATGGACTTCCCATGAAGAGCACCTGAGTATTAACAGGAATCATAACTGGCCTAAAGGAAAAAGAAACTTTAAGTTCAAGATGAAATACTTCAGTCAAAATCTATTTAAAAACAGAACAAGACTTTTAGTTTTTTTTTTTTATTATTGTAAGATTTTTGATTAATAGGATAAGAATTAAGAAACTATTGATGAACTTGATTTGTTCAGCTTTTGTATAATTTAAAATGCAATAATGTCTATTTACATAATGTTTGTATGTATGTAATTTTGTGTAGATTGTTTGAGTGTATTTTTCTAGCTTTTTGAAATTTGTTTGGTAATGTTCTTAAAATATACACAGCTGTTGATGCCATGAGTCTGTATTATTTTATAACTTTTTTGTGGCCAGTGCTTTCTTTCTTCTTTGCTATTTCTTTATTTATTTATTTAAAACAACAAAAACAACATTTTCCGAAATGCAAAGTAGTGCAGATATATGTACATATATGATCCGACACACAGTAAACCAAAATATAGCAAAACATAATAATAACTAACTAAAATACAGTACATATTTTAATAAGTGACACTGTTTAAATTAGTTATAAAGTTATGTGTCTAGTCTCTAGTAAATTTGCCAGTGACATTACAAGTACAACAGGGTACAAATATATAATTTAAGTACTAAACGTACATATAATTGTATAAGTATAATGTAAATGTTAAAGGAAATTAAACAAAAAATCACATGTATTGTTCACATGTATACATTTAAAAAAAAACACTTATTTGACAGGTATGTTTGGAACCAGATAGTCTGTGTTATTCTGACTGATTTTCTTTTCTTTCTATTTTTTTTCTTTTTACTTTTTCTTTTCTTTTTTTATTTAATTTATTTCCATGTGTTCCCGTTTTGCTGGATTCCAGTATATCACAGGGTGGGTGGGTGTGTATATATATATATATATATAATATATATATACTAAGTATATATATAATTTACTGCCATAAAAAAATCAGCAGGGTATAAACAATATAAACAATGCAAGAACCAAATGTAAAAAAGAAAGTTAATTAATCTTAAGTTTTAAGTAATTAATTAGTTACAATTATACATTTTAAAAACACTTATTTGACAGGTATATTCAAAACCAGGTAATCAGTGTTATTCACTTTACTAGTTCTAATCTTCTGACAGATTTTACTTTTCTTTTTTTCCATGTTTTTCTTGCTGGATTCCTGTGTATCACATGGTGTATTTATGGTAATTGCACTGTTATAGATATGAGTTATGGGGTGTGTTGTTATATTTAGGTTAAAACTGCTCTACAGGCTGAATACAGTCACGCCTGTTGAAAGCGTCCTGAACTAGAGGAAATGACGCGGTCAGTGGGCGGGGTTTGCGCGGTGTGGCTCCTCTCACCTTTGTTCGCTGTATAAAGTTAGAGTGATTGTATTAAAAGTGTCAGTAAATCATCATCAGCAGTAGCAGCAGCTCCTCCACAGACCCTGTGAGCTCTTATTACCAGACCCGGAGAAGATGGGGAAGATTGAGTGGGCGATGTGGGCTAATGAACAAGCCCTGGCTTCTGGACTCAGTGAGTATCTCACAACTCTGGAACACTTCTCATAACAGCAGTATAAAGCGAGGGGCTCAGCAGAAAAAAGATACATGTATATATATGACTGTAATTATGAGGATATATACACAGGTTGGTGATGTCACTTAACAGCCCGGTGTATACAAACTAGCAATACAAGTTTAAAAACAGGAAAAAAAAAACAGTCAGTGGAAGTCAGACATGCTTTCACACAATATATATATATATATATATATATATATATATATATATATATATATATATATATATAACAGACCACTTCAGTTTCAGAATCAGTTTCCCTGATTTAGCTATTTATAAGTATATGTTTGTTATTTTTTTATTGTTGTTTTATTCTATAGGCTACTGACAACATTTCTCCTAAATTCCGAATAAAAATAGTCATTAAGAGCATTTATTTGCAGAAAATGAGAAATGACTGAAACAAAAAGATGCAGAGCTTTCAGACATCAAATAATGCAAAGAAAACATGATCATATTCATGAAGTTTTAAAAGTTCACAAATCAACCATTGGTGGAATAACCTTGGTTTCTAATCACAGTTTTCATGCATTTTGCCATGTTCTCCTCCACCAGTCTTACACACTGCTTTTGGATAACTTTATGCCTTTACTCCTGGTGCAAAAATTCAACTAGTTCAGTTTGGTTTGATGGCTTGTGATCATCCATCTTTCTCTTGATTATATTCTAGAGGTTTTCAATTTTGTAAAATCAAAGAAATTCATCTTAGTTAAGTGTTCTCTTAATTTTTTTCCCAAAACTGTACATAGATAGTTAGTACAAATGTGTACAATACTATCATTACATTTTGACACAGTATAAAAACAGATTCACATTATGTGCAGGATTTTAAAAAAGACAAAAATGCATACACAATACTGAGTCTACTAAAATCAATAGTTTAATCTTTTACATATTTACATAACTACAACTTGAAATTTGTAAAATGTAATGGCAAAAATAGAGGTACAAATCTGAAGGTATTAGGTCTGTCACGATAATTACATTATCGGCGTATCATACAATAAATGTCACAATTTTTGTCACATTTTCACAATAATATTTGACCGTGATATCCTCTATTGTGTTTATTTGTATGTTTGTTCACATATATATAACAGTAAACAGAATTTTAGCCAATCATGCAATACCAGACCAGTTCTTTAGTCATTAAAATGTAATGGAGTTAAAAAGACAATAATGCATTGCAATGTATTGATTGCAATATTTATTTCTGGGACAATATATTGTCCAAAAATTATTTTCATGACCGGCCTAAAAGTTACTAAAATCACTGTATATTTTTATGACTGTGAGTAACAGTGTATATTATGGCTTTTTGACATAAGAAGCCGCAGATCAGGTTAAAGTAAAATCTGGTGTGCTGAGCTGATGAGGAAATTCAGGAGTGATTCATGAAATCTTTTTTTAAACTACTTCCCTGTTTCAGTTTATCTAACTGGAGGAATCGTCGGAGTTGCTGGACAGTTAAAGGGCTGGGAGTACGCTGCTTTTGGGATGTATCCTTTAATATGAGTGACTGTGGACTGATTTAATGTTGACCAGTTGTCTGTCATCTAGATCTACTCCCACTTGTGGATCATATGAGTCCTAAAATGTGCTCCATCTGTTCAGTTTCCTTATCTGATCCTTCCTTCTTTGTTTCTATATTAATCTAGAATGTTACAGTGCAAAAATAGGCCTCTCTGTAGGACTGCAAACACTTTACTCTTTCTAATAATGCTGTTTAATACTTCTTCAAATATTTTGAAGTGATATTCTATTGTAATTAGTATTTGTATAAATAATTACTGAATTGTATTGAACTTGTTCTAAACAAGCACAAACAGTAGAGAGTAAATATATTTATTTGTTAGACTGAACTCATGTGTTGTCTTAGGATTTAAAATGTATTTAATGTAGTCGTTTTTACATTGCAAACATCTTGAGATCAGCAAGACTACATCATATTGTCAGTCAGACAATGTATATTTAATATAAAGCAAACATTTGGGCACCCCTGTTCAAATGACAAATGTTTTTTTTAAGAATAAATAGATAAACAAAATGAATATACAAAATCTATCATTTGTATTTCTTCACTGTCTAATGAAAAACAAGTATCTCCAAAATGGCAACTTTACAGGAGAGAGATAAAACCTACTTAACTTTCAATGGAACAATGTAAAAGTTTATTTTAGGTCATTTTGGACCATTTAAATTGATCAAATTACCAAGAAATTTTGACACAGTGTACAAATCATGCAGTAAACTAAAAATCCACAAAAATTTAATTACTTGTTTTTCATTGGACAGCAACGATTTGTTTTTAGGTATTAACATATGAGAGGCAAATATAACAGTATTGTAACTTCTTGGAAGACTTGACTTATTTAAATACAGAAAATCCTCAACGTATTTAATCTGGCTGCCCAGACACTTGCATAAGACTGTATTGTGATTCTCTGGTTACAGTCTCTTGTTTCTGTTTTCCTTCATAAATTGAGCCACGTTTTTATAACTAATTGAATCGAACTGAATCATCTTCAGTTTTGGATGCTTCCTTAAATAGATTTTTAACATCTGCATAGCTTCATACTTCATACAGGTTCATACAGTACCAGCATATACTTCATTTTACACATTTCATGTAATTTTATTAAAAAACATTAGTTCCAGATGTATGAGTGTGTGTGTAGCTGTGTAAGTGAAAAGTTAGCGGTTGCTCTTCCGCATAGTTTGTTACCCTTGACTAGCGCAGAGCTGCAGGTGTGTTTGTGTGTTTGCTTGAGTACCCCAGGAGCAAGAGGGCTAAAGGCACCAATTATGAGAGAACGTGAGTAATGTCTTCACACTCAGCTCTTTCTGCTAGACTGCCTTCAGGAAACGGATTCTATTCTGAGCCCAAAACAGAATCAGTTATTTATAAATGCATTTTACAGAAAACCTAATAAAAGGTTGTTCGTCACATACACAGTAGTAGTGCAATGCTTTGATGAGTGTCTGATCACATGAAACAATATGATAAAAAAGATCAAATGTATAGAATTAATATAAAATATGTGATACTTTGTTATTTACAATGTTTATATCATAATACTAACTTTGTAACGTCTTTCTTCTTTTGTGTGCCTTTCTGTCTCTTTTCTGCTGACAAACAGAATTTCCCCAATATGGGACTAAAAAGTATTATCACACCCATTAAATAAATAAATAAATAAATGAAAGAATAAACGACATAGAGACACATATATAGAGATAATAATACAATTCATTAAAAATTCCCAGAGCTCTCCTTATGAGCATTTATTATTATTATTTATTAATAGTTATCATATCAACACATGGACGTATTCAATGTATAAAAACAGTTTATTTTTTAGTAAATTTAGAGCATTTCTATTGGTCTATTCATTCAGAATAATATGCACGTAACACAAAGCCGCCACAAGATTTAAACAATGGGTAAAACAAGTAAAAATAGAATAAAAAGGAGCAGATTTTTTTTATTGGACAGAAATGACATGGACTAAATACATACCATATATAGAAACTATATAGAAAGTAGAAAATAGTTTAGAAGTGAACACCTGCTGTATGAAGATCCTGGTTATTCATATTTCATTGTTGTGTGATGTTGTTTTGTTGTTGTTGTGTTTCAGTGGTCAGTACTGCTTCACTGTGTGTGTGAAGGCATTCGGACCCCTGACTAGCAATTACTACGTGAGGGCGTTCCTGCATGCAGCGTGAGTACCTCTGCTTTATCTCCATTCTGCATATTTTACCTTTGTCTCTCAGCACATCTCATTGTTGAAGCAGACAGACAGGTTACTCTATGCTTTTCTGTGTATTGCTTTGTGTTTTTACAGTGTTACATAACTGCTCTGTCCTCAAAACCCCCTGTTCTTTATTAAATTACACCCTGTTTTAATATTTTTAACCTACAGGCTTTGCGTCCCAGGAGGCTTCATGCTTGCTACAGTTTTAGGATGTGTTTGTCTGGGCATGGCCAGCCTCATCTACCTGTCTGTAAGTGTTAATAATGTTTTTTCATCCATTTGTTTTGCTGTTGATCTGTTATATCCTGCTACAGGGTCAGGGAATCATGTGCACTTCTTAGGTAAAGTAAAGTAATTAAATACAGTTAGTTGTGAAATAAGGAAACTGAAATCAGGAATATTCTTTTACACAAACACACACACACACATCTTTAAAGTGTTATATATCTCGGTTAGGCCTGTTTATTGGAAAGAACTTGGCAGTATAATACATATCACAATACAAGGGTTATTATTCCATGTAACACTATATATTGCAGTTGTTTAAATAAAATAACTTAGCAAACTCTCATACTATTACAGAAACCATTACAGAATTACACAGTACTAGATTACAGAGCATATTTTTGTTTAGTTAACTCAACTTTAGTAACACAAAAACTTTTGTCCTTTTTTCTTCTGTATCTTAATTTGTTCCACAGTACATATTGAGTTGAGCCTTAGCATCGTTAGTAAATAAGCCACAGCTAAAATTCAGTAAATAATAGATAAAATATTTAGTCTGTGATTACTCCCCCGTTTTTTTACTGTTTATTCCCATATCATGAGACTGGAAGACTGGACAATAGACTGTGTGATTGAGCTTTCACTGGGATTTGAATTCATGCTCTCACACTTGACAAACAGCAGTTAGACCGTAGGGCCACTCCAGAGCTTGAGAATTGTATATTGCACTGCTTTAAAACACACTTTTTAATCTCGGGTGGTGCAACTGTCTAACTGTGATCATTGTTAGAGACAGGAGTATACATTTGAATCCGATCAATACAACATGGACCCTCCACTGTCAGGAATTTGGTAATAGAAGCACCCAATCCTATATGATAGGAGGAGGTATAACCTGCAGAAGGGAAAAAAACATTAACATTTTGAGAGGAAGGAACCACAGACTAAAAAATCTTAAAACATCAGTAACTGGTCAGTTTTTGAGGCTGAACTTAATGTATGTTGTTGACCAAATATTTTTGCTATTCAGAAGTAAAAAAATATATATACCTTTGAGTGAACTGAGTTGAGGAAACACAAAAATATGTCAAAATATGCTGGTCTGACTTTTTTTTTACCAGGTAGCAGCAGATTATCCTTAATGATGGAGAATATTTAGTGTGGTATAAGTTTATCAAACACAGCAGTGCTGCTGGAGTTTTTAAACACCTCAGGGTCACTGCTGGACTGCGAATAACATACCAATCAGAAATATCCAGCCAACAGCATCCTGTTTGCAGGTTACTGTGGGCAGTGTCCTGTTGGGAGGGTCCTGTGACCGCAGTGTTTAAAACCTCCAGCAGCACTGCTGTGTCTATAGTAACAATTAATTTGTCCTATTTGTTAGCAATACAACAAGCAGCCGTTTCTCAAACTCTGTGATAATCTCCAGTTTCAGGGCAGGTCAAGCACTCTTAGTTTCTGGATTGCAACATCTGTGGTTCTCCTGGTGTTGATTGTGTACAGAACACAAATGGGTTTTATGAGGAACTACAACCTGACACTTCTCTAAAATCTCCTTTTACCACTTCTACACAGGCTGCTATCCACGGGGAGCACTGGCAGCCAATCATGCCCAAGTCAGAGCCAGCCAAATCGGTAACACAGAGCATCAAGCACCCCCCTCAGAACCCACCGCCACGCCCACCCGCAGAAATGCGCAGAAAGAGAGCAGAAGACCTGGAGTCTGCAGCCTACGTTAACCCCCTACCCGTGACTGCCAATGAGTAATACGTGATGATCTGCTGTATTTCTCCATTGCAAGGACTTTAATACTGACAGACTGCTGTATGGAGGTGATAAAATAGCATAGATACAGGTTTAGTCTGTTTACTCTGATCAAGTATTTCAGCTTAGTCTGAATCTATCTATCTGAATCTGTGTGGTGGAGTGGAGTGTGGTGAGTCAGTTGTGAAAGATTATTTTGGCGCGTTTCTGTGTACTTAAGAAAGAACTGAAACAACATTAACTCAACATGCTTCAGCACCTGCCCATGGCTTCTATTATTAGTGTGTTTGAGTCAGTGGCTTTTTTGTTCTTTCACTAAGACTAAAAAACATATTTTAGCAATTGGATGTGTTAAATATATATAAAAAACATTTTTACAGAAAAAGGAAAAACCCTTTATAATATTTAATAGGAAATATTTTATTCCAAACATTTCTATTGGTCAATTTATGATGTAATTCTCAACAAAATTTAGGTCAAAAAGAAAAAAGGTATGAGTGAAATCAACACAAAAAGATCAAAGTATTCCTGTAACTCGATTCCAATTTAGATGAAAGTGTTTTCTTTAAATCTGTGTTTTTTCAGATTTCTTTTTTTTACCTTGTTACAGTGTGTTTTATATAATGATGCTTGCAAAATGTATCACAGGTAGTCAGTCTTCCTACATACACTGCCTGCATTGTCTGAGCTTACAAAGTCTGTCTTTGCACTGTAAAAAATGTATATATATTTATCAAGTTTCAAAATTGTCCTGCCATGAATTAGCACATCTCTGGGCATGGTTAACTGGTTAAGACAGGTGAAATGAAGGCAAAAACCCATTTTACAGCTTTGTGATCATTGGTCAGTCGCGTTTATGTTTGTATTGCTTATTATTTTCTACAAATTATATGTAGTAGGCCTGCCACAATAACTTGTTTGGACAATATATCGTCCCAGAAATAACGGCAATACACAATAATAGTGTAATTTAGACCAATGCTATTTAGCCACAAATTTAATAATAATAGCATAAATGTCATTTTCTTTAATTACATTTTAATTATAAAGTGTATTTAGACATTGGGATTAGAATAAAATAAATCTAAATAAACAAATAAAATGAAACAAAATTATACTTTCATTAATAGGATCTCTGTACTGTGAAAATTTTCATTTTAAGCTCATACATTGTATGATAAATCGCTAACGTAATTATTGTGACAGGCCTAATATGTGGTGTCTTTCCAGTTACAGAGAACAAACTTTACATCTGCATGTGCAGAAAACCACCAAAGACAACCACAGATAGTTGAGAGTAAGTCGTATTCTGAGAACCTGATGTAAGATTAAAACAATCTGGTGGCATTTTCTTAAAGCTTTAAACAGTTACTGTGTTTAATAATAATGAATATTGACCTCATAATGTACTGTGTATATTCATGCTTTTATACTCTACTAATAAACTCAGGAAATGAAATATAAGAGCTTGTTGATTGTGAATTATTGCAATTTATATTTTATTTTATATATATATATATATTTATTTGGGCACACAATGTTATTATTCATTTAAGACCATTCTTATACCAATATATGATTTATATGTCAACTAAGTAATTGTACAGTCTTGCTGTCTTTATTACTTTATTAAACTAATTTACAGTTGTGAGCAGTGTACCACTTCTTGGTTTTTAAGCTTAAGTTCTGCTTTTTCTGAATTTTCTTTCGCCCTCTTGGTTGCCAAACATGGGGAAATCCTTCGTTCCTATTCTTACAGCAGAGTAGTACGTGACAGACACAGCAGGCAGTAAACCATGATGGTGAAATACACGTTTCAGACATATTTAACAAAAGGGAAGTTGTGTGATTCTCTGACCTTCTGCGTTAAAACAACAAAAGACATGGTCGCTTCTTTCGTGATGGAAAACAATTAATCTTTTGTTACCTACAGCAGATGACCTTCTCTTAGGAATGTGCTGTTTGTATGAGTGAACAGTAAGGAGGTTATTCCTCAAGACGCCGTGTGTTTGGCAAGAGCATGGCCACACCTTTTCGTTCCATACCAGCAGGAAAAGTAGACACTTCCTCTTACAGACTCACCCTGAAGGTCCTTGTGACGTTCCCAGGTTTATTTGAAGGTGCAGAGCGCTCGCAGGAAGAATATGGCCTTTATGAGTGGATTTAAACCAAGATATTTCCTGGTATTACTCATTTCTCAACTTCCTCAATGTTCCATATCATAAAAAGGGCCTTGTGAAAATATTTGAGGTGTCTGAGAAAAGTATACAGACAATTGTTTAATCTCAGAAGAAGTAGGCCCACTATTTACTTATTTCTAATCAGTCTTTTATTACTGTAAATCAGGTGAGCTGCTGGCAGAAGTGAACAAATCTTGACCACGTGGAAGTCAGAAACCAAACCTGTGCTGTTCTAACCAACATATCAGTAATAATACTGACCTACTGCATGAATGTCTTGCTTTTTACTGTATTTATTTTATATGCTTAAAAAAATACAGCACATCCAGCATGTTTTGGAGGACTCAATTCTTGGAAACACTGCCCAGGTATATTATTATTTACATATAGTCATCAAGTCATCATATTACCATCATCACCTCAAAGACCTATAACCAGCTCCTTCATACTTGATGGCAATGGTCAAAGCCAGGAGCTAAGAGATGCACCAAGAGCTCTTAGAGCTTCCAGTACGGCTCGGCTCGAACCTCCATCCCTCAAAACCCACAGAAAACAGACATCCCGACTCTTCTCTGTGCTGGCACCAAGGTGGTGGAATGAACTTCCACTGGTTGTCAGAACAACAGAGTCACTCGCCATCTTCAAACACAGACTGAAGACTCATCTTTTCAAAGTTCCTAAACTAAAAAAAAAAAAAAAAAAAAAAAAAAAGGTTCCTAGGGTTCTAAACATGATCAAGCTCTGTGTATCTCTTGATCCTAGTCTACAAACTAGCTTTGGATATTTGAAGTAACATCGAAGCACTGTTGTAAGTCACTCTGGATAAGGGCTTCTGCTAAATGCCTTAAATGTAAATGTAAATATAAACATCAGGTTGGGATTTTCCTTTTCTCAAGAAATTGAAAAACACCAGTGCATAATGAGACCATCATCATCAGGACATAAACAGCAGTACCATTTAGCAAAATTTTAGTTGTTCTATCTGGTCCTGGACATCACCTTCCAAGCGCTCCTTCTGATAGAAGACTAAATGCAGCAAAACTACACGTTGTTAATTTCTGTGTTTTAGACCTTAACAAAACCTCCTTCTGTGCCCTAGAACTTTACAACCCCCACATTCTGTATCCTACAGATTTACAAACTCTCTTATCATGGCCCTCAACTTTATAAACTCCATTACTGTAGCCCACAACTTTACAAACCCCTTTACTGTGGCCTACAACTTTAAAAACCCCTTTACTGTGAACCTCAGCATTGCAAATCTCACTTCCTGTAGCCCACAACTTTATAAACCCCTTTACCGTGGTCCACAACTTTACAAACTCCTTTACTGTAGCCCACAACTTTAAAAACCCTTTTACTGTGAACCTCAGCATTGCAAATCACACTTCCTGTTGCCCACAACTTTATAAACCCCTTTACTGTGGCCTACAAGTTTATAAACCCCTTTACTGTGGTCCACAACTTTACAAACTCCTTTACTGTGCCCCACAAATTATGGGCCATAGAAAGAAGGATTGTAAAGTTGGCCACAATAAAGGGTTTTTAAAGTTGTGGGCCACAGTGGGACACTGTTATTATGGCCCGCAACTTTTTAAACATACTTTCTATGGCTCACAAACGTATAAGCCCGCAAACTGTGGCCCATCCCTTTGCTGTGAACCTCAACATTGCAAACCTCACTTCCTGTGGCCCACAACTTCACAAAATCTCTTACTGTGGCCCACAACTTTACAAGTTTGAGTAACAATGAGTAAGGTAATCGTTGAAGCCCATTCAGTGCTTTAAATGTTACAAGGCCAGATTTAGTCACCTACTTTAAACAATTAACACTAAATCAGAGTTTGGAGCCTCTCCTCAGAGACAGTATTTTCAAAGCAAACTTCCTTTAGTTCTTTTGTGGAAATCACAGACCAATTCTTCCTTCTTACCAGACTGAACGCACACTTTGTCTTTTAACAATGGGCCTATAGTGTCAAAAATGTCGAGTAATTTACTTGACTCTATTCATAAACACAAAAATTTTTTAATACTTTCTCTTTTACAGATGTCTCAGGCTATAAAATAGCACCATCCAGTGGTTACAATCAGACACCGCACACACTTTTATTATTTGTGTATGGGAACATGAAAAATGTTTGAAGTTATTGACGTTAATTATTTTAAAAGAGGAAATCAACCCTGATAAAAATTCAGCTTAAGACCTGCAGCTCTGACCTGCTTTACATATCTAGATTTTTTTATCATCATTGTCCCTGAAAGAGATCTTTATAAATCGTTAACGTTAACAATCATCTTCTGTATCTCTCTTTCTCTCTATACTTAATATTATTTATATCTGCAGTTAATTTTATCTTAAAAGGCCTAAGAGAACAAACAGACAATACAAATATAATTCAGTGTATCTTTTCTGAACAATAAAAACAGGGTTTTAAAATGCATTATCATAATTTTTATTTGACAGGCATGAAATAAATAAACAGATCTAAGGCACTCCAGGTAAAGAGGTGAAAGTGTATGTGATTAGAGTTCAATGGTCTGTAGGGCGTTTTGTCAGAGAGGTGCAGATACCAGGCCTGCTGGACCCTGTCCCAGAGTCTGTCCCGCAATGCTGATCTCCATGGGTTTAAATCCTAATTCTTCCACAGGGATTCCAAACACTTTCAGCTTCGACTCGCAAGACCTTAACAGATCATTATGAGCCTAGAAGACAAACCAATAGGTTAGAGCAAAGATCTCCAGCTTCTGAACTGTAGAAGACACAAAGTCCATCCAGATTTTGTTCTACCACAGTCAAGAAATAGGTTGCAGATATACAGTATATATATTTCCAATGTTAAACATAATTTAATAAAAATTTAAACCACCATCAGCAGCATGACTGATAAACCTACCTTACAGACACGAGCAAGTTCATACTGTAGATCCTTAATAGCAATGTTTTTAGAGTCCAACACTTCCTATAAAAACAGAGTAAGACAATGTTTTTAATGTGCTTTTGTTACACTATTAAAACTGTAAGAACATTAAAACCAGCTTTTGAGACCATAATGAGATCATGTTGGCTACCAAACTCAAACTTAATAACTGAACAGCTGAATAATTCAAATAAATTGTTTCATTAAGTTTTGGTAACATATTGTACCTCAATCTTGCGAGTAACCACGTTGAGGGCTGTGGGGTCTAAATTTGAGGCAGCAAGAACCTCATTGAGCTGAGCCTCTTTCTTCTCCAGGGAGTCTGTAAGAGCAGCTAGCTTCCTCTCCAGGAGAAGGTTCTTAAAGCCGCTCTTCTGCTGCACCTCCTGGATGGCCTTGGTGAACTTCTGGTACAGTTCATCACGCTCCTGCTGCACCTGAGGAGCAGTAAAGCAAAGAGAGAGGACAATTTGAGTAACAGGTCTAATGGGTTAAAGTCTTTAGAAAAATGGATCATATTTATTAAAACAAAAAAAACTATATATAATCCTTTGTGCAGGTGATTTACATTAAATAACAGAAAGTCAGCACAACATAAACAAATAAACTGAGAACACTGAAATTGTCCATTAGTGTACAGTATGTACAATAGTGTGTATGTGCATGAACAGTATATCTCACCTTACTGAACCTTTGCTCCAATACTTCATGTTCCCATTTCAGGTCCTTTATTTCTTTCTCTGCCACCTTGATTCGAGCTCTGGCTCCCTAAAGGAGGAACAAAATAAATTAATTTAGCACTTGCTGTAAAGAATAACCAGAAATATATATATATATATATATATATATTGTATAAATATTACTATAAATGAGGTTTGCAGTTATTTTATTTATTGTTGATTATTTAGTTATTGTTGTATCTGTTATTTATATTATAATTAAGTAATTATCAATATATTACTTTCTTTTTTTATATAATTTTATTTCAAATTTTTCCCATTTTCTCCCCAATTTACACGGCCAATTATCCAACCCACTCATTAGGACTCCCTCTATCACTAGTGATGCCCCAACGCACCAGGACATGCTTCCTCCGATACATGTCAAGACAGCCCCCGCTTCTTTTCGAGCTGCTGCTGATGCAGCATTGCCGAGCAGCCAGCGAGCTTGGAGGAAAGCGCGCTGTACATCAGCTCCGGTACATCAGCTCACAGACGCCCTGTGCTGCAGACATCACCCTAGGAGTGATGTGGGGAGAGAGCGCCATCTACCCACCCAGAGGGAGCAGGGCCAATTTTGCTCCCTCTGACGCCGGCAGCTTGATGGCAAAGCTGCATGAGCGGGGGTTCGAACCTGCGATCTCCGCTCATAGTGGCAGCGCTTTAGACCGCTGGACCACTCGGCGCCCCTAGTTTCATAATTAATTAATACATAACACATCTAATATATAAATATTTATGATATATTGCCTAGCCCTATGATCTACACACACAATAATGTATCAGTACATATTAGTAAAAAGCCCAGGTACAAATTTATCATGAGTCATGAGGAATGAACGCACAGTGCATGTGTGTTACAGAATAAGCCTGAAAGAGACTTGTGCACACCGCTAGTGAGTTTTTGTCTTTATTGTAATTGGCCAGCTGTTTCCGGAGTTCTGTGGCTTCCTCAGTGGCCTTCTGCAGAGGCTCGGTCAGCTGCTTGTTCTCCCGCAGCACCTTTGCCATCTCTTTCTCCAACCTCTTTTCTTTATTCTTCATTTCTCTCTCATTCTCCTGCACACAGAGAGGAGAATTCATTAAGAATTATAGTGGTTTAATCAATAGCAAACACTAGGTTATATCAGACACAGGCATACCTTGAGTGTACTGATGAGGGCTAGGTTGTTGGAAGTGATATCATTGTAATAGGTCTTAATGTCACTGAAAGCTTTCTCATGGTTTTGTATCAGTGTGTTAATGTGGCAGTTCTTCCTTTCTTCTATTTCCTCGATTTCAGTCTTGCGTCTGAGATCCTGCTCCTGGCGCAGAGCCAGCATTTTCTTTTCATATTTAGCCTCTATTTCTGCAAGAGAAAACAAAATAGCATAATTTACACTACTGGTCAAAAGTATGAGAACAGTTAGACCCTAAATGTTTTCAGTAGTCCAAGTGATCAAACCTCTAAAACTTAAGTGTCTTTTTTTAGTCATAATGAGTAATGAGCGATCTGAATGTAGAGTGTTGTGTAAATACTGTGGTAGTGAAACACTGTTGTTTGTTCCAACACTGTTTTTATACAGAGAAAGGGACTGTAAATAGTAAATTGTTTGCATTAAATTTGCATCAGGGTTAATTTACTTCCAATGCAACAGATCTGCTCTAAGTTGTTGACAGGTTTATTCACTTGATTAAAAAATCCTTTAATTAGTAAATGATTTGACCAGTAGTACATTATGTAAAAGAGAGATATAGCCTGTAACATTACAATATTTACTCTAATATAAAAGCAAATAAAAAAGGGTGAGATACATCACCTCGTACTTGTCGTTCAAAATCATTCCTGATCTTGGTAATTTCCTCATCATGTTTCTGGGAAAAGAAGGTATGATTAGTAACTGCATAGCATTAACTAAAAAAGAGTCCACATCTTATCAGCCTAAAGTCTATCAACACTGACTGTCATGTTAGCTGTAAGCTGAGCATTCACACACCAGTTTAAGACTCTTGATCAGATTTTCACTGGAAAGCTCCTGTTCCTTGATATCCACTTTTAGATTCCGAATGCCCTTCCGCAGATCATTCTCCAGGTCTGCATGTTCCTTCTGCAGCAGTTTGGTGGTGACCACTCCCTCTGTCTTGAGCTCTGCGATGCTGTTCTGCTGTTCATACAGCAAGTGTTTCACCTTCTGTTTGTACACCTGAATAACAGAACGAACACCGTTAGATCATTCATGATAGATCTAAACTTTTTCAGTGTTTCATGTGCCAGAGCTTCTCATTATCATTCTTGATACCTTGATCTCAACTTGATGGCGTTCCTCAGCCTCTTCCATTTCCCGATCCCTGTTCCTGAGATCTGCTTTCTTTTCCTCCAGCTGTCTTTTGGTGATCTCCCAGAAGGTGTGGATCTTATCTCGTTCCAGTTGGAAGTAGTTGCGCTCTTCCCTCTCCCTGTCCAGCTCTTCACGCAAGCGGACAATGTGGTCCTCCAACTAATGAAGAATGAAGATAATGACGTAGTTTTAGTTTTAATACTTGGCATCAGTGTGCTTCCTGCAAAGCCACATATATTCATTCTAAAAACAGGGTGTCTGGTAGGTCATAGAACATGAACAACCATAGTGCTAATAATGATGTTGATACAAAAAACTATTGTGAATGTAACGATATCAGAACAGCAAACACAGTCTTTATCAGCTCATTCAGATCTCACTAAACCAAAGAAACACAGAAATAGACCAGGAGAGAACTGGTGAATTAAGGAGAGTGCAAACAGTCACCAGTTTCGCTAACTCTGGTAAAAAGACTTTGCCTAAAATGCACATTTTAAAAGTACTTTTAGCATGCTCAGTGCAAATTCACATCCTCACCAGAACCTATGGACTGTCACTTTAAAGTCAATATACAATATATGGACAACTGCTTATTTTATTATTATAAATAGAGTTCATAGAGCTTTTGTTGGAGTAAATGTCTCGACTGTCCAGGGAAGGCTTTATTATAGATTTTGGATCATTGCTGTTGGGATTTTATTGCATTTAGCCACAATCGTGTTAGTGAGAACAGGATATTGGATGATCACCACCCAGAAGTGTCATATTACACAGTATACATGATTTGTTACCTTACTTGAGTAGAAATGTTGGTTATCTATACTTTACTGGAGTAATTATTTTAAGATGACTTGTAACTTCTACTCCTTCATTTTCACATAATTATCTGTACTTTCTACTCATCACAATTTCACACATTTATCTGTTTTTCTACTCCTCACATTTTCACACTACTATCTGTACTTTCTACTCCTCACATTTTCACACTACTATCTGTACTTTCTACTCCTCACATTTTCACACTACTATCTGTACTTTCTACTCCTTTCATTTAAAAAAATGTGCATTTAAATGCATTTTCCCCTAACATTACTCTTACTTAGATACTTTAAGCAGTTTTGAAACAAGTATTTTTACACTTTTACTTGATTAAAAATAAGTATTTTTAAACAGAAGTATTTTTAAACCCTTGTATCTATACTTATACTTGAATATTAAATGTGAATACTTTTCACACCTTTGTACAGTAACCCACCTCACCCCCATCTCAACAACTCACCACCCTAGAAGTGCTAAATGGAGAACCATCATTCCTAAAAACTCAGTTCCATTGCTCCACAGGGGGGGCAACATGCGTTTAGAATTTCTGTCTCATTGTTGTTGGAACCTTAAAAACAAACTATAAAGCTTTAGTAGCCTTTGAATCTGCTGGAAACCTGTTAGATAATTATCACTGAAGACACAAACAGTAATAATGACATTATAACTGGCTAAAATATTAGTTTACCTGCTCCTTCGACATTTCCTCTGTGGAAAGTCCATCCACCACTGTAGGGCTCTTCTTGCCCTTCGCAGTCTTCCCTCCTTTCTTTTTTGGAGGCTGAAATATGAACATTTGGAGAGGATAATGTTACAAATACCCATTCTCACTGCATTACCGCACATTAATGATGTACTGTTAGTCTATACAGCTTTAACTAACTCTCTGGTTAGATAGCTCCTCCACTAGCTATACCGATATATAACCTATATAACGTTAGCTAACTAACAAATTAACGCTGTTAAATCACACTTACCATGCTGTATGTGTGTAAAGTAGCTAGTACTGGTCAGTCAGATGAGGGCAGTGTGTATTCGGGTGTTTCTGCAGAGAAACTGTACAGATATTCTCGTGATTTAGCTTTAGATAGTTTAGCTACAGCTCTCCTGTGCTGATGGTCTGCAAACAACAAACCAGATCCATGGAAACCAGTTCAGATCTCGCGAGAATAGAAATGAGTCGCTGCAGCGTGGAGCTGCCCTGCAGACTCTCCACACTCACTCAGTAAATATTCCCAAGCAGAAAGTGTTTGTTGTTTTTTTAAGCAATGCGAGGAATCTTTAATCATTTATTCTTATTTATACTACGAAAAAAGGACGATATATATTATGAACATGTAATTATTATGTTTATTCTTTTTGCTTTAATAATAATAATTTAATATTTTTCTTCTGTAATAATTTTACCCCTATCCTTCTTCACTGTTATGTTAGTGTTATTTTTACTTACTCAGATTTTACATTTGGGGTTATGTTCTTTTTTTTGTTGTTCTAATTAATGATCTCTTACTTTGACTGCTTTTATTTAGTGAATTGTTTTATTTTAGCTTGTCCAACTTTTAAATAATTTTAATTCTTTAAAAATGAAATCTAATTAAATATTAATTAGGTTAGTTGATTTTTTAATGCTTTTACATTTTTATATATATATATATATATAAAATATAAATAAAATCAAGTTTTAATTAGGTTAAACTAACATAATAAAATACAAAACAAAACAATACAAAATATACATATATATTCAACAAAACAAAAGTTATAAAGATTCTTTAAAGCTCTCTTCTACTAAATGCAATTATTTTTTCTTAATGAATATAATTATAGTGATTTGACTTTATATTTACTTTGTAATAGATACCATTATTCCGAACTTTTATTTATTCAGACCTAAATAATTATTATTACTTACTGGAAATTTTTGGACAAATTAAAAATAGAAAAAAACATAAATCCTTCGATATTTTAAATTAATTTGAATCCCACTTTTTTCTGTTTATTTTGTTTGTCTATTTATGTTTTTGTTTTGATGTGCTTGAGATGTTGGTTGTAAAAATACTTAAAAAAAAGTTTTCTGGTTGTATTAACATGTGGGACTTTTATTTGTTTTCCGGTAGTGACAGTGACAGCGTTTCCGTACTGCTGTCCAATCAGGAGGCGTGTTGTTGGGTCGCTGGTGGTGCTGGTTATGGTGGGGTCTCAGTTGGGCGCAGCTGCTGCAGATCCGCTGGTTTTAGGGAGTTTGTGAAGATGTCGAGCCGCGCGCTGCGCAGACTGAAGGGGAAGCAGCGCGGCCAGGAGGACCTGGACCTCGCGGAGCTGCGGGTGGAGGAGGAGGAGGAGGCGGCGCGGGAGGGAGAGGAGTTAGAGGAGCAGGAGGAGGTTCTGCAGCCGGTCAGAGGAGCAGGCAGGAAAACCAAGAGGAGCAAATCTCAGAAGAACATTAGCAACATTTATGAACTGGTCAGAACTTTAATAACACTGAACAGCTAAAGACTGATACAGACTGACTGCTGATAACCAGAGTTCTTACTAATACAATAAAACTCAAATTCAGGATCTCTGTAATGCTAAACCTTCTTATTCCAGATATAAACAAACTTATGAAACTCCACACTGACCAGCCATACTCCCAGAATCTCCTATTATCATCATCAATATAACCAGTAATACTGTTACTGTTATTATTAGTACTATTTGTTTACTTTAATCACTTCCTGGCATCTACAATTACATAACATGTACTTTTTAAGTCCAATTAAAGATATAGCTATAGAATTATAAACATTACTATACACAAATAAGAGACACGGTTGGTCCAGAAGATGAATATGATTGTATAGTAAATTCTTTCTTTTTTTAAACTCAGATGTCTGAGACAATCAAAAATACACCATTATGTCAAAATACACCATCAGTATTCTATTCTATTAAAAAATCCAGGTACACATATTAATTAATTAAAATATATTAGAACTCTGGATTTTATGGACATATTGTACAAGTCCTACTGGAAAATAAAATTCACACCTCCATAAAAGTTGTCAGCAGAGGGAAGCATGAAGTGCTGTAAGATTTTGTGGAAAAACAAAACTGCACTGACTTTAGACTTGATATAACACACAGTGGATCAACACCAGCAGATGACATGTCTCTCCAAACCATCACTGATTGTGGAAATGTCACACTAGACCTCAAGCAGTTTGGACTGTGTGTGTCTCCACTCTTCCAGCAGACTCTGATCCCTTGATTTCCAAATGAAATGTACAATTTACTGATGATCAGTGATGGTTTGAAAAGACATGTCATCTGCTGGTGTTGGTCAACTGTGTTATATCAAGTTTAAAGTCAGGGCAGTGTTTTCCCAGAAAATCTTACAGCACTTCATGCTTCCCTCTGCTGACAACTTTAATGGAGATGAGGATTTCATTTTCCAGTAGGACTTGGCACACTGTCCACACTTCCAAAAGTACCAATTGGTCTTATATAATATTCTGATTTTGACACTGATTTTTGGGTTTTCATTGGCTGTAAGCCATAATCATCAACAAAAAGAAATAAACACTTAATAGATCACCCTGTGTGTAATACATCTATATGATATATCAGTTTCACATTTTGAATTGAATTACTGAAATAAAGTAACTTTTCACTGATATTCTAATTTTTTGAGATGCACTAGTATTTTTGTAACTGAAGCTGTAAAAGGTAATTGTATATATGAGCAAATGAGAATCAATGGCATGATATGATTCAGATTGTATAAGGCATATGCTATCCTGGCAGTATATATTTATAGATCATTAGATCAGATATTTTTGATAGTAAATATTTCATAATTGATTTTCAAAGTTAGCACCTCTATTAGGATAACTGCATTACAGATATCTTGATTTTCTATCTTTGCTAATAAACATTGAGTGACTGCCTCTATCAGTTTATATAATTTTCTTAGCAGGGTGGATGTTTATTTGTTTCTGTGCTGTTACAGATTGGTGACCCTGACAATGATACAGACAAAAGTCCCACTGATGAGGAGAACGTGTTGACAGGGAGAAGCCATGGAGTACAAAAGCAAGAGTGCCAACCTGATATGGAGACCACAAAGGTTTAAAACTACATTACCATTAATTAAAAACGGACAAATAACTGTTAAATTCTTCTCTAAAGAGACTCAAGTCAACCCTTTAACATGCGTGGCAAAGTTAAGGCTTGTGTTAATTGCATTTTTTTGTTCTGACCTGAGATGCTGGTGCTCTGTATGACATCTAGTGGCAAATTTGATCACAAACAGAACCATTTAAACATAGCATTCCTATTCTTATCTTTTCTTTTTATTTTGTAGTCTGACTCTAACGAGAAAGTAAAAAAGAAAAAGAAGAAGAAGAAAAAAAAGACTGCTCCTGGGGATGTGCAGGTATGACATGCACTGTATATATTACATATCATATAAACTTGTGTAAAACAGAACATTTTAACACTGGAGGTTTTGCTTGTGTTTCTGTTCTTCCTCTTCTCTTACTATCTTCTAAATCTTCATAGGAGGAGTCCACTGCAGGGGATGACATTGACGCTCTGCTGGAGACCATAGAAAAGACCAATGGCCTTTCACACCAGAGTGAGGACAGTGGAGTCTCAGGCCATAGGCCTGTACTTTATGTGGAGCACAGGTGAAGGCTGTTTGTAGTTCTGAATGTTTGAAGGATGGCATACGTTTTGTTTTACAGTTTCAGAAATTGCTGCTGTTAACTTTTAACTTTTAACTTAACTTTTGTCTATTAGGAACCTGAATCCTGAGAATGAACTAAAGCGATATTTTGGAGCTCGGGCTGTTTTGGGAGACCAAAGGTTGGTTTGGTTTCTATTTTTCGATGTTTTTTAAGCATGCACATACATGTACTGTAAGACCGTCACTTTTTATTGTGGCTTGTTTTTTGGTTAATTTGTATGTGTGTTTTTTCCTTTCAGGCCCAGGCAACGACAGAGGCAGTTTCACAGAAGTACATGGATGACCGCACCTAAAGACACTTGGCCTCGCTTTAGTAAACCAGGTATGCCTGATATGCTTCCTGACAATGGCCTTCAGATTTTTTGGATTTGACCAGCAGGTGCAGTTCATGTTGAGCTGTACAGTATGACACTATTTCATAGTATCAACATTTGCTATTGTGATCTCCATAAAATCTGTCAGCAGAGGAAAACATAAATTGCTGTAAGATTTTCTGGGAAAACACTGCACTGACTTTGAGCTTGATAAAACACAGTGGATCAACACCAGCAGATGACATGTCTCTCCAAACCATCACTGATTGGTGGAAACTTCACTCTAGACCTCAAGCAGCTTGAACTGTGTGTCTCTCCACTCTTCCTCCAGACTCTGCTCCCTTCATTTACAAATGAAATGTGAAATTTACTGATGATCAGTGATGGTTTGGAGAGACATATCATCTGCTGGTGTTAATCCACTGTGTTATATCAAGTCCAAAGTCAGTACAGTGTTTTCCCAGAAAATCTTACCGCACTTCATGCTTCCCTCTGCTGACAACTTTTATGGAGATGCAGATTTCATTTTCCAGCAGGACTTGGCACACTGCCACGCTGCCACAAGTACCAATTGGTCTTATGTAATATTCAAATTTTCTAGACACTGATTTTTGGGTTTTCATTGGATGTAAGCCATAACCATCATCAATAAAAGAAATCAACACTTAAATGGATCACTCTTTGTGTAATACATTTACAGTTATATGAAAAAGTTTGGGCACCCCTATTAATCTTAATAATTTTTAGTTCTAAATATTTGGGTGTTTGCAACAGCCATTTCAGTTTGATATATCTAATAACTGATGGACACAGTAATATTTCAGGATAAATAATGAGGGCACCCTTATCATTTTATTATAAAGAAGCCATTTCTGCAAGCACGCCACAAACAGAGTCGCCTGAGGTGTGCTTTTGCTTTTGACTCAGTTTGTGATGTGCTTGCAGAAATGGCTTCTTTCGCATCACTCTCCCATACAGCTTCTCCTTGTGCAAAGTGCGCTGTACTGTTGACCGATGCACAGTGACACCATCTGCAGCAAGATGATGCTGCAGCTCTTTGGAGGTGGTCTGTGGATTGTCCTTGACTGTTCTCACCATTCTTCTTCTCTGCCTTTCTGATATTTTTCTTGGCCTGCCAATTCTGGGCTTAACAAGAACTGTCCCTGTGGTCTTCCATTTCCTTACTATGTTCCTCACAGTGGAAACTGACAGGTTAAATCTCTGAGATAACTTTTTGTATACTTATCCTGAACAACTATGTTGAACAATCTTTGTTTTTAGATTATTTGAGAGTTGTTTTGATGAGCCCATGATGCCACTCTTCAGAGGAGATTCAAATAGGAGAACAACTTGCAATTGGCCACCTTAAATACCTTTTCTCATGATTGGATACACCTTGTTATGAAGTTCAAAGCTCAATGAGGTTACCAAACCATTTTTTGCTTCAGTAAGTTGTAGTAAGGAGTATTCAAATCAATAAAAGGATAAGGGTGCCCATACTTTTGCACCAGTCAAATTTTGGTTTAATGCATATTGCACCTTTTCTGTTAGTACAATAAACCTCATTTCAATCCTGAAATATTACTGTGTCCATCAGTTATTAGATATATCAAACTGAAATGGCTGTTGTGAACACCCAAATATTTAGAACTAAAAATGATTAAGATTAATAGGGGTGCCCAAACTTTTTCATATGACTGTATGTATAATATGAGTTTCACATTTTCAACGGAATTACCTGAAATAAATTAACTTTTCTATTATATTTTAATTAGTATATGGTGTTTAAATATCATAATACAATATTCTTACCAGTTTGTCATCCAGCCCCAAGTTCATGTTGTTTGATGTTGTGAAGTCCATGTATCCTAATTTTAGTGGTTGTTCTTTGACATCCCTCAAAGAACCATTGTAGCCCTTGTATCATCGTCACATCTTCACACCTCCGCTTAGAGACCAGACCTGTCTGGGATGGGAGTAAGAAACAAAATGGTCCTGGACAGAATGTCGGATCACGTTTTTTTTTTTTTTTTTTTTTTACAATTCTCAATTCTCCCTTAACCAATTCAAAGTTTGTTTGGCACTTGACCAAGAACATCTACCTCTTCTTGGTGCAGTTGCTTGGTTGGCACCCGAGTGCATTACCATATTTTATTCGTTTTTTATTTTGTTTAACTGACCTAAACAGTGCAGGTTTGTGAACACTCTTAGTGATACATGTGACTTAAAATACTGAAGCTATCCATGCAAACCCCACTGGCGCCATAATATTGTATAACATGTTGACAACGATCCATTTTTAATCAGTTCTTTGCCAGTTCCTGGTTCATGTGTCCTGAAGCACAAACATTTTCAGTAGTGCTCTTATTTGCTGGAAGCCGTTTAGCACAAGATTCACAGTTATTCCTCCCTTTCACTTCTGATAACGTGATTGTCTACAGAGGCCCTTAATATACACACACTCACACCCCCTGAAGCTCCCTGTTCAATGATACCCTCTTTCTTTCATATCACATCTTCAGGTTATCTTAGGATGTCTCAGATCCTGTTTGTTTAAGTCCATTGATGAGGGTCCTGTGGCTTTTTTCTACTGGTTCCAATGAGAAATGGGCCCTCAATAAAGAGTCTATTGTCTACAGAAAATATTAAAAGCTGACTTATTGAGAATGATCAAATAAAAAAATTATAATTTAAAAATAACGGTTAAGATTTTGTGGTGTGATTAAAGAAATAAATTGAAATAAATGTCTAACATTTATTAAATCTTAACAGTTTTAAGGTCTATAAATGTTATCTGTATGCTTTATCCTCATCATTTGTTGTCCCTTTTTCCTTAAGGTATCTCCATGAGTCTGCTGGAGTCCAAAAATGGCCTCCACTTCTTTGTGTTTGAGCACAGCCGTGAATACCAGCAAGTCCAGTTCAGGTTCTTTGATGCTGTGGAGTCCATGGATCCTAATAACATTGTGGTAAATTCATCCACATACTCATATTTGTCACATTGTGCACTTAAATGAATTTGTTCTGTTTATTCCAGAGTATTATCACTCTGTGTATGTGTACATCAGGTGCTGCTGCAGCTTAATCCCTACCATGTCGACTCTCTGCTGCAACTCTCTGATGTCTGTCGCATCCAAGAGGACCAAGAGACTGCAAGGGATTTGATTGGTGAGTCAAGAGTCTTTGTAAGGCAAAGTCATTTTACAGTGCCTTCCTTCCTACCAGCAGAATGAGCGTAACAGATTACACTCGTATTCCTTTTATCTCTGTTAATAAATAAGGGTTAATCTACAGTTACAGTAGATACTGCTGCACCACGTGCCTGCAAGCGAAGGGAGGTCATTTTTCTACTTCTGTTGGTTAGTAGGTGACATTTATTATGCCCCAACTTCCTGTTATTAGTCTTAAAAAGTGCTTTCACACTGCAAACAAACCAGATCTGGACCAGGACTTCCTCTTTTGTTCAGACCAAGTGTTGGTCCTCTGATCCAGACTGTGCTTTTTGCAGATTTTATTTGTAGTATATATTATTCATATCTAACTCTTGATTGACTTATTTTAAAGTATAACCTTTTTTATTTTTTTATTGCATTTTCAATACTCTCCAAACTTTTTTAGATTTGTTGTTGTACTTTATTAAAGTGTAATTGTAAATTACATGCAAATCCTGAGGCTGTATGCTGTGTGTACTGTTTTATATAAAACAGTATTCGTTGTGTTGCACAAGTCTTAGTACAATAAATATCAAGGATGAACAATGTATGCAGGATTATTCAGCTTGTATTGATAGCTTCTTCTTAGCCTGACCCTTTGCGTGCACTTCCATGTAATTCACATGCAGATTTGTTGCATGTGGTTTACTCAGCCCGCTGGTGATATGATTATCTAATCAAATCAGCTCTGCTGGACCAAACTGATAAGGGCAGATTCAGTAAAATTAATGCTGACAGTTAATGCAGCAGTTAATATAACCACACTTTTTATGAGCATGTGTCAGAAGCTGTGCTGAATTGTAATTGTGCTGCAGAGTAATAAAGTCATGAACCAGATTCAGATCAATTACTTACTCTACCCGGACAAATATGAGATTCCTGAGCTATAATTTGTGATTTATCGGAAACGCAGCTGCAGAGGCTGGAGATAAGCAATTATGTATCAAATAAGATTAAGCTTATTTTCCCACTACCACAGTCTTTGTCAGGGAAATCTTGTTGAGATGCAGAGTGTATCTCTGTCAGTGGTGACATTTCCATGACACTGTATTATATCATTCTGTCGGTAAGTGAACTCGATGACCCTTTCCTCTCTCTGATGTAAGCGAATCCCTTTTGAACACCTCCTAAACATGAATAGTCTCACTTTAGTGTGAGAGTTTCTCACCATTCAATAGAAGGTTTTGTTCTGGGTATTGGATTTACAATTCTTCTCTAAGGGGATGATTAAATCAATTAGGACCCTAAATGTTTATCAGTTTTAGTTTAAATTGAATTAGATTTTCTGTGTGAACTCTGGTTTACTCTACTTTAAAGACAGTTGAGGATGAGATGATGGTGTGATGTACTGTTTGGTGTTAACCACTGAAACAAACAGTTAAGGCCAAAAGTTTATATAAACCTAGAAAAGAGTCTTTCAAAGTGAGCTTTTCACGTTTCCCTACATTTTATTTATTGTCGCCCTATATTTTGTGTTAGAATGTACTGTATTTCCACAAGAAGTCTGCATTTAAAATAATAGCTTAGAGATTTCAGGTAGTGTTGAACATTTCCAAACCAGTATTTTGTTTTTTAAACAAATCTGATCATTCTGAATATTTATTTTACATTATGTGCAACATCTGTCACTAATGTTATTTTTTTTTTAGGTACAGGCATCTGCTTTGGTCATTCTTCTCCGTTTTTGTGGCTTTTATATTGTTCATACCATTAGCGAAACAATATCATATCCAACAAAATTAAGAAAAATATTTGGATTTAATTATTATTTGGATTTATTTTTTGTATTTTATAAAAATAAATGCATTACCAGTAAAAGTTTACGTACACTTTGTTAGTAATAGGTAATTTTGCCTGTTAATTGTTGAACTTATATCAATTGTATCGGTTGTCTTTTACAAGCATCTCATAATACTTTTCAAGAATTTTAGCCCATTCCTCGTATCAGTACTGGTGTAATTCTCTTGTTGTCCTGAATCCAATATTTTAAAACTTTGGATTAATGCTGGAAGACCTTTTGTATCCAAGTTTTAGCTTTTTCTAAAAATGTATTTATTGTCTTCTTTGATGTAATGTCCTGAAGTGCATCAGTCCCTTTCTCAGCATGATGCCTTCACCCCCGTGATTTACAGTGGAATGATGTTCTTTCGGTTAAACCCTTCATAATTTTTCATAATGAGAATTAAGTAGGTTTTCTTTGAGCATGCATTTTTATAATGTTTTTCTGTATTTTTGTGTGTATTTTTTATTTACAGAGAGGGCTTTGTACAGCTTTGAGTGTGCATTCCACCCTGTGTTCAGCTTGACCTCAGGTACCAGCAGATTGGACTACCGAAGAGCAGAGAACAGGTTGGTGCTCATCATGTTTATGTGCAGTTTTTTTTTGCATAGTTATCAGATAATTGTCCTGTAATCCTTTTAACTTTTAAAATATTATGATTTATTAAAAATTATTTATTTTAATATTTGTATTACATAGATACATTTATTTTTGTCATATGTTGATTATTGTCCTATTTAAAACTTATAAATAATGAGTACTTATTTATACAATAAGAAATACAATGTCCACTTAGTCATATCTTTGTTATATCATTGTGATTTCTCAGTTATAAACAACAGTAGTTAAGTATTAAAAAATTACGTATCTGCTTTGATGTGATACTGCCCTTTTGTGTTCTTAAAAATAATTATATTGATTATAAGAATTATATCACAATACCATATTTATCATACTTATCAACCAACTTTTTAATATTATAAACCAGTATATAGGATTTCTGTTGTCCTGGTTATTTCAGGAGTAGATGTTTAGATGGACAATATTTTCCCGCTTGTCTTTTCAGGGCTTTTTATCTGGCGGTTTATAAGCACATGATGTTCCTGGAGAAGCGAGGCTGCCCCCGCACGGCCCTGGAGTACTGCAGACTCCTTCTGAGGTACAGTTAACCACGGTTAACCAGCAGCTATTGTGTGGACAGCACAGTCTGTAACACTACAGGCTGTTTTTGTCTGTAATGCTCTAAACGGTGTGTAATTTATGTTTTGTGCTTTACATGATGCAGACTGCAACTGTTTAAACATATTAACATATTTCTGTGTTTGTGTGTGTTTTTCTGTGTGTAGTTTGGACCCAGATAATGACCCTCTGTTCATGCTTCTGCTGATTGATTTCTTGTGTCTGCGCTGCCGGGAGTATGCGTCCCTTATTCGACTGTACGAGGAGTGGGAGGTGAGATGCTCTGTCCAGAACAAAGTTATTAATAATTCCTAAACTGACTATCTTTTTAACACCCCTTTGTATTAGCCCCAATACCGTTTAATCCCTTGGCCCTACCCCTTACCCCTACCCCTTATTTTCGAGTGTAACCCTTTCCCTTGGAACAGAGTTAGAAGGGGAAGGGGTGAAATCCTCCACCCTAAGAATTGGGTCAACCCTTTAAGCACCTGATATGTCATCAAGAGTGCTAAAGTTCAGTAACTAGTTAACTTCAGGGCTTTATTGTATGTCTAGAATGGTGCAGAAATTAATTATTATTGCCAATTTGTTAATTCATCTGTGACTGGTAGCGGAAATTTGCTTTGATTAGCTTTTATTTTATTTTATATTTCCGTTCCGTCTTAAATGCTGCAGCCCCTGGTGTCTGCTGCACCATTTAGGGTGCAATGGAAAATTTAGCCTGCATTTTCTTTATGCTTGTTATGAAGAATTTAACCATAAAACATTGAAACTACACATGTGGTAGTAAAAGTGCTAATCCTCACTTTTAATAAGAAAAAAAATACATTTGTGGGTTTCTTACCAGTAATTATCATATCCCTTGGTTTGAAGTGTGCATCTGAAAAATCTTCTTTTTTGAGGGGCTAACAACCCCTATCCCTTCATTCTACCGCTCCAGCATAACAAGAATCGGTACATGGGTTTGATGCTTGGGTTTGATGCTTGTGGGTAATTTCTGTATGTATGTGATCCGCTCATTGCTTTAGGTCCATCGGAAACTGTCCCAGCTGCCGAACTTTGCCTACTCAGTCGCGCTGGCCTTATACCACTCGAGTCAGCAGGAGGAGACTCCACCCGAGGAGAGCCAGCGCATGAAGCTGAAATCAGATAGAATGCTGCAGGACGCTCTTATCATGTTCCCTGGGGGTAAGGAACACACACACACACACACAAAGCTGCTTTACGACTCACTATTAACCGTTTACTATGCAGTTAGGCTGTTATGTGGAGGAGCCAGGTGTTTTTTTTTTTGGATCAGAGGTCCATCTGTGTTGTCTCTCATTAGCTTGTTAGCAGTGGCTGAGTTTAGCAGCGGGTTACACAGATAGAACTGCTCTAGATTGAATATTCTTATTCTTTGGGACTTTGTTCTTGAATTACAGATGTTTACTCACATGCTTTTCTTGCGTGTGAGTGTGTGTGTGTGCACGTGTGTGTGTGTGCATGCGTGCGCACATTTGTACGCAAGCAAGAGAGAACAAGAGTGAGAGATGGGAGGAGGGACGGTATGATCTTTCTTTTTTGTAGTGCAGGATCTTTCATAATCTCTTGTTAAACTTGGAATTACCAATTAAGGAGATGAGATTTTGATGAAAGCTGGCGCAGATCTTGGAGCCTGTGTTAATTTTAGAGATATTTTGCAGCCAGACAGACACGTTAACGCATTTCAGACCAGGAATCCAATCCACAGGAATTTTTAAAGCACACATTCTCACAGGAAGTTCAGAAGGGGGATTTCTTTGGAGCGACGGACTTTCTTTTCTGTTGGTTAAATAACTAAACTTATTACTAATAAACCTTATTATCATTTAGTTATCAAACTTATTTAGTTAATAATTATAATTATCATTAAACCCCAGACTATGTCACTTCAGTGAAAACAGAATAAACTACAAAATTAACACAAAACAACCACAGCGCATGCACAAAGTGTCCCAGCAGGCAGAACTTAAACAAGCAGTGCAGTACGTGTTGTGTTAAAGCTGTCTTTAAACACTACTATAGTTTTAAATTTCACATACATTGTGCGTTTCTGTAATCTAAGCTTCCAAAATACAAATAATAAAAACTAGTTTTACTAAAATCATTTCAAAAGCTATTTAACATCTGTTTCTGTCTCTGTGTTACAGTGCTAATGCCTTTACTGGACCTGTGTACAGTCCAGCCTGATGCAGCCGTGTCTTCCCATGACTTCTTTGGGCCTAGAAACCGCATAGGGTAATTATTAACATCCACTTTGTCTGTTAGCTCTGCCTTTGTTTTTAAATGTATAATCCAATGTAAAGAACACCTGCCAGATTTACATAAGATATGATATAATATCCTTTACTGCCGCCCTTTTCTTCTACCCCTCTCTCAGGCAGCCGTCTGCGCTCTCGGTGCTGGAGGGGCTGTACGTGGGCCGCTGTCACAGCATGTGGAAGGAAGCAGGGGTGATGCTCTGGATGGAGGGGAACGTTGGTGAGGTGCTGAAGAGAGTTGACTCAAAGGATCCTTTTGTAGAGGAGTGCCTGAACAAGTAAGACATTTATTATAAAAGGAATGTTATAAAATGGCCCAATATAAAGCATCTACGTATTTCGTTATCTGAAAAACAAAATCCCACAGATAAACCATTCATGTTGATTACCTAATATTATATCAAGAGTGTGAGATCATGCCTGGTTTAAAAGCTTTTTCTACAGAGGCTTACAGATAATGTAATTGTATTATAGAACTTACATACTGTTAATATACTGTAAATAGTTAACATTCTTATTGAGCTGACAATTAGGCTAATTATTTGTCGGTATCTGTCTGTCTGTCTGTCTGTCTGTTTGTACATTTATATATATAGTAAGTACTCTTAATTAAATTATCCTTGGTCCAGCAGGCTAAGCGCTGCCGCTATAGTCAGGATATAGCTGGTTCGAATCCCGGTCATGTAGCTTGCCATCAGCTGCCAGAGTCCGAGAGAGCACAATTGGCCTTGCTCTCTCTGGGTGGGTAGATGGCGCTCTCTCTCCCCACATCACTCCAAAAGGTGATGTCAATCAGCACAAGGCGTCTGTGAGCTGATGTATCAGAACTGAGTCTCTGCGCTTTCCTCCGACTGCACTGTGATGCTACTCAGTAATGCAGCATCAGCAACAGTTTGAAAAGAGGTGGAGACTGACTTTACATGTATTAGAGGATGAAGATGTGCTAGTCTTCACCCTCCTGGTGTTGGGGCATCTCTAGTGATGGGGAGAGTGCTAATGAGTGGGTTTGGTAATTGGCCTTGTAAATTAAGGAGAAAATGGCATTTTAAAAAAAAATCTTGACATGACTATTTATTTAATTGTGATTTTATTAGGTAACATATTAAAACTGACTGACTTAAATATGCGTCTTGTGTAGGTCAAATAATATTCAAATAATGTAATCATGGTTTCAAAGTTGATATTTTGATGGAATAAATTGAAAATACAGAATTGTAAAAGAATTGTAATGTGAGCTGCTGAATGTAAAAGACGCATTGTGTAAAGGAACAGAGCAAAAATCAATTCAGCTATTATATGCGCTGATTCCGGCACTGGTGTCGTATGGGGTTGTTTGTTTTATGTGTTGTGTGGGAAAACACTCTTAATTGCTACACGCTTTAGTCTTTAGTGTGCGGCCGTCTTCATTAATCAGTCTGTTCCAGTGTCATATTGTTCCATCTGGGCATCACTGACCCACATTGCATCAGGCTGGAGCATGTCTACAGGGCAGCCGCTGATGAATGTGTCTCCAGTTTTCATCATAGCTAAATGAGAGTCATCTGACAGGCGAGGAGACGCTCCTCTCTCTGCTCTGCCTTTGTATTTGAAACCATCACTGACCCAACTTCCAGGCGATACGTCCCACCAGTGTTTAAGAATGTGGGTCATTTCTAAGTTACACCCAGTTTAATGGCTTGGGATGTAGGACTTCAGTACAGGGGACACATTTCATAACTCATCTTCTGGGCTTTGTTCTGTCCTTATGCTGCTGGCACTGTTGGAGTGTATTTTATTGTTTTGTTTTTTATTTGTGTATTAGTAGATATTCTCTCAAATAAAACAATATCCAGAGCAGTTTTAATACACAAAAACAACTGTAATAGCCATAACATTAAAACCACTGCCATGTGAAGTGAATAACAATGATGATCTCCTTCCAGGGGCACCTGTCAAGGAAAGGAATCTACAGTGCCTATTAGGCAGCTAGAGAACAGTCAGTTCTTAAACTTGTTGATGTTGGGAGCATTAATAATGGACAAGCATAAGAATTTGAAAAGCTTTAAATAGGACCGAACTGTGATGGTAGACGACTGGATCAGAACTCCAGATCTTCAAATTATCAGGCAGGTCTGTTTGGGTGTTCCTGGTGTACAGTATACTGTAGTCAGTAGCAAACAGAAGTGCTCCCAGGATGGACAGCCGGTGAAATGACGCCGGTCTGTCACAATAACGTGTATTGTTTGCTCGATTTATTATCCCTGAAATAGTTGCACTAACAAATATTATTGTTATTTTAAGGTAATTTTTTGCAACTGATTTATGATAATGTAATAGCATAATAGTGCCATTACTAGGCCTGTTACTATAGATATTTATTAGACAATGTATTGTCTCAGATTTTTTTGCGCTTAATAATGTTGTTGTTTTAAAACCATTTCATGACACTGATAGAATCATAATGTAATAATAATGTGTGACCTTTGTATTAATTAAAATATTCAGATATTGGCATATAAACATTTTTATACCATAAAGAAATAAAACAGATAAATGAAGCATAGCAGCTTATTCACATTAATAGGTTCTTGTTAAGAAAAACATGGGAGGCAATATTAAGGTAATATTATATTATGTGTATTATAATATATATTATTATATTTCTTTTATTTATTTATTTGTATATGTATTGTTTTTTTATTATTTATTTTATTCACTTCGTTCTTTTATTTATTGTTTTGCTTGTTTTACCCTTTGCCTGTTAATTTTTTATCTCTTTATTTTATTGCTTTTCATGCTGGCCTGTCCACTTATCATATTTCTTCTTAATTAAATCGTATATTGTTTGCTTATTTTTTCTAATGATTTACCATTTATTTTTGATTGTTAATTGTTCAGGCTCTTTCAGTTTTAAATTCTTGACTGCATTAAAATGAGGTTTACCCTCAATGTATTACCAAGAGAAAATAAAGGTTAATTGATAGTTAATATGCCATTACAGCATCAGTTCACACAGCGGACATGTGCTGCCTTAAGCTGCAGTCGGTTCTGGAAAATGTGTTTTTCAGAACTGGCCTGATTCTGTGCATTGTGAGTATAAATAGATGCGTATTAATCTGTGTGAATTCTCTCATGGTCAGGAGGAAACAGGGCTACCAGATCGTTCCCCGGCACATCCACAGGCATGTGCTTCTGTCCGAGATCAAAGAGGCCACATCTGCCCTGCCCCTGGTAAGAGAGTGAGAGAATTTGTGCAGAATCTGTACCTTTCCTAACTTTTATATTAGAGACTCCCTTCTTTTATATCATCCCTTCTTTTAATTCATTAATTACTTATTTAAGTCTACTGTATGTTATTTGTGTCTACCTTTTTTTTCCTTTTTAGCTTTGTTAATGTAATCAACTTTTATTTTGCCTGTGTGTTTCTTTTATAACCTTATGCCAGTTTCTCACTACAAAATTTATCCCTGGTTTTTGTGTTGGCAGCAATTTTTGGAAATCACCGTTTGCTCACAGACATCTATAAATTACTAGAGACTTGAGTAAAATTGCAAGTGCTCTATTAAAAAAGTGACTTCAGTAGAAGTTAAAAGTAAAAGTACAGTACTGTGTTATTAGTGTAGTTATTCCAGGAGGCAGTGTAAAGTTCTCAGAGTGAAAGGCAGAACAGGAGCAGTGTGATCTTCTCATAAAATCAGCTTGATCTTTTGAATCACTCAATGATGAGGAGCTTCATCAAACCCGGTGACAGTTCCGAATATCTACCGCTCTGGCAGTGGTAAAAAATATGTAGTCAAGTAAAAGTGAACGTAGGAGTAAAAATAATACTCTATTAGATACAGATAAAGCATTTTAGTACTTAAGTACAGTAGTGAAGAAGTTCTAATTCGTTACCATACTTATCTCCACTCTATGCTGGTTTATTCATATGTGTGAAAATCTGGCTACTTTGAAAGCCATGGGGTGTGAATCTGGCATTTTAATAAGACTTTTATTTATATAAAAAAAATATTAAATATTACTATTAGTATTCCTTACTCCTTTCTTTTCGTTCATTGACTTTGGGTATCATGAAAAATGCTTAGAAAAATACTTCTGCTACTTTTATTATTATTATTATTATTATTATTAAAACCTATTCAAACCTATTCAAGCCCCAGTCAAGCATGTTATTCACAGTGGTAATAATTTGTTTAGTTGTCATTTTTATTAATGTGGTTTTAACTAATGTTTGAATATAAAATTTTTAATGAGATTTGCTTTTTTCTAACAGGATGTGACAGCACAGCCAGTGATGAGTTATGACCCTCTTCCGCCTCTGGATTCAATAGCGTCCTACACCAGGCCAGAGAGGTACTGTGCTCTCCTGCTTACACTCTTACACTTTTCACTCTTTCTAGTTTTATAATAAACGCATTTATGAGAATCTCAAGCTACACTATGTGTCCAAATATTTGTGGAAACCCCTTCTTTTGAAAACATTCAGCTACAGGTATTTTATGTTGCAAGCATTGCTGACACAGAAGACCAAATGCACACACACACACGGGCACAAAGCTTGTCTAATCTTCACAGTACTGCCAATAGAATATGACTCTTTAATATGCCTGATACTTGACATGGACTCTGTTGTGGATCAGTGGAATGTGTTGGAATAATAGGAATGAGTCAGAGAGTTGGAAATTAAGTGGGGTGGTGACTATCCAATATCCTGACCTCACTAATGCTCTTATCACTGAATGCAATCAAATTCCTTCAGCAATGCTCCAGAATGCTCTGGTAGAAAGTCTTCACTGGACAGCAGAGGCAATTACTCCAACAAAAGCAAGATAAAAACTTTTTTTATACTCTTGATTTCAGAGGAAACAATAAATGAGCTAGTATGCCAATACACATCTGAATTTGTCTTTATATGTTCATATCTGTAGTAAAACAAATACATTTTTTTACTCAGGGATTCCATTTGCCACTGCTGGTCAGGGCTTGACACTTTTTCCATGTTCACACCCAAGTGTTGTGTTAAACAACAGTCATGCAGTGATAATTAGACTAGATTACTGGACTATCTCTCTTTCTCTCCCTCTCTCTCTCTCCCTCTCTTTTTCTCTCTTTCTTTCTTTCTCTCTCTCTTTCTCTCTTTTTCTTTCTCTCTCTCTCTCTCTCTCTCTCTCTCTCTCTGTCTCTTTTCTTGAATGTGTGACAGAAAGAGAGCAGGTCTTGTGAGGGTTGTTAATGAGCTTAAATAAGAGCTTTGAGTGATGGATAGGTGTTTCTTAAATAGATGATGGGTATCAAATAAGGTTGATTTCATTAAAGAGATGAACTTCAATTTACTTTAAGTGAAGTTTCGTAAACGACTGACCCTGTTATGTAACATTTGTTTTATTTAACATTTTCAACCCTAGTAACCCAAGTGCAGCTGTTGTCAGTCTTAAAACATGCTGTTAATAAATAAATATATATTTTTTTTTTATTTGAAAGCATAAATACTTTTCTGTGGATTCCTAATGATGCAGTTCTATAATGAGCATTAGAATGCACCCTCTTCATCCACGTAAAGCCTCTTATAGGTGTTAATAAGTGAATTGTTTAGATTTGTTATCAGGGCATTTGCTAAATGTGGTACAAAATGCTAGTAAACAGACTGTAAATACATTTTCATGTTAATTTTTTTTATTTTTGTGTTTGTTTTTCTAGGCCGAATGCAGGAGCCTCAAACGAGAGCACGTTGTCTCTGTTTTTCCGATCTCTGCTGCCAAACTTTAACCTGCAGGTGAGCTGAACAATACTGTTCCTTCTTGTTTTGGGGAACTACAGCCAAGCTTAGATACAATTTTAGGGTTAGGTCCTAAGATAATATCACAATATTTCAGGGTATTTATGAAATAACAGTATGTGTGATAATTAGGTATGATAAAACACTAAAAGATATTTTGTAACAATTTACAGTAAGGGTTACAAATAACAGTACTTATGATAGTTAAAAACATTGTACATTTTGTAAGTGATGTCTTAACTAATTATTAATTGACACTAGTTAATACTTAGTTAAGAATTAAACATTGCTATATTTAAATGCTTAAGAATGCTCAAGAGTTGAGACCATTAGTTTAAAATAAACTTAAATTGGTAATTACTAATAATCCCTTAAATTAATAATTAATAATTAATAATAATTAATAATTATTTGACATATTCTGTCGTTAATTACTGTTAATTAATGTACTGGCACCTTATTGTAATATGTTACCAAATACTTGGAATATTTATTTATTAATATAATATATATATATATATATATATATATATATATATATATATATATATTAATTTTAAGAATGTACTATTGCTGCAAAACATTGAGTTGAAACTGAATTTACCAAGACTCTGATTTTTTATAAACTAATAAAATGTAAAGAAAAAAAATCTGTAATGAAAGTAATGTAATGCAATGCAAAACTGATGAGCAGACTGATTTAGGGCATGCAGGTAAACTGAAAAAATAACCCCTTAAAGATTTACAGTAGATAACAAAGCAGATACAATATAGTGTTTTTTAAGGCAGAATAGTGCTGCTATCATGATATGGATTTTAAAAATAAAATTATAGAAGTATTATTGTGTATGATTTGGCATGTTTATATGTTTACAGAATTGACAGAAAAACTTTTTGCAGTGACCTGTTGCTCACTGAGATCAGTTGTCAGACTGGAAACCAGGCTACCGATTCCAAGAGTGTTTGTTTCATATCTCTAATGATTCTAATGAATTCTAGTACAGAGAGGGATCAGCGTTACGCATCCAGTAAAGTACATTATGAACTACTAGGATCCAAATCGTGCCACAAGCAGCCCAACCAGCCTTCTGATGTAACGCTACATTTCCCCAATCCACTCATTTGGACTCCCCCTATCACTAGTGATGCCCCAAGACTAACATATGCCTCCTCCGATACACGTGAAGTCACTTACCCCCTCTTTTTGAACTGCTGATGATGCAGCATTGCCGAGTAGCATTACAGCACGCTTGGAGGAAAGTGCAGAGACACGGTTCTGATACATCAGTTCACAGACGCCTTATGCTGATCGACATCACCCTTCTGAGTGAGGTGGGTAGAGAGCTCCATCTACCCACCCAGAGAGAGCAAGGCCAATTGTGCTCTCTCAGGGCTCTGCTTGACCACTCGGAGCCTCCAAGCGATTTTAAACCTAACAAACAAAAATCTACAATACAACTTCAGTGTAGAATATATCTGCGTGCTTATAGACTAAACGAACATAAAGCAATTATACAACAAAATCTATAAACTTCACAGTATATAGCAAATCAAATACAGAACCTACTGCTGTCGAGACAGAATAATTATTTTATCACAATACGATTTTTTTTTAATCACAATATTACTGTGTGACAATATGTTATGTACGACACAATATGGTATTGTATCCCCTAGTATGCGATATCTTGTTAAAATAAGCCAATTCTTCTGTATGGAATATCTTGTTTAAGTAAGAAAGTGTAGAAACTGCTGTTCGTGAGCAATAGAGAGGTCTTTTAAGGACGACTGAAGCAGCTTATGGCAGAAAATCATTGGCGCTGTAAGAAAAAAGCCTAAAATAACAGATACCATTTATGTCGCTGAAAGTGTTTAGATGTAGTTCTAGCCCTCAAGGTGATATAATGACAGCTTAGAGCACTGACTGATGGATGAGCTACCCATATTGAAAATTTGCACTTTACATCTACAGTATGGAATACCTTGCTAAAGAAAGAAAATGCTGTTTGTGAGCGATGGAGAGGTCTTTTAAGGACGGCCACAGCAGCTGATGTAAGAAAATCATTAGAGCTATTATGTAAAACCCCCAAATAACGGAAGCATTGTGCAATAGCATTTAATTTGCTGAAGCAAATCTTTATCAGTCTGAGGTAAAGAAAAGAACACAGTGAAAGAGTGGGCATGAAGCAGTGTCATGGCTTGGGCATAGAGGGCTTCCACTGGAGCTGTCTCGCTAATTCTTTTTGATGACCGTAGCAGCAGAATGAACTTTAACATTTACTGAAAGATCTTCCATGTCCACAGAAATGCCTCCAGACCATCCCGGCTGAAGTTCATAGCACAGCCACACAACTGTTTACTTGTTGAAACCAAAATCAGAAACCCAACACACAAAGGTCAGGAAAAGGCTTAACATATAATTTCAAAGAATGGTATAACATTAAAGTCACCTAATATAATAAAACATTGTGTAGGTCCCCCTTAGGCCAATTAACAACTCTGCCTTGTCAAGGCATGGACTCCACAAGACCTGTGAAGTTATCCTGAGGTTTCTTGCATCAAGATTAATGTTAACAACAAATCATTCAAATCCTGTAAGTTGTGAACATCTATTAGCCAATCGTATTTCTCCCTTTGTTCACGCTGGTTTTGTTATCTCGCTAAATACTAGGAATACCCCACAAGGCCTGCCAAAGTTTTGCAGATGTTCTAACCTAGATTCCTAAAGCCACCATAGTTGGGACTTTGTCTTGTCTCAGATCCATCTGCTTAGATCTTTCATGCTTCTGCGGTGGCATTAAGTTACTGCTGATTAAATTATGTTACATTACATTACATTATATTACATTTGGCAGATGCTTTTGTCCAAAATGACTTACAATTATGGTGTACATTTAGCAAGAGAAGACATAGTAGTTAAGGGTAAAAAAAAAAAGAAGAAGAATAAAAAATACATTTTAAACAGGGCCTAAGGAAGGTCAAATGGAAGTAGTGGGATTGTGGAGGCAAAGAGGGGGAGCAGGAAATGAGGTTAGAAGTAGTTAGTTAGTTAGAGGTGTTAGGAGAGTAAGTGCTCGTTGAAGAGCTCTGACTTCAGGAGTTTCTTAAAGGTGGTGAAGGACGCTCCTGATCTGGTAGTAGAAGGTAGTTAGTTAGAGGTGTTAGGAGAGTAAGTGCTCTTTGAAGAGCTCTGTCTTCAGGAGTTTATTAAAGGTAGCGAGGGATGCTCCTGATCTGGTAGTGGAAGGTAGTTTGTTCCTACACTGGCATCCCAAAAGACGGATGGTCTTGTAAATTGATCATAATGTGTTATCTCAGGGAATGGCTTGGGAATGCCCATACCTGTATACGTTGTGAGGTGTTATCTTGTAAATGAGCAGATAGATGTAAGTGAAGTTTGGCCTGATCATGGCAGGGAGGTTTAAATTATTTGTTATTTGTTGTTATTTGAGGCCTGATAGTGGGTGCCAGATAAATGGGAGATTTCTATTCCGAAGATTAAGAAGAAACATTACTACCCACAGACCCACAGTAGACAGTGCAGTGGGTGGTAATAATCATGACCAGCAGCATCTGGGTAAAACTGTCCTTGTAAAAACAAACATACAACAGAATTCAAATCTGTATTTAGTGCAGGAGGCCAAACACATACATTGTGTAAGTCATGAGGGAAGTTGCCAAAGTCATGGGACATGATACTACTTCCTGTCACGTCATGTTAATAATGTATAACTCAAATGTTAGCCATCCTGAAATGTTGAAATACGTTTGCTTGGGCTGTACATTAGTCTAAATTACATTTGCATGGGCTGTAAATTCTCCTTGGGTGATACATTGTCTAACAGCTTGATGACAGAAAAAAGTGTAGGTGTGGAAAACAAATCGGTCCACTGCAGACATCTGTGCTCTAAATTAAATCCGTGAGATTCGAAAATGTCCTAAAACATACCAGAAAGTCAGAGTAACAGAGCCGTTATGCATCTTTGGGTCCTGTAATGAAGTTTCATTCTTAGAAATAAAAATAGGCTTGTTTTTCACACATCCTCTACTGAAGAGATACGTGCGTTTGTAGAGCACCCTCAGAAAATTAAATCAAGTGAAATACGGCTTTATCACCTCTGTCACTATACTGTCTACAAACAATGAAGACTGTGTGAAATGCGATAACAGCCTGTCCTGCACCGAAGTTGACGAGTCCTTTAAATTTGTGGTATTTTTGCTTTTGACTGAACTTTAAATGGACTAGGGCTGAACCCGATTCAGAATGTTGTCAGGTGAATTAGATGTGTAGAAAATTCACTGATTTTAACCACATCAAGAGGGGCAGATCCAGAGTCATGGAAACGTATGTTTGGACATTTTGAGCAATGATCATTAGACTTGATTGTGGAATAATCAGTTTCTCTGATTTTGCCAATTTATAGATTTGAGTAAAATTAATATTGTTTTATTTTATAAACTACAGACAAAAGTAAAGAAATTGCTGAAATAATAAAGACCTCAAATAATACAAAGTAAACAAGTTTATATTTTTACCTGTTTGTTAAACACAGTTTTCATGCATTTTGGCATGTTCTCCTCCACCAGTCTTACACACTGCTTTTGGATAACTTTATGCCACTGCTGGTGCAAAAATTCAAGCAGTTCAGCTTGGTTTGATGGCTTCTGATCATCCATCTTCTTTTTTTTTTTTTTTGCCCCCCCATTAAATCAGTATATAAATTAATAAACAGTTAAGCAGAATGAGCAGGTTTATTAGGAAAATGTAATTTTTTTTTTAATATAAATAAATCATAGCTTTTAACAAATAAAAAAAACATCTGTGATTTAAAATATTAGAGATAGAGAAGCAAACTTTTTTGTCTTCAGTCTCTTTTTTTGCACAACACGCAGCTTAATAATAATAACAAAATATTCTTCTGGCCTGTGTAAATAAAAGTCACACATTTTGAAGTGGTTTGCCATGTTCAGTGTTGTGAATCATAAGTAGGATTTGCATGTTAACTCTACAAATTCTCCTCAAAAGTTGCCTCCAGTCTTTTTTTTTGGATATCTCTATATAAAATGCAATCCTCTCTGTTTTATAAGAGAAAATCTGTTAAATTCTCAATTTGAAGAATCTCAGTAGACTTTCAGGGGGCAGGCAGCTGTAGAGGTGAGTGATATGCATTACTTCTCGTGTTTTAGGGTGGACAGAGGCCTGAGGATGACCTGGAAGTGGCACGCGCTGGACGAGAGCTGAACCAAGAGGTGAATCGACTGATGGTGGCCATGAGGGACATGCTGGCTAATATCCAGTTCCAGGAGCCACAGAGGGACGACAACCCTGACAGAGATGAAGAGGAGTGGGACTGAGAGCAGACCCTGAGAGTAGGAACGGAGAGGAAAAGAGAGGATGCTACAAGGTATAGAGTGATAGAGTGATGGCGTGCAATCTTCCATTGATGGAGGACACAGAAAGAAGTTAACAAAGGGACTGGACGTTTTTATGCTGTAAAACTCTATTCTTTCTCTCATACCAAGACTAAAATCCTTAAGCTCTCTAACTAGTATAATTGCCAAAGCCCTGGGTGCTCCAGACCTTAAAAGAACTCCCCATGTTTATATCACATTCTTCGTCTGACCCTCTGTTGATCCACACTGAAAGGAAAGTATTCATCAAGCCATAAAATTGTACTTGTTTCACAAGCACTTTGAATAGCAGCTTTATTTTGGCTTGATAAACCGAATGTCAAGTTCTCCTGATTGATCTGTAGATAAGATTGGACATAATGGCACGCACTGGTGCTGCTTACCAATTATTGCAAAGATAACAGCATATCTATATCTCATATTTAGCTCTGTTTTAAATGAGCTAAATTAACATTTTCAGCTTCAAATGGAACATCATGCTATTGAGGTTGAATTAATTTGGCTCGGAGTTCTGTGAATTTATTTTGAAGGGAAATGGGTCTAGTTTTGGATAAATGCACATTACCCAGCTCTACTGGGTCCCTCCCACTGAATGGTTATGGACACATCCATGCACCTTCTGGAACATCTGTAAATTGTGTTCATAAATTCATCAGGTTCATAGGCTGTCAGTCCATGTTCAGAATGCCAGCCCAAATCAAATTTTTAGCATTTCTAGATCTGTATCCGTAATGATTATCCATAGTAATAAGATTATATATATATAAATTGTATATAAACTGCCATGGGTAAAAACTGGTGTAAGGCCGGACTTGATTTTAAAAATGATTTGATTAAATGATCCAGATTTCTTCTTCATCTTCAAAAGGAACACCATTCTGTTTTGGTTTAATTATGGTAGTCAGGGGGTCAGCGGTTGAATTTCGGGGGGGGAAACATCTAGTTTTGTGTGAACTGAACACTTCACATGCCTAATGCACATTACCCAGCTCTCCTTTCCCTGCTGCTTTAATGGTCACAGACACATTCATGCACCTCCTGTAACAACTGTAAATTGTGTAATCAATTTCATAAATATTAGTACTGTAATTCAGTTTTAAATCAGAAAACTGTTCAGGACATTAATAATATGATTATATATAAATTGTAAATAAACCACCCAGAAATTTGTAAGACATGCATCATGGGTAATAATTGGTGTAATGCTGGATTTATCTGAAATTAAACATTTTTGTTGACTGATTTTTACTTGGAAAAGTGTGATTTATTATCTTTAGCTAAATCAGTGCTCATTTGAGACTCTAGAGAAGCATACTTGTAAGTGTATTAGTTTAAACTTGCTAGTTTATCATTAGTTTGTTTCTATTTTAATTAGAAAGCCATTTACTTTACCAACTCATAATGACTCTCCTTTGCATTAGCAATGCTCCACAAGGATTAAGGAAGAACTCCGGTGTAAAATGGACGTTTGGTGTAGTAAAAATGATAAAAAGTACTTACCTTTGATGAATAGCACACCTCTGTTCTCCAACAGCATTCCAAGATCCAGAAATTTTAACAGTTTTTCCAAACACCCTTCAGACTGGGTGACACGGCATGATTTGCCCTGATATATCGCTTTTTCCACTGTTATCCAGCTCAAAGTAGCTCCACACCTCCTTGCTAGAATCCGGAGAGCCCTGCCATTTAAAACGAGGCATTAATAACTTAAAAAGTGCACAAGAAGCTTATTAAAAAACACTGTTTACATGCCATAACGCTAGCTTCAGCTCAGTGCACGGCCATCACTGTACTGATTATGACATAGCATATATTCATAGACTCTGCATAGCCTGCCTCCTAGCGTAGCAGCCGGCACCAGGAGGCAGGCTATGCCGAATGTATGCATATATGTCTGTCATTATCAGTACAGTGATGGCGGTGCACTGAGCTGAAGCTAGCATTATGGGATGTAAACAGTGATTTACCAACAGTGGTGTGCTATTCATCAAAGGTAAGTAATTTTAATCATGTTTTCTACACCAAAAGTCAATTTTACACCAGAGTTCTCTTTAAAGCTAGCACCCAGCTCTGATACATCAGCTAACAGACACCTGTGCTAACTGGCATTAGACTAGGAGTGATGAAGGGAAAGAGTGCCAACTACCCACCCAGAGATAGTATGGCTAGTTGTGCTCTCTCTGACTCCTGCTGCTGATGCTGATTCTTAGAAATGAGGATGCTTACATTATACATATACATAAATATAATAGTTATATAATACTCCTATAACTTAAGCTAACTGGCTCAAAGTGGTTGACAAGAGTCGAAATCTATTTCCTGACTTATGTAACGCCATAGTCAGCTTCATTTGGTTAGAATTCCAGCATTTGCAGGCCACATATAGCAGTCATAGTTACTCAAATGTTCTTCTGGGAACAAATTACATATCCTTTGAAGCATTGTACAGTTTAGAGGTGAGTTCATCATCTGCTGACTTGTAACAGAAATTTTAACCAGGGTGCTCAAACTTTTGCATTCCACAGTATTTCATGTCTCATCTCCACTTGCCTACGAAGAGTGTTCTGATGTTCTGAAATTACAAAGAAAAGAGTGTTCCCAAAAATGTTCACCTAAGATGACCAGTCCCTTGGGGAAAGAAGACAACATCCCATGATACTCATTAAAATACTTACCAATACTGTATCCTGCTGAGCCAGATCGATCCATAACTGTGAGAGCACAGTATACTGTAGCTGAGCACAGAGTATCCTTTGTTAAAAGTACTAATACACTATAAGGACAAATGTTTTGGGAAACCTGGTAATTCAATGTTTCTTCTTTCAAATTCAGGGTATTAAAAAGAGCTTATTATGCTTTTGTTGGAGTAACTGTGTCTACTGTCGAGTGATATCTTCTAGGAGATTCTGGAGCACTGCTGTGTGGATTTCAGTGCATTTAGTGATCATGAATGATCACTACCCACCTTCCTATGCTTTTAATATAATAATGATGTATAAGCATAATAAAATAATTACATCTTTTGCAAGAGCAGTGGGTGGCCTTATTAGAATAGAATTATTTACACTTTTGAATTAGATCAGAATGTTTATTAAATATCCCAAATAACCAGAAAATGGAAATGTTTTTTTTTTTCCCAAACAAAGTCAACATGCCAATTTATTCATGTTAAAGAAGAACTCCGGTGTGGAATTGACTTAGGTGTAGTAAAACATGATAGAGAATACTAAACTTTGTTGAATAGCCCACCTTCATTTTTCTGCAGCATTCTGAGATCCATAAATTTTGTGCAGTGTGCCCAAACAGGCTAGAATGAGTTTTAATGGGGCATATTTTTGCCCCTGCAGATAAATTGCTTTTTACACTGTTATTCAGGCTCAAAGTAGCTCCACACCTTATTGGTAGAATCCGGAGAGCCCTGACATTTAAAACGAGACATTAAGAACTTTAAAAGTGCATATGAAGTTTATTAAAAAACACTGTTTACAACCCGTAGCGTAACATATTCAACAAAATTTGGTACTCTTTATCATGTTTTACTACACCCCAGTCAATTTCACACCGGAGTTCTCCTTTAATGGGCTCTCCTGGCTAGAAAAAAATCATAATGGTCAATACTGAGGTCAGTAAAAATGATGAGTTTATATTCATAAATTGCACAATTCACTGAAGTTGATCATGTAATTTGCGAATGGATTCCTGTGTATCTGATCTAGGCTCCAAATAGTCCTATTGGTAATACTTTTTACTGTACAGGGACTAAACAAGCTTTGTGTGTGCATTTGCCCATCTTTGTCAGTAATGAGGGATGTCAGCAATAAAGAACTTACAGCAGCCGAATGCATTTAGTAGATTGGCTGTTTGTATAAATTGTAAATGTTTGTATTCCTTCTTTTTATTTTTTTTTTGCTGTCTGTGTTGAATGGTGATTTAATGTTATGTTCTGGAGCAGATTGAAAACTTTACCCCCAGTTTAATCCCCCCAGTTTCATGGTCTAGTGGAATATACGATCTGTGATGCACACAGAAAAGTCCCATTCACTACTATAAACAGTGTGTTTACACAGCCACACAGCCCGCTGCATTTGCCCCGTCCTGTTAAAGAAGCCACATGATAATTTAATGGTGGTTCAGACGTTGGGGAGGATGTTTGCTGTGAACTGCGAGCTTTGTTTGCCAATTCACCTGGAGCTAAAGGCTGTGTCATGAGGAGTGTTCATGTGAGGTCTCGCCACTCCCGGGCTCAGAACAAGTGCACCTTCAGGCTCCTCTGCATGCTCGCAAGACCCCAAATCCCCATGTTTACATCTTCCTAAACCACTTCTACCTTCCATTTGAAATGAAAAGCTAAAAGATGTCTTTAAATAGACGACAGTTCTTATGATTCATATTCTGGTCTAATGTGGTTCAGACACAACAGACCTAAACAGTCACTTCAATTGCTTTTTAAAATGATACTCTGAGCTCAGTACAGTTTTCCCTTAAACCCAGATCAAGCCTAATCCTCTACTAAATGACTGTTTCAATATTGAACTAATGAACAGTAGTCTTTACTGGTCTCAAAAGAAAGCTCATTTTTCTATTTAAAAAAACCTCAAAGCTCACTTTCTATTAAACACCTATTAAATATTTTATAGGAAAAAAAAGCAATTACACACTTTTGTATGAAAGATTGCATTAAAGAACAAAAGTTATTTATTAGGATTTTTTCAGACAATTGAATGTGAAATAAAAAAAAAATAAAAACATTGCTTTTTAACATTTAAAACATATAAACATTACAAATTACAAAAAAATATTTTAATCTAAGTTGATATATCTGCTTATTGATGATAATTGGCTCTCCATGCCAAGTAAACACAATAGGCAATATCAAGTTTAGTAAAAAAAAAATGTCATTGATAAGTTACTTTATTTTAGTATTTCAGTAAAAAAAAAAAAAAAAAAACAGATTTATTTGTTTTAATTGTTTATTTATTTGATTGTTCATGATTATGGCTTACAGCCAATGGAAACACAAAAAAAATTGAAATCCGCATGAAATCACTCTGTGTGTAATACATCTATATAATATATGAGTTTCACATTTTTAACTGAATTACTGAAATACACTAGTGTGTATGTATATATATCTTGACAGGCATGGATTGGCAAGCACCCAGGATTTTCATTTCCATTTTCATTTTTTATTAAAGAATTTTTATTTTTCTACTCAGATATGTCATATTACCTTTCATTTCCATAAAATGGTGTCCTGGGACTCCACTATTGTCAAAGATTAAATGTGATACAATGTTAACACTGCCAATTTCTTAACAAATACCATCCCAACAGTGAAGCATGGTGGTGGCAGCATCATGTTATAGTCATGTTTCCAATCTGCAGGATCAGGCATCTTGTTAAAGTCTATGAATGGTAAAAAAAAATATATGCAGCCTGATAAAACGACAGTAATTGATCCACTGTGGACAAGTAACATCTCAGTTTATTCGCTAATCTGTGGAACTCGTCCAGCTGCAGCTCATAAACGTTATCCAACCAGTCCACATCTTGGCAGCGTGTTGGTTTACAATAGAAATACTGTCTGGAACATATCTGCTGACATTTAATGGAGAATCATATTTCGGCCAAACCCAGTATAGGCCTGCATAATACATTATTTTGTGTTGTTATGTAGAAAGAAAATTGCTGTCATCAGCTGTGACCGCAGTGGTTTTGCAGTGCTTTTTCATGGAAGTGTCCTAAGGGCAATTTCATTCTCAGAATGTTTTATGGATCCATGGAGATCATCACTGGGTTCTTGAAACATCATGGAGAGCTGAGACAATCCTCATGTCATGGTGAACATACTTGGTGAGTCATAAGCAAACATGAAATAAATATCTTGATGTCATGTGGTTCTTACCAGTGTGTGACGCTGGAATGCAGGAAATGAATGATTTTATGCAGTTGGTTTATAAGCAATACCTATATTTTTGGTATTTATATAATTGATCTATGTATTTATTTATTTATTTATTTTATTTGTTTATCTCAGAGCACAGCAGACAGTTTACACTGTTATTGTATTATCATCTGAGCAGTTTATTTCAGGGGTGCCTGAGCTACTTTGCCATTATGGACTTTTCCTAATTATCATATTCAAATCAATGTCTGGAAAAAAATAATTGTAAATATAATACATTTGTTAACTGTTAAGTGAATGAATAATGGTATGATTTAGTGTGTTGTAAACTTTAGGGATTACCTGAGAATTCAGGGCTAGTGGTGATATTCAATATATGTATAGCACCAGTCAAAAGTTTGGACACACATTCTCATTCTCATTCAGTGTTCTTTATTTCATTGCTTAATTTATTTCAACGCTGTACATTAATGTTAAATAAATGTAAACAATTAAGGAATTATATAGTAAACAACAAATTGTTCATTCTCCACAATCCCCTGATTTAAACCTAATGAACTGAGATGGTGATTTGAGGTGATTTGGGATGAGCTGGTGTGAAGGATGGAAAAGCAGCAACTATTGTTCAGCAGCTCCAGGAACTCTTTATTTCAAGATGCTGAGAAAACTATTCCAGGTGACTCTCCCTCATGAAGATACTGAGATTAAAATACCAAGAGTGTGCAGATCTGTCCTCAAAGATAAATGTGCTACTTAGAAAATCTAAAGAAAAAATATATATATATATATTCTGATTTGTTTAACACTTTTTGTTTAAAAAATAATTCCTTTATAGCTTGTTGTTATCTGTTTTAACATTAACATGTTTTTTTTTTAATCTCATTAATTTACATATACCTTTTCTGCATTGTCTAATTGTTATCTTAAGTTGGTTGAGGAATTAAACCCACAGCACAGATAATGAACTGCCGCCTTCAGTTCGGCTCTGATATGGTGGAATGACGTTATTAAGCACGAACAAACCTTTAGGACATATGTTCATGTCAGATAGCAGCTCTGCTCAAGAATGACTGGCTCTAAAGTGAGTTCTTAAACAAGCCTAGCTCAGCTGCTTGTGAGTAAGGTGGTATTTGAGAAAGATCTACACACTTGGTATTTTAATCTCAGTGTCTTCATGAGGTAGAGTCACCTGGAATAGTTAATTTTCTCAGTGTCTTGAAGGACTGGCTCATGGCTCCAGCATAAGAGATGTCAATTGAAACAAAGGAGAGGATTATCAAACTCTTCAAAGAGGGTAAATTATCACGCAATGTCGCAAAAGATGTTGGTTGTTCACAGTCAGCTGTGTCTAAAATCTGGAACAAATATTAACAAGATAGAAAGGTTGTTAAAGGCAAACATACTGCTAGACCAAGGAAGACGTCAAAGCGTCAAGACAAAGAGAAAACTTAAAGCAATATGTTTTAAAAACAAAAAATGCCCAACGAAACAAATGAGGAACGAACGGGAGAAGACTGGAGTCAACATCTGTGACCGAACTGTAAGAAACCGCCTAAAGTAAATGGCATTTACATACAGAAAAGCTAAACAAAAGCCATCATCATTAAACGGAAAAAACAAGGTTACAATGGGCTAAAGAAAAGCAATAATGGACTGTGGATGACTGGAAGAAAGTCATATTCAGTGATGAATCGCGAATCTGCATTGGGCATTGGGCATGGGATTTATAAAGATGAATGCCTAAAGAAAACATGCAAATTTCCAAATTGCATGTCAGGTAAAGGCACTGGGGAGATGGCTGTCATTACATCTTCAATAAATGCTCAAGTTTACGTTGATATTTTGGACACCTTTTTTATCCCATCAATTGAAAAGGATGTTTGGGGATGATGAAATCATTTTTCAAGATCGTAATCGTAATTCTTGCCATAGAGCGGAAACTGTGAAAACATTCCTTGAAAAAAGACACATAAGGTCGATGTCATGGCCTGCAAATAGTCCGGATCTCAATCCAAATTGAAAATCCTTGGTGGAAGTTGAAGAAAATGATCCATGACGAGGCTCCAACCTGCAAAGCTGATCTGGCAACAGCAATCAGAGAAAGTTGGAGCCAGATTGATGAAGGTCCTGTTTGTCACTAATTAAGTCCATGCCTCAGAGACTGCAACTGTTATAAAAGCCAGAGGTGGTGCAACAAAATACTAGTGATGTGTTGGAGTGTTTTTTGTTTGTTTGTTTTTCATGATTCCATATTTTATCCTCAGAATTGAGTGAATCTGATTCCATTTATTTTCCTTCTGCTTGGTCTAAATGATTAACCATTACTGACTGCCACATTTTTTCTCTTGATATCTTATAGTGTTTTTAAAGCCAGAAAGTTGCCATTTGAAATGACTTTAGTTTTGTGTCATGTCTGTGATCTGCTTTTTTTTCTAGAAAATTAAACAACTGAATGAACATCGTCAGAAGCCGGTGATTCCATCATTTTTGCCAGGGGTTGTAGTAGGTTTTTGGATTATATAAAGTATTAAAGAAGCCAGCCTTCTCAAATAGACTCATTTCCAGTCATTAGAGTCCTGAAACAACACCGAGCAGAGCACGAAATGTAATTTCTACTCGGCGCCAGTCATACTAACAGTCCTAATGTGGAGCAGTGGAGGAATGGAATGAGAGTGACTGGGCTGCAGGAGCTTCAGATGGTGCTGGATCTGGATCTGGGTCTGGGATGAGCAGGAGGAGATCCTCCTGATTCAGATGCTGGCAGGAGGACGGCGGGTTCTCCTCTCAGTCATGAGGCTGGGCTGTAGAAAGGAGGAGTTTAGTGATCTTCCTCTTATGAGGATTAACAGCGCGGGCTCGCCACCGGCCTCCTCACCATTAATGAGATCTTTCAGAAGCGCTTTCAGACTTCAGGAGCTGAACGTGGAGGAGCGTCTGGATCCAGGCTGGAGATTTACGGAGGATTTCTACAAGCACTCGTGTTAGAATTGGGCGAGTTATCATTTTAGACGCGGGTTAGATTATGTAATAAAGTCATTTGTGCGGTTCCCAAACCAACTAATTCTGTTAGACAGCCGTGGAGTGTTTTGGAAGCAGGTCTGGATTTGAGGAGAAGCTGTTAGGATCTGACAACCCGTGACCAGCAGCTGGATTTAACCTTCATTAAAGCACAGGTAAGAAAATCACATTCTCCTTATTAGTTTTTGAGGGTTTAGGCATTAATTTTAAGTCATATGTATATGGGTAAGTAGTCTACAATCCTGCCGAAAAGACCTGTTCAAACTGGTTAAGCTGGTTGTTGACCAGTTCAAGATTTTGACCACTAAACTATATGAGTATGGTCTACAACCATGATCAACCTCACTAAGTTAAATAACCAGTATAAACAAGCTTAATCCCATGATTAGCATTAATATCTGTATTTATTTTATTCAGGTCCAAATGTATGTGTGTATAAATTGTGTTAAAGTGTTAAAATTACCTAAAAAAAGTTTGCATGGATATTTGTAAGTTCCATTTATGTATTATTTGATTTAGTTATTTATTTATTTATTTATTTATTATCTGTTTTTTATTAGTAAATGTAAACCTTAAATAAACCATCACATCTAAAATGTCACACTATATCACTATGTTAAGTCAATTGGAACTTAATATAAAACTAAATGCGTTCAAATTAAAGGAGTACAAACTAAGCGGTTTAAAAAGTTTAAGATGTTGACCAGTAGTGTATAGACTGTTTCTATTTGAGTTTAATAATTAAGCTGGTCTTCAAGCATGATCAACCTTACCAAACTGAATAACCAGTAAAAAAAACACCTTAATCCTATAATTAGCATTAATATATGTAATATTATCATTAATGCATGTATTTATTTTTGTTAGGTACAAATCTATATAAAATGTGTTTAAAATGTGTTCAAGTGTTACAATTACTTAAAAAATGAAAAAAAAAAATGTTTGCATTGAACTTTTTGAGTTCCATTTACTTTCTGATTTTTTTAAGTAAATATAAATCTATCTAAGCAACTTACAATATACATAATACATTTTCACACTATATCTCAAATCACTGGGTTAAGTTAAGCTGAATTTGCTATACAAATCATTTTTGTTAAATTAAGCAGTTTGACCATTTTTAATTTTGACCAATAGATTATGTTTTATAAGCGTAACCAGTATAAACAAGCTTGACTATGCTGGTTGACCAGCATGGTTAGCATTCATATCTGTATTCATTTTAGTTAGGTCCAAATGTAATGTGTGTATAAAAATGTGTTAAAAATACTTAAAAAATAGTTTGCATTGATCTTTTTGAGTTTCATTTACTTTCTGTTTTTCTGTTAAATTTACTAAACAACTAAATGCATTCAGATTAAAGGACAGTTTAAAAGCAGTTTGACCATTTACAATTTTGACCAGTATAGAGTATGTTTCTGTTTGAATTTAATATTCAACAAGCATGATCAATTTGACCAAGCTAAAAAAACACTATAACCATGCTTGATCGAGCCAGATAACCAGTATAAGCAAGCTTGACCATGCTGGTACAGCAGCATTATTAGCATTCATATCTGTATTAATTTTAGTTAGGTCCAGATGTATGTTTGTATAAAAATGTGTTAAAGCGGAAAAATTACTTTAAAATAAGTTTGCATTGATCTTTTTGAGTTGCATTAACTTTCTGTTTTTTTAAGTAAATGTAAACCTAAATCTAAGCCACTTAAAATATACGTATTAAAATATATTATCACACCATATCTAAAATTATTGTGTGATTTTTATAGTTGAATTTACAATACAACTATATAACATCTAAAAAAGGACTACAATTTCAAGTTATCCTAACTAATTTTTGTGCTTCTACCAACATATAAACATCCATGCAAACTACAGGTATTAGGCTGCCACACAGTTTTTAAGTGATGCTGTAGAAGAACTACTTTTGTTTCCTTAAAGAATCATGTTTGAAAAAGAACATCCTGTGAACATCCTTTACATTTATTCTGTACCAGTTTCCTAAGGGTTTTTACACAAGAGATCAATGGACTTGTTTTCTGACACTACTATATCCATTTCAAATTTATAAGGGAACCATAGGTAGTTCCTATATGGCATTTCATATAGAACCCACACTTTTAAATAAGGATTCTTCGTTGTCTGTTTAAAAGGTTTATTCAGATTTTTTTTTTCATTAATACATTTATTTATTTACATTAAAAAATAGCACCACTGTTTAGTCAAAGTGTTATTTAGAACCTTTCTTTTTGGTGTGTAGAACCTTTGTCTGTAACTTTGGTACTTGAATAATATTCCTTACACTAATATTATATTTATTAATAAGTCATTTAGCAGTGTTTTTTTATAGCATGCCATGAGGCCCCTACCCAGTTTGAGAATTATGATATATGCAATTATGACTAGAGAGGGCTATTTCAATGCTTAAATGTTTTCTTGTCTGGCTAAACTGCTTTTCTGATGGAAAACCTATTGTAATCAGCTTTATATATGTTCCATATAGCACCACTATAAATAACCCATTTTTAACATTATATTGAACCTTTAGGTTTTCTGTGTTGAACCTGAAGAACTTTACTGCGACTGTATGTCTCTCCAAATAACCGTTCACTTATTCACTAATATATTATGGGATACCTAAAGATATTCTTGTATGATATTTAAACTTTTTTTGTGCGGAACCATGATCAGTAGGATGCTAAAATGGTTACTTTTACTGGTTAAAGTCTTCTTCAACTTGGTGAAGAACCTTGTAGATGGTTCTATATAGAGCCAAAGAGGTTCCAGTAAATATCCTGTCCCTGCTATAGAGAACAGAATAAATGGTTCATGGTACAGTCATATCTCATTTAGAAGAATATCTCTCTTCTAAATGAGTGTTCCTCTATGCGTTAGGAACTTCGATTGGAGAATCTGCCATTAGATGAGGCCCTGTATGTACAGTAAACCTTATAATTAATTTAATCATGCATAAAAATTGTATTCCTTTGTGTGTTACATTCCTAAAGAGACCCCAGACCCCTCCTTTGGCACCAAAGGAACTCTGAGTCACCATGAACAACACCCTGCACCACCACTTGGCGCCCAAAGTCCAGGAGCAGTGGGGTCCCCCTTTGCCAGACAACGGCTCCCTGAACGGGTCTCTGGGGGATATGAATGCCACGGGCATCGCACAGATCATGATCCCACAGGAGCTCTTCCTAATGCTGGGCCTCATCAGCCTGGTGGAGAACATCCTGGTGGTGGCGGCCATCGTGAAGAACAGGAACCTGCACTCGCCCATGTACTACTTCATCTGCTGCCTGGCTGTGTCCGACATGCTAGTGAGCGTGAGCAATGTGGTAGAGACTATGTTCATGCTGCTGACTGAACACGGTGTTCTCACCGTCACGGCGGGCATGCTGCGACACCTGGACAACGTCATTGATGTGATGATCTGCAGTTCCGTGGTGTCCTCGCTCTCCTTCCTGTGCACCATTGCTGCTGACCGCTACATCACCATCTTCTATGCACTGCGCTACCACAGCATCATGACCACGAGGCGTGCCGTGGCCATTATTGTGCTAGTGTGGTTAGCCAGCATCACGTCCAGCTCACTCTTCATCGTCTACCACACGGACGACGCTGTGGTTGCGTGCCTCGTCACCTTCTTTGGCCTGGCTCTGGTATTCACTGCCGGGCTCTACCTACACATGTTTGTGCTGGCACGTGTGCACTCGCGCCGCATTCGCGCCCTCCACAAGAGCCGTCGCGCTGCGGCCACCAGCATGAAGGGAGCCGTCACGCTCACCATCCTGCTTGGTGTGTTTATTGTATGTTGGGGGCCATTCTTCCTTCACCTCATTCTTATCCTCACGTGCCCCACCAACCCATACTGCAAATGCTACTTCAGCCACTTCAACCTCTTCCTCATCCTTATTATTTGCAACTCCCTCATAGACCCTCTCATCTACGCCTATCGTAGTCGGGAGCTGAGAAAGACACTAAAGGAACTTGTGCTATGCTCCTGGTGCTTCACCATGTAAACTGACCTTTAACTGAGACCTTAACCCAAGGCTGGACTCTGGGACACATTGTTCATTTTGTGCAATTCTGGTGGTTTAATAAACCTTTTACATGTCCAGCACAAGACCTTATGAAACAAAGTGGTTCTTCTACAGCATTTCATAAAGACTCGTAAAGACAAAAAAAAAAGGTTCCTCAAGGATTTTTCAGGAGAGGAAATAATGCTATATGGAACCATGACAATTGAGAAAGCCATTTGAACGCTTATAAGGTTCCTTGGCTGGTTAAAGTGTTTTTTTTTTTTTTTCAGATTGTTGAAAAACCTTTTGGAAATGGTTTTGTATGAAACTCTTTAAAATGGTTGTATACGACACTACAATTGTTAAGAGTCAAACCACCCTTTTAGTACTATATTGAGCCATTTATGTTCTGTGTGTAGAAACTGTATATCTTGTGTTACTTTAAAATTACATCCAATTTACAAAAAAGTCTCTCTAAAGAACAAGGCGCTGAGTTTTGAACTTTAGGCTGCAAAAAGTGGTTATTGTATGGCATTTCAAGTTGTTTTGTGCTGTATGGAACCATAACAAGCCAGAGAACCATTTTGATGCTAAGATGGTTCCTTTCCTAGTTAAAGTCTCCTTCAGATTGGTGGAGAACTTTTTGTAAATGGTTCCATATAAAGCCAAAGATTCTTCCATAGACACTATGTTCAGACTGATGAGTGTAAAAATGACATTTAACCTGTTGTTTGATGGCTTATTGCCTTTTCCTGACACATGCAGCGCTAAAAATCCTATCAGTGCAACATGACTTCAAATAAATTAGTAGTCGTTTTGTATGCATTGCACTGTGTTTAAGTTTATTTATATTTTGTATGTGTTGTGAGCATTGTTAAAACACAGACATTGAAGTGATTTGTGTTGCCAGAGCAGCTAGACTGTACAAGAAGCATCTGTATGTACAACTGTGGAGTGGATCAGTGTAGGGTTCCAGAGCAGGACCGCATCACAGTGGGCAGCAGGGCAGTGGAAAGCCAGGGCTGGGCAACAACATCAAGACGTCATGTGGTTTCTAGCTTTGCAGACCATCAGAATTACTCTGGGTACAATATAGATATAGCACAAATTGGATTTGAGCTGTCAGTCTGAACATAGCCTAAGGCTTACAATAAATTATGATGATGTTATAGAGAACCGTATTGAGAATAAAATCTGTACATTCTGTGGATTTTTTTTTTTATAAATGGTTGTTCACAGTCAAATCTCATTTAGAAAAACAGGTACCTAAAAACATTCACTCCAATGCAACTGAAGTGATTTTTCTATTGCACTGTTTAAACAACACTGGTTGTAGATCCTCCATTTAAAGGAGACATTTTACATACAGTACATTAAACCTCATTTTGCATTATGTATAAATATAAATATTCCTGTGTGTGTTACATTTTTAAAGAGACCCCAGACCCTACTATCGGTCACCATGAATGACACGCTGCACCACCATCACTTGATGCCCAAAGTCCAGGAGCAGTGGGGTCCCCCTTTGACAGACAACGGCTCCCTGAACGGGTCTCTGGGGGACATGAACGCCTCGGAAATCACACAGATAATGATCCCACAGGAGCTCTTCCTATTGCTGGGCCTCATCAGCCTGGTGGAGAACATCCTGGTGGTGGCGGCCATCGTGAAGAACAGGAACCTGCACTCGCCCATGTACTACTTCATCTGCTGCCTGGCTGTCTCCGACATGATGGTGAGCGGGAGCATCATGGTGGAGGCTTTGTTTATGCTGCTGACTGAAAATGATGTTCTTGTGGTCACGGCGGACATGCTGCGACACCTGGACAACGTCATTGATGTGATGATCTGCAGTTCTGTGTTGTCTTCGCTCTCCTTCCTGTTAACCATTGCTGCTGACCGCTACATCACCATCTTCTACGCCCTGCGCTACCACAGCATTATGACCACGAGGCGTGCCAGAGCCATCATCATACTTGTGTGGCTCGCCAGCATCATGTCCAGCTCACTCTTTATCGTCTACCACACGGACAATGCTGTGGTTGCGTGCCTTGTTGCCTTCTTTGGCCTGGCTCTGGTATTTACTGCTGGACTCCATCTACACATGTTTGTGTTGGCACGTGTGCACTCACGCCGCATTCGTGCCCTTCACAAAAGCCACTGTGCTGTGGCCACCAGCATGAAGGGTGCCGTCACGCTCACCATCCTGCTTGGTGTATACTTCACATGCTGGGGGCCCTTCTTCCTGCACCTCATCCTCATCCTCACATGCCCCACCAACCCATACTGCAAATGCTACTTCAGCCACTTCAACCTCTTCCTCGTCCTCATCTTCTGCAACTCCCTCATAGACCCTCTCATCTACGCCTATCGGAGTCAGGAGCTGAGAATGACGCTGAAGGAGCTCTTGCTGTGCTCCTGGTGCTTCGTTATGTGAACTGACCTTTAACTGAGACCTTAACCCATGGCTGGACTCTGGGCACTCACTCATTGGGAACTCATGGTCTTCATTTTGTACATCTCTGATGGTTTTAAAGCACAAGACTGTATGAGACCTTAACTCTTTCCAGCTCTTTAAATACATCTGACCTCTAAATTTAGCATCAGGCTTGCCTCTATAAAAACACCAGCCGGAACTCTCCCTCAAGGATCTGAGAAAAGGGCACTTAATAATATACTAAGAGGCTCAATAGATTCCTATGGACCTTGGATCTCCAAATGGATACTTGCACAATGCTGAATGGAGTACTTACCTTCGCTATATACTCTCCCAACTGTTACAAATCAAGCTAGGATTTTGCATACTTTTTTACTGACCTATTTACTCTGATTAGACCCCACAAACTGTGATGTTTCAGCAGCACTACTGAAGAACCTTAAGGAACGTTGATTATGTTTGTTAAGAATGTTATTCTCAAGATTGTTTTCTTTAATTGTTTGTCCATAATAGTATGTCTGACACCTCAGTTTTGTAAAAAAAAATGCTTATTTATTTGTAAATCTGAGACATACCGCTTTCAAATCCCTCTGAGTGACTGTAATTCTGCAGAATGTGTGCAAAATCTGGAATTTCCTTTCAACACTAGATCATATTAAGTGTTTTGACCACCTGTAAACACTGTCTAGGACCTCAATCAGTACCTACCACAGTACTGATCATTTTACATTTTGACCATTTCTGTCCGAGCTGTTTGTTCATGCCTTGGAAATGTGATGCACTGTTATTAATGGAAACCATGTTTATTAAAAAAAACAGTGTATTTTTGCACACTATTTTACTATGTTTGAAGAAGGTTGTGGCAGATTATGTTTTATTTATGTCTAAAATGTTTAATAAATGTGTCAGCCATAACATTGTAACCAATGTCTTGGTACAATTGCACCTGCCAAAGGAGGAGAGGGATCTACTCAAAAAAAGTAAAATATTAAATATGTTAAATATTAAATACAGGGCTCTACACTAATTTTTGCAATGGTTGCGCAGGAGACTTTTATTTTGACACGTAGCTGCAATTAGCTGCAATGGCTAACAGCTAACCAGCGACGCTAACTGTGTTTCCGAGCTGACTTAATCACTGTTTTTAATAACAGATTGCGGTTTGATATTTAATATGGATTATGGCTGTAGTTCACTTGAGATTCACAGAGATTTACTTATTACATTCACAATGCCGGAATTCAGCTGTCGGCTCAATGCTAGCTAGGCTAACAGACCGCAGATCTTATTGAAGATGGCTACGGCTAATTACCGATGCTAACTGTATTTCCGAACTAAATTGATTGCTGTTTTTACCAAAAGATGGGTGTGTTTGTGCTGGTTAGTGTTTGTAGATCCTGTGGTTTTATAGAATATGTGGATTATGACTATAGTTTACTCCAGTCTGGAGTTAATATCTTTACAACACCAGAAAGCAGCTGTTGGTTCAGTGCTAGCTAGGCTAACAGACTGCTGGTGTTAATCTGTTAACCCCACGCATGTGAATTTACAAATATTATATGTAACCGTTCTTTTGTTCGGCATTTCCAAATTAAAAACTGTCCAGACAATCAACATTTTTTGTAGACAAACAGCTAAAGTTTGAGACTAAAGCTGCTGGGGGTTCAGGGTAAACTGTGGAACTGGAATGTAGATCAGTGATGTGTTACGTGTTAATGTTTCTGGTGGGTTTATTGGCCAGTTTAAACTGCAGACTGGAATATGGATCTGTAAGTGGATCAGCCAAGGTCATCTGATATCCGATACGGTAAATTACGTCAATATCGGCCCCGATAGCCGATACTGTATCGGATTGATCCCATCTCTAATAATAACACTTAGCAATGTTTTAAAAAGGTTACAAGAAGATAAGCATATAATGTGTGCTTAAGAGCATTAAAAGTATGTTCAATTAGGTAAAGAATACTAAAAGTGCATTTTCTATTTAATTTACTCAATGACAAAACACATTAACTACTGCATTAAGTGCATTTTTGTGTAGTTTATTTTTTTCCAGTGTCATTAAGGTCTACACAATATGTGCATCAATATGTACAGTAGTACATTTACAATGTACTTAAAGTGTATTAAAAACGATGTTTAAAAGAAACACAACCTAATGCTTTTATGTTGTATTTAAATATAGCTTAATTACAATTGATATATACATAAGTTGTTCCAAAATAGTAAATTTAGTATGTATTTAAGTACGTATTAATTTAAATGCTAAAAGTATGTACTTTTCAATGTTAAGTATACTTTTAAAAATATAACTTTATTAAAACGTTTCTCACATAACGTTCCCAGCTTGACAAATACTAACATTATGGAAACAAAAAATTAAAACATTGACATAAGTGATGTTACAGTCACATTACCAGAATGTTTAAAAACTTTAAATAAAAGGGTTCTAAAAATTCCAGAAAACTTGACAGGTTGAACATTTTAAGAATGTTATCTGGAATGTTCAAAAGACGTTCTGCTAACCAGAAATTGTTAGCTGAGATCTTGAAAGCCACCATATTTAGTTTCTGACATAAAAGAGTGTCAATTTTTGACTCATTCTGTATTTTTATTATATGGAACAAAACTATACCTCTCTTTTATAAACTAAATAAAGATCTTAGATCTTGAAACGTGTGTAAAAGACGAGGTCATATCAGTGCAGCAGGGATTGTATAATGCAGGGATTTCTTAAATAGTTTTAAACAAACAAAAAAAAAAACACTTCAGGTGTTTTTAAGGAAATTCCTGTGTTTAAACTGCTACCAAATCTACAAAGCTGCTCTAATTTGTCAAATTTCCGATTTTATGACTTTCTGAAACACGCTTTTATAAAACAATAGTTCTTTTTTTGTCCCGGGCTGGCGTAGATAGCTGAGGCATGCAGTCATGTGGTGAGGAAGCAGTTTTGCCCTGGAAACTTGAAATCTATATTTGGTCAGATTAGCTATGTTACTTTGGCATTTGCCTTGAATGTACATTTATGTTCTGGATTCCGTTAAAAGCGGGTGCTAATCCATTTGATATTGTCCGAACCATGAATTGCCCTCTGTTAGGCCAATTACACCCAATCACAAGATGATGCTGTAGGCGAGATTATGAACTCACTAAATGAATATGTATCACATACTGCGTGAGGAAAGGATAATCTCTTGGCTTGTAATGAATACACGCATCCGCTTTACCAAACCAGAGTCATTTAAAGCACTTAAAACAACTTCGAGGTGGGATAATAGTGATGAAACTGATGACTGCTGTGTGTAAGCAGAGCGTTTACACCACTCGGCTGGGTAGGTTCCTCTCTTACCAATAAAACTGGTGCACAGTTGTGCCTTGTGGACAAAATGTTTTGTTTTCTATTGACATGGTAACAAGATGTCACTGAACATTTAGTAGTTTGCCCTAATTACAGTTATTTTTGGAAACTTTGTTTTTTTTATTGTGTGCCTTATTAGCATCCTCATTCTCAATTCATATGAGGGCAAAAACATTTAAAAAGTTCAGTTAATAAATAACAATTAAGTAGAAACAACAGTATGTGCAACATTCATTACATCTGCCACCCAAGACATATCAGTATGATTATTATTATTACAAATATTATCTTAATTAAAAGTCTTGGTACTGTGTGTTTGTGTTGTGAATACTGTTAGGTCACACAATCGTACAACAGGCATTGTGTGGTGCACAATTACAGGGTCCTGGAATGTGGGTTTTGCCTCAGTAATTTTTCTTTGTGAAATGTCCCTCTTGGCAAATACATAAATAACTAGTCAAATAAATATAAATAAGTATTATCACTTTGGAATTGAAAAAAAATGTTGCCCATTAATATAAAAATAATATTAAAAAAATATGCTTTTTAAATATAGTGATTGTTGTTAACATTTAGTTATTAAATAATAGGTTTATTCTTTTATTTTTTTGTGGATGTGCCAAATCCAGGCACAATAAAACTTGCGGTATAAAACCAACATAAAAACAAGGTTTAATTTAGCTATTTTTTAAAGATAGCAAATATCATCCTTAAACTAAAATATGCCCCTTTCAGATCGAAAACTTCATTGTTTGTACATTGTCAGTTTTAGTAAATAAAATATCGATTGGAGATTGGAGAGAATTAGAGATTACAGAGGACTCTTTCTTTGTAAATACTGTAGAATATGTTGTATTCAGACCACCAGTAAGTGTAAGTGTGATGTTTTTTGCATTAGTGAACATTAGTGTTTGTGTAAATATAAAGCACAGAGAAGCTGAACTGTGAAAGTGTGACGGAGGTTAGCTCAGTTTGGACGCCCAGAGCAATACCACACCATCCTAGACAGAAGCAGGGCGAAAGATTTAGTCGAACAAAGGGAGTCTTATTCTCAAATCAAAAGGTTTTGTGGAACATGATTTTCTAAGCAGCACTGCTTGTGATGTGCTCAAAGTCCATTTCATTCTTTCAGAGTCTCCTTTAGCCACCGGCGAAGGCCTCGTTTCAGCAGCCGGTGTCTGAGGTGTGAAAGCTGAGTGGAATGAGATGTTTGTTTGTTGATTATGGGGGGTTTAATATAGAAAATAGCTTTCTAATGGCTTTAAATACGCTAAACACCTCTTTTGGTAGAGAATAAAAAAATTTGTAGAACAATGAACGCTATACACTACCAAAACACGGCCTTGAACAGATCTAAGAACGCTGTATATTTAGCCTCTCTTTAGCACACCCTCCGGCAGTGCAGTATTTTGAGGAGATTTACAGGCTGGAATGTCATTTGGTAAATAAGCGCCTTAATTGTAACAACTAGGTTTTGTTTTGACTGTTTATAAGCATCAGACAGAAACGTCTTTTAGGTTTTTCAATGAGCCGAGGCCATTCTTTTTTTTAAGTGAAAATAAAAAAAAAATCTATTTTGTTCATTCCAGAAATTTAAATATTGATTAATATTTTAAATATTTATATAATGTTCATATATTTTTTAAAGTAATTTTTTAATCATTTATGTCAGTCACTGGTTTCACAATATAATCAGCGGTGTTATGTACAATGCGTCTAACACCAGTGACATGTTGTGACACCAGTGAATGTCATGAATGATCAGAATGCTTAAAAAATAACCAATATTCATAACCAATTATCAAAATGTGCGTTAAAATTTTTAGTATAAGAAATATTTGACACCAGTGACATTCTGCAAAAAATTAAGATTTCTTTTTAACCACACCCACGCTAACAGTGGACTAAATATACTATGATAAAATGTAATACAAATAGACAGACAACACCAGTGTAATAAAATTCTGTGACATAAGTATTTAAAAATATATGGTATGATGTTCAAATATAGTAGTTCTGGAGCTTTTTGTGTATAATATATATATTTTTTTAAATATATATATATGATGGTGCTCTCTCCCTACATCACTCCAAAGGATGATGGTGATCATTTATATATATATATATATATATATATATATATATATATATATATATATAATTTTTTTATAATTTTATTTTATTTATAATTTTGTTCCCATTTTCTCCCCAATTTGTACCTGTTTAGTCATCATACAGCTTTGTTCACTAAACTAAACTATAAGCACTGAGACCAGACAGTCATATGACTGCTGCCTGGGGAATACTGGGACCTTTGTAGCTTTAATTAACTCCCGGATATACACTTTATTTATTACTCCTTCTACACTGTGATCAGTGAGTAGCCACAATTAGATCTTGCTTCAGATCTAGAGCTTTGCTTGCTGCCTGGTTTGTAGAACCATTTTGTTTCCTTAGTTTTCAATGGAAAATCAATGGAAAAAGGTAAAAGTCACTGTATGCTGAATGCAATAATCAGCAATAGCAATAAGAAACATACTAGGATTTTATGTGGCAGTGATTTTTTTGCCTCCTGGTTCCACATCCAAGTCGTATTCCTGCCTAGTGTGCATTGATTCCAGGAACATGCACCATCCCCCCCACAGCCCTGACCTGAAAGATGCAGATAATTAAATGACTGGGTGGTTTTCTGCTGTGAGATCTGATCAGCAATGTATAGTTATTAAAATAAACATCATATTCCATGTATAACCTTTTAAACCTTTATACGCAACAATTTAAAGTATAATATATCAGAACTCCTTTTGCATATTGTGCAATTTTTATTGATTAATTTGTCGGTAAATTTTGACACAATGTAAAAACAAACTGGCAGATTTTGGAATGTGATATAGCTGCTTTATCAAACACATTCAGATTAGCAGTGACTGAACACCAAGTTCTAACTCTAATCGTGCACTCACGCTTTTGGCACAATTACAATAGATGATTAATAAACTGAGCATCCTGGTTGTTGCAGTTGAAGTCAAACCTCAGCGTAAAAGTTTAACTCAAAGCTCTGTGACTCAGTGTTATTGATTACAGGGTAGTGGGTTCAATACCTAGATCACATAAGCTGCCACTAATGTGCCTCTACACCTCTCTGCTGTATGAGTGCTTTAGAATGGCTCAATCTACATTCTGACCCTGACTTTCTAAGCTGGAAAATGGGGAAAAAATGTACTGTCTCGTACTAGTAAAGGTAAAAGCGGCAGTCTGTATTATTTTGTTTCTAATCTAAAACAGAAGCATTTCTGTGTGAAGAAGGAATAAAATATTGTGTTGAATGGTACAAGTGTTCTGAAACGACTATCCCTGCTAAGCCTAATATATTCATCCTAAAAACTGGGGTGTTGGGTCGCTTTTTGAGGGAGTTCTTCTGGCCATGTCATGCGTCTTTACGTATTTACATCACATGTACAGACTCTAAAAGAGGATCCAGCTCAGTTTTACTGAACACGCGGGCTGGTGGAGCAATGGAGACTTCAGAAGGGAAACTCAGAGCTCAGTAGCTCATTCACTGATAGTAAAAACAAAGTGTGTAGTTAAAGTAAAGTCTCTGACTATGCACGCTCTCTCTCTCTGACTGAACATAACCTGGAATCGGATTCATTCGCTCTGAAAGGAGACCGCATCACACCCGCCCAGTTTAAAATGATTCTTCCACATGCTTGGTGCAATTACCTATTCCAACCAGAGAGGGCCCTCAATTCCAAAACATACAGCTTTAAAAACTTTAATATAATTATTGATTTAGTCTGATATAAATGATGAATAGTAACCATACTTGTTGGTAGGATAAACTCTCCCTAAAAAATCACTATCACCAAATACCACATGCCAAGCCTGAGTTGCATCAGCCCAACTCTGGTCTAAATCTAGGCCCAATTTTGGTCAGAAATGCTAATATCACATTCAAGCTGATTGCTACACGTGCCAGTACCCCAAAAAAGGAAAAAGCCAACTTATTGTTCTTCGTAATCTTATTATTATTATTATTATTATTATTATTATTATTATTATTATTATTATTATTATTCTATAAACTTTTTATAAACAGTTTCTCCTCCTACAGTTTTCAAGCTAGAACCACCAAACTTCACAAGATGTGTGGAAAAGAGCTTGTGCTTGTGCTTTTCTAAGTGATCGGACCACCAGGGTCCGATCGGTGGTCCGCCAAAGTCAGATTTTTTCCCATAGACTTCCATTCACACTTTTTTCAAACTGCTCTTAAAAACAATTTTCAAGCTAGAACCACGAAATTCACAAGACATACAGAACTTGCAGAGACGTTTCAGACGATATGCTGATCTCACCGATACGATTTACGGTTTTCGTAAAATTATCGTACAAACTTTCCCCATAGGAAAGAATGGGCGGAATGTTGGCCATCTCACACACACCAGCCGATCCTGCGCACGGCCCCCCTCTCTGCCCTGCTCCTCAGTACTGTATCTGTATGGAGAAGATACTGCTGAACACAACCCACACCAGAACCAATACCACACTACACACACAGCACACCACACACCCCACACCACACACAGTCCACACCACACCTTACACACATTCCACACCACACATACCCCACACCAAACACACTCCACCCCACACACTCCATACCACACGTACCCCACACCACACACACTCTACCCCACACACAATTCATACCCCACACCACACACACTTTAAAACACACACACACTCCACAGATCATATACCCCACACCACACACACTCCACACCACACATACCCCACACACTCCATACCACACACACTCCACAGCACACATACCCCACACCCCACACACTCCATACCACACACACACTCCACAGCTCACATACCCCACACCACTCACACTTCAAACCACACATACCCCACACCACACACTCCACACCACACAAACTCCACACCACACACACTTCAAACCATACAAACCCCACACCACACACTTCCAACCACATACTCCACACACACTTCAAACCACACATACCCCACACCACACACACTCCACACCACACAAACCCTACACCACACACACTTTAAACCACACACACTCCACAGCTCACATAGCCCACCCCACACACACTTCATACCCCACACCACACACACTTTAAACCACACACACACACTCCACAGCTCACATACCCCACACCACACACTCCACCCCACACACACTTCACACCCCACACCACACACTCCACACCACACATACCCCACACCACACACACTTTAAACCACACACACACTCCACACACAGCTCATATACCCCACACCGCACACACTCCACACCACACATACCCCACACCCCACACACTCCATACCACACACACACTCCACAGCTAACATACCCCACACCACACACACTCCACCCCACACATACCACACACTTCACACCACACATACCCCACACTCTCCATACCACACACACACTCCACAGCTCACATACCCCACACCATACACACTCCACCCCACACACACTTCACACCCCACACCACACATACCCCACACTCTCCATACCACGCACACACTCCACAGCTCACATACCCCACACCATACACACTCCACCTAACACATACCACACACAGTTCACACCACACATACACCACACCACACACTCCACACCACATACACCCCACACAATACATACTCCACCCCACACATACCATACACAGTTCACACCACACCTACCCCACACCACACACACTCCACACCTGACACACCCCACACTCCACACACTCCATACCACACACACACTCCACAGCACACCCCACATACACCCCACACCACACCATGCACTCTACACACCCCACAAACTCCACACCCAACACACTCCACACCACACACTCAACAGCCCACACCACAACCAGTTAGCAACACCTTAGCCACACCACACCACGCACTCCACACACCACACACGCCCCACACCACACACGCTCAACACCACACACACCCAACACCACACACACTCTACAACCCACACCACAACCAGTTAGCAACACCTTAGCAACCACCTGGAAAACGTTGGCAACTGCCTAGCAATCACTTAGCAACCACTTTAGAAATTATAGCAACTGCCTAGCAACCAGTTAGCAACACCTTAGCAACCACCTGGAAAACGTTAGCAACTGCCTAGCAACAGCTTAGCAACCACTTTAGAGACAGCAACTGCCTAGCAACCACGTGGAAAACGTTAGCAACTGCCTAGCAACCACTTTAGGAATGATAGCAACTGCCTAGCAACCACTTAGCAACACCTTAGCAACCTCCCCGGATACCATAGCAACACCTTAGCAACCGCCTAGCAACACCTTAGCAACCACCTAGCAACACCTTAGCAACCACCCGGATACCATAGCAACACCTTAGCAACCACCTAGCAACACCTTAGCAACCACCACAGAAACCATAGCAACTCCTTAGCAACCACCTAGCAACACCTAAGCAACCACCCTGGATACCATAGCAACACCTTAGCAACCACCCTGGATACCATAGCAACACCTTAGCAACCACCTAGCAACACCTTAGCAACCACCCTGGATACCATAGCAACACCTTAGCAACCACCTAGCAACACCTCAGCAACCACCCCAGATACTATAGCAACACCTTAGCAACCACCTGGAAAGTTTTTAGATTTCAGCATGTAACCAAAAGTTTTAGATTTCAGCACTTAACCAAAAGTTTTTAGATTTCAACATTTAACCAAAAGTTTTTAGATTTCAGCATTTAACCAAAATTTTCTAGATTTCAACATAAAAACAAACGTTTTAAGATTTCAGCGTTTAACCAAAAGTTTTTAGATTTCAGCTGTTAAACAAACGTTTTAAGATTTCAGTGTTTAACCAAAAGTTTTTGGATTTCAGCATTTTACCAAACATTTCTAGATGTAAGCAATTAACCAAAGGTTTTTATATTTCAGCGTTTAACCAAATGTTTTTAGATTTAAGGGTTTAACCAAACCTTTTTAGATTACAGCGTTTTTGGTATTTAGCTTTTAGCCAAAAGTTAACAGCATAGCAACGACTCTTCACACTCTTCAGACAGAAACAGCTTAACAACCATTTTAACTTTTCAATGTTATTAGCGCTCTTTTCCAACTGCCTAGCAACCACTTAACAACATCTTAGCAACCACCTGGAAAATGTTAGCAACTGCCTAGCAACCACTTAGCAACCATGTGGAATATATGTTAGCAACTGCCTAGCAGCCGCTTAGCAACCACTTTAGAAATGATAGCAACTGCCAAGCAACCAGTTAGCTACACTTTAGCCACCACTTGGAAAACATTAGCAACTGCTTAGCAACCACCTAGCAACCACTTAGCAACCATGTGGAATACGTTAGCAACTGCCTAGCAACCGCTTAGCAACACCTTAGCAACCACCTGGAAAACGTTAGCAACTGCCTAGCAAACGCTTAGCAACCACTTTAGAAATGATCACAACTGCCTAGCAACCACTTAGCAACCATTTTAACTTTTCAACGTTATTAGCGTACTTTTCCAAGCCAACTTAAAGTTCGTTCACGAACTTTGCCTTTTCTAGTTATTATTATTCTCTTCGCAAAATTTAATCACTATCTCCTCCTAGGGCTTTTAACGTAGAAACTCGAAACTTTACAGGATCGTCGGACCTATGCCCGATTAGGTTGCTTGTGCGGTTTTCGTAAAAACTTCGTAAACGTACGCTTTTTTTTCCCATAGGAATGAATGGGGGAGAATTTTGAACGTCCACGTAGGTCACAATTTTCGAGATACGAAGACGTAATTCGGCTGATCTATAAAACTTACCGCGTTCTTTCCGAAAATATGCTTTACGAAACGATACTACGTACGGTTTAGCAACTGCCTAGCAACCACTTTAGAAATGATAGCAACTGCCTAGCAACCACTTAGCAACACCTTAGCAACCACTAGGAAAACGTTAGCAACTGCCTAGCAACCACTTTAGAAATTATAGCAACTGCCTAGCAACCACTTAACAACATCTTAGCAACCACCTGGAAATTGTTAGCAACTGCCTAGCAACCACTTAGCAACCATGTGGAATATGTTAGCAACTGCCTAGCAACTGCTTAGCAACCACTTTAGAAATGATAGCATTTGCCTAGCAACCAGTTAGCTACACCTTAGCAACCACCTGGAAAATGTTAGCAACTGCCTAGCAACCATTTAGCAACCACTTTAGAAATGATGGCAACTGCCTAGCAACCAGTTAGCAACACCTTAGCAACCACCTGGAAAACGTTAGCAACTGCCTAGCAACCACTTAGCAACTACTTAGCAACCATGTGGAATATGTTAGCAACTGCCTAGCAACCAGTTAGCAACACCTTAGCAACCACCTGGAAAAGGTTAGCAACTGCCTAGCAACCGCTAAAAAACAACTTTAGAAATGATAGCAAACTGTCTAGCAACCACTTAGCAACCATGTGGAATGTGTTGGCAACTGCCTAGCAACTACTTTAAAAATTATAGCAACTGCCTAGCAACCAGTTAGCTACACCTTAGCAACCACCTGGAAAACGTTAGCAACTGCCTAGCAACCATTTAGCAACCACTTTAGAAATGATGGCAACTGCCTAGCAACCAGTTAGCAACACCTTAGCAACCACCTGGAAAACGTTAGCAACTGCCTAGCAAACAGTTAGCAACACCTTAGCAACCACCTGGAAAACGTTAGCAACTGCCTAGCAAATGCTTATAAACCATTTTAACTTTTCAACGTTATTATCGTACTTTTCCAAGCCAACTTAAAGTTCGTTCACGAACTTTGCCTTAATGCACCCAGCTTATCTCATCAGACCATCACTGCTCCATACCACTGTACAAATGTCATATAAACGTCGGATAAATGCCAATAAAAACACATTACGTATAATAAAGCAAAACTACCCAGTCCTAATCTAACTATACCCCATAAAATCGTGCTCCTGGCCGTGTTTTGCCTGCTTTTGCTTTTCTTTCAATAATGAAATTTCTTTTTATGGTCCTGAACAAAACCCTTGTTAAGTTTTATCAGATTGCTTTAGTGGAATGAATGGGTTGAATAGACAACAGTTTTTCAACAGCTATTGTCTTGCCCTGTCACATTTAATTGCTATTCATTTAAAGAGGAAATCTGTTTATTTACATTTTAACATTTATGGATTACTGTTAGTTATGGTTAAGATGCGAATAGTCATTATTTATTAGACTAAATTATTTAGACTGGATTTCCCAAAAGCCTCTCTATGTTACAATGTTATTAAGATGATAAGATGCTTTTGTGAAAGTAGGCCCAGAATTTCCATATTGGTTGAGAATAAACTCTTGTAATTCAACGTTTGTACTATGAAGCAGTTACTAACACACATGCACACCACTAAATTACACTTGTGCAGTTACTCAACAAAGTAAATCAGTGCATCCCTAAGTTCATCATTAACTATTTTATATATACAGCTCTGGAAAAAAATGAGACCACTTGAAATTATGAGTTTCTTTGATTTTAGTAAATTGAAAACCTCTGGAATATAATCAAGAGGAAGATGGATGATCCCAAACCATCAAACAAAGCTGTACTGCTTAGATTTTGCACCAGGAGTGGCATAAAGTTATCCAAAAGCAGTGTGTAAGACTGGGGGAGGACTTTACTTTTATTGCATTATTTGAGGTCTGAGAGCTCTGCATTTTTTTTTGTTATTTCAGGCATTTCTTATTTTCTGCAAATAAATGCTCTAAATTACAACATTTTTATTTTGAATTTGGGAGAAATGTCTGTAGTTTATAGAACAAAACAACAAAATGTTAATTTTACTCAATCATATATATACAAATGGCAAAATCAGATAAACTAATTTAGAAACTGAAGTGGTCTCTTATTTTTTTCAGAGCTGTATATAACATCAGACGATCTTTGTGGGGTCAGGGGTTGTGATATTAAATTATGCAGAAATTAATTAAATGTGGTGGATTTCCTCTTTAACTTTAGACAGCATGAGACAATAACACACTGTATCTTGGTAATGTAGGTCATGCCCTGGTGACCTCATTCCAAAACCAAAATCAGAACTTCAAAAAGTACTCATAGAGTTGTGTGCAAAACAGTGGTAGTACTTTCAAAGGTATTTATTATGGTCCAGCAGTAAAAACATGTGGGAAGGATTTAGGGTGGATGCAAGAGAAAGGTGTTTATTAAATAAAAAAATATATTAAAGTATACTAAGCGTTATTATGTTATAGTGCACTAAAGTGTACTTGTAGCCACATTATTAAACAGTATATTTAAAGAGTGCTAACATGGAACAACTTTTTTTGTACTTATACTTTATTTGAATAGAATTAGTACAAAAGTCTTACTTAAATTGTGCTAAGTGTACTTAACTGTACTAAAATGGAACTATTTTAAATATACTAAGTAACATTTAAACATACTACTTCATGTATGTCACCGCATATTGTAAATAAGCTTACAGTGAAATTATAATACATTTAATGAGTACTAAGTAGCACAGGTCTAGTATACTTCATATATTATAAAATATATAAGTATTTTACTATATTGTAATTTTTAGTGTGTTACAAATTTACTTAATTTTTATCTGACATTTAAATGTTATTTATAACTGTATCCTATAATTTACTTATATTTACATTTTCCTAATAATAATTACAGAGCATTGAAATATATATTTAACTGTTATATTAATAAAATACCAAAATATATTTTTAAAACATACTACCAGTGTAGTAATTTAATTTACTTTATAAAAAGTTACATGATAGATTTAAGTGAACTACCGTAACAGTTGATTTTAACACACTTTGCTAACAATTTACAAAAGTATATTTGTAAATAAGTATTTTATAAGTATATTGAATTGCATTAAATTAAAAGTGTACTTCATAGTAATCTATTTATTTAAATACAATATACTTTACTTTTTAAGATGTATGATCAAAGTTTACTTTTACATATTTGATGAAAGCATAATATTAATGTACTTTTAATATATTTAAAGTGCATAAATCTGTTAGTGTATTTACAGCATACTTAGATATTTCTCTATATGTTTTAAGTACAATTAAGTATATATATTTTTTACCATGGTATGTTTACTTTTATTCTTAGATTAGTTAGTTAGAATAGTTTGTTTAACCACATTTGTTGGAACATAGTTCAGTCACCTACGTGCATAAATTTGTCAGTGACTTTCATGTGCAATAAGTTTTACCTCTCCAATACAAAGGGAGGATTCTACCCTGATTTAACCACTAGAGTGTACTGTAATTCACATTCTAAAAAAGGTTCCCATAAGTCATCACTCTATTTCAGCAGGGGGTGCTCTGACTCAAATTCTGCCTATTTATAACTTTTATTTAATCTGGAATAATGACTTTGCATTAACACAGCAAATGACTGGCACCCAGTCCAGGTTATTACCATATTGTGCCCAGTGATTTCCAATGGCAAATTCTGGACCCACCACAACCCTGACCAAGGAGTGGATAAGAAGATGGATGGATGACTCTGCATTAATAAATGTCCTCTGTTGGTTGTCACTTTGCATTTGTTTGCTCCCATCAGGTTCAGACTGTGAAGTCTGCACATTTTTTTATGTTCATTTCAGTAGATCAGTCCAGTAGAGTGCTGATCTGAATATAGAGTGTGTTTATTATTCGACATTGTCTGTACAGGACCAAAGATAGATTGGCCTCTGTAAGGTTACAATACCAAAACTTCTTATTTGTAAATTGACTATAGCATTAGAAACACTGACAGGTATAAAAGTGAATAAAATTGATCTAGTTCCAATAGCATTCATCAAGAGCTGAAATAATCTAGTTCTTGAAAAAAAGGTGTGCATTAGAATCTGAGACACTTACTATGGCTATGTTAATCAGAACTGTTGAGATGACTGTCCTCACTGTTGTTTGCAAGCAATCAGATTGAATATGAATGTCTGAACATCACAAACTTATCTGCGTGGTTTGCTGTGGTCGGCATTAATCACACTATAATTTTAGCCTTGTACAAAGAGGTTTACATGTCCAACCAATATATCCACTGCATCTAAAGTTCTTGCATGGGTTTAGTTCTTGTGATACAAGTTTTTTTTTTGAAGAGCAGCCAGATGAGATAACGATATCCCACATTGAGAATTTGTGTAATCTGTGATCCAGTGTCACAGATCAGCTATGTAGTCATGAAGTGTGAACAACACAGTGCCCTGATGTAGTGTGAAGGAGGCATAACATTTGGTGCTTTTTTTTGCACTTACATCTCTCTGGATTTAATGAGGTCATTAATTGTCATGTTGTAAGGGAACTAAGCAAAAAACACAATGAAATTCAATTTAAATGTCCAGACTGAGATGCATCTGTACAAACCTGTTTCAGACATCCCAAGTTGCAAAAATTAATTTCAGAGCTCATGCACCTACCAAAGAATAATAGAACTTTACATTTTGGCTATTATATTGCTAAAATCACTATTACAAACAGCGGGCAAGACTATCATTGTTTTTTTACTTTACCAGACATGCTCCTTCTCTTATTTAGGGGATTTTATCTGAATTGGAGGAATCATGGGGCCGTTATTGATATGCGGTAGACTCCCACAAGTTCCAGGAGACTTGGGAAGTCTGCTGTTTGTAATCGCATGTCAAACCACTTCCAAATGTGGTTTGGATCTGATTAGCAAAAAACGGATATAATGGGAGGTTTCTGTCTGTGCACATTATTATTAATCATATTATTAATCTGGATAACCTACATATGGCAAAATTTTGACTTGGGTTGGCAGTCTTAATATAGCCATTTTTTTTATTTTTTTTTATTTTTACAAAGGGCCAGATTGTGATTGTTAGACAACTGTTTCAGGATTTCCTCAAAATATCAGGTAGGTCTTGTGGGGTATTTGTGTATGGGTTTATACCCATCAGGCCCATGTATGTCATTAGGCATGGTTTATCTGCGTAAACAAAGAGTGCAACCTAAAGTAGCTGAATGTATTCATTAAAAGGGGTGTTCACTGAAATTGGGCACACAGTGCATTAAACAGTTACCATTGCAATAGACTTGCAATAATACTATTATAATAATACAAAATAATAACTAATTTTATTAGAATATACATAATACACATTGATAATGTAACAATTGAATTAGAGATTAGTAGATTAGTAGAGTTACTATTAGGAGTCTCGCCAAAGAACTTCTATTGGTACAGAATCAATGTAGCTTCCCAACCTTGGAACTGAACCCTGCTTTTGCACTTTTGCACTTTTTCTGTTACCTACTAGCCAACCTGCACCAGACCAGCTGATTTATTTAAGTGTGTAGTATAAAAGTCTGGATCCTCCCCCGGTACTGGCTGGACTGTGAGTCCTTGAGAGGCCATCTGTGTGAGGAACCTCCGAGGACTCTGCTCAATTAAGCACTCAGCTGCATCTGTCCTCCAGACCAGAAATCAATATATCATGCTTCAGACAGGAAGAGTACACGAGTGATCCAAACCAGCGGCCTAGAGGGACCATGCTCACGTTCTCAGAGTTCAGTTTCATTCAGTTAAACCATGTCTATTTCACAGAGCTTTAGTTTTAGAACATTAGACTGGGTTTCATCAGCTTAATCCAAATATTACTGTTGATTAGCATTTAAGATTGTCTAGTTTAAGCTGGTTTGATTTACATTGATTTGTCTATAATAAATGTATCAGTGTAAAACACTAACATTAGATTATTCCATCCTGAGGAGAATAGCAGTATAGTTTTATATTTCTTTATTTTTCTCACTCTCTCTCATCTTTCATTCTCTCTAACATCCTTCTATGATATGCCTTACTTTCTGTGTTCTATATTTTGTCCATTTAATTTTCTTTATTTAGTTTTTCTGTCTTTTATATTTCTTTCTGTGCTCTCTCTTTCTTTCTTCTTTACTTTGTCTTCTACTATTCCTTGTAGTTTAATTTACTCATTTTATGTACTACGTTTTTTATTCTTTCTTCTCTGTATATCTCTTTCTCTCTCTTTATTTCTGTCTTGTCTTCTCTCTTTAAATCTTCTTTCTTCTTTGTTTGTCTGTTTGTGTCTTTTTCACTTTTACATTCATTGCTTTCTTTCTGCTACTCTCCCTTTCTTATATTTATGTGCATTCCTTTCTTTTTATGTTCTCTCCCTCTCTCTCTTTCTCCTTCTTTTCTCCCATTACGACTTGAAGGATCTGATATCAGGTGGCCCTCACTGTCTGGTGTTTGGTGAGCTGGTTGGTGTGGGTGGGTGGGGTCACAGTGAGTCAGGGATTTTTCTCCTTTGTTGTTCCCTGGCCTCTGCAGTGTGTGTTACAGGACTTGTACAGAGGGTCCTGACTCACTACTTCCCGGCTCCTCCATTCAGAGAGCTGCTGCTGCTGTGTGACCAGGCAGGAATGTGGCCAGGAGGGCTGAGAGTGGACGAGTCTGACAGGCTGTTCACTCAACAGTATGGAGGGGTGGGTGGGTGGGTGGAGAAAATGGGCTTTTTATGAGAACAAACAGCACAGCCTGATGCAGACACCATAGTATTGTACCAATGGGAAAACATGTTGTTTTAATGGCACCACTAGTCAAGAAAAATCTTTATACAGCGGACAAAGCCAATTGTTCTTTATGGTGAAATAATTTTCTAACACACGTGCATTTGTGAACTAAACTTATGGCAAACTAAAAAAAAAAAAAAAAAAAAAAAAAAAAATATATATATATATATATATATATATATATATATATATATATATATATATATATATATATATATATATATTTTTTTTTTTTTTTTAGTTTGCCATAAGTTTAGTTCACAAATGTATATATATATTTTTTTTTTTCTGATATAGAACAATGAAAACCCCTGTCTACTATATTTGTAAAGCACTGAAGTTCATATATCATGCTTATAATGTGTATACCATACAATAAAAAAATCTGAAACACTGGTTATCACCTTAGACAGACCCTGCACATCTGTATGCAGGTGACAGATCGCTCCTCATAACGCAGTGGTGCTGATGCTGCTGCTCTGTCTGGTACCAAAGGACCCAGACGGTCGTTTTCTCCGCCCCCTGTGATTGGCTGGCATGGAGTGACGTCACTGCATCCCTCTCCCTCTCTCTCTCTTTCTGGTGGACGTTGCAGTAAAATCACTGCAGTATAAAAAGCCTAGACAGGACTGCTCCAGCCTTCTGCCGGCGACACACACACTTTCACACACACTCACACACACTCGCCCTTTCACGGACCCTCGCCGGACAAAGCAGGACAAGATGCGCGAGATCGTTCACATTCAAGCCGGCCAGTGTGGCAACCAGATCGGAGCCAAGGTAAAAAGCTCTTAAACTTTATTTAAATCGTGCACAGACTTGCTAGAACTCGAGATGATGAAACCCAATACATGTGGCTCTAGATAGGAGGTTCTAATATCTATTACTGGTGAACATTTTTGAAGAAAGCCTTTTGTTTTGGGAATGGACCAGTAATGTACCATTTATAGCCTATACCTAAACTCATCTTAACATCTGCTGGAGATCCAAGATATAACCAAATGAACTAACTGGTAAGAACCAACTTGGACTAAATGGCAACGCCCATTAGCGTCCAAACCAATCAGATACTAGAGTTATAATGAACGTATTCATCTCCATAACTGAAATATGCAGAGTCGCTCTCAGAGCAACAGTTATCAGAGGTGCTACTGAAAAATTAATCAGTCCATAGAGAGCAAAGTTCCTCTGAACGAGAAACTGCAGAGTCATATTTCATTCCACACCCGTTTTCAGGCTATTTCTCCACCCGTTTTCAGACAAAGTAGCTTTGCAATACAGGCGTGGCTAATAGCGCCTGTTCTGGGATTGGACATGATTTTACATTCACCAGAGTATCTACCATTCATGCTCAATAGGTTTGGAATTAGGCCTTGGGCCAATAAGGTAGGTTCATGTTGATTTGCTGCAGATCTGCCCAATTCTTTAGGCATCACTTCTTTACAGAGACAAAGCAAGCTGTGTGAGGATCTGCATTAGCAATAGGTACAACCTAAAGTAGCAGAATGCATGCATTCCTTTCCTATAAGAAAAAAATGTGAATCTATGAATATTTGGATATATTCATGTTTCATGCACTAGTTTTAAGATGGCCTTTAAGCTATGTTGGCCTTTTCCTAGCCAACATTCTCATATGGGGCTCACGTAGGTGGAAGATAATCTATAGGTGGGTTATACTGTGGGTATGATATTTTACATATCTAGGCCCCATGTGCAGTGTCCAACCCAGGTGGGCCCTGTGTTTAACCCCTCCTGGTCTTGAGGACAAACTGGTTCCCAGTTGGGCATGCAATCTGGGTTCTTATTACCTTCCATGTCTATCATTACATCACCACCTCTCCTATCAATCTACCAATCACAGAGTGGTTAAGCTCCCTACCACTCCAAACTCTGGGAGGCGAGCTCATCCTGAAAACAGGTGGATACAATTTGATGCCTCCACTGAGATGCTGCTGAAAAGGCCCAAACAAAGACATTTTTTTCAGTTTTATCATTGCCTGCTTTGTTCTTCATTGCCTGCAGATGTCTTTGAAGATCCCACAGCTCATCTCATGAGTCATGGACAGAGATTTATGGCAAGCTATTTTAGGTTAAAATTTCATCATGATACCTAAATAGTCCTAAATAATATGCATTGTAGTTATTATCATCTCTGGTCAAACACTGATTATATGAATAAAAATATTATTATAGAGATCTAAAACTGCACATATCTTAATTGCACATTAGTACTATTCAAAACTAAACAATGAATGTCTTAAATGTGCAGTTAGAATTCATTTATTGGTATTTGGATCTCATTTGTTTTCTAATTATACAGTTTATACTCATAAAAAAATACAGATATGTGTAATTGGACTTTTTACTAGATAGTGAGATGTAAATCATTGGTAACATATGAAAAGGGTTTGAAGGATAAACAATCTTGGTAATTTAAGTCTGAATAAAAATGTATTATATCACATTATTACAAAAAATATCATAGCTGATATCTTCTAATCATCAGTAACTATTAGTAAAATTACATTATAGACTTGACTTTGTAATGTAAATCTGAGTTAGACCTGTGTGATTTTAGAATAAAACATTCTGCTGTAGAGATTAAGCAATTAAATACGCTGCTTTGGTCCAAAAACATTGATGTATAGCACAAAAGGACACTTTTTATTGCCATTGTAAATGTAAAAGTAAGCAACTCTCAGACACACAGAGAACAAGCTTGATCGCCTCATATTGATTTCATGTTAAGCTGATTTAAAGTCAGAAATGACTGATGAGCTCTGGCATGGAAGGCCTGCTGAGGGTCCCAGCTGCTTCTTCATGGCTCTGTTTCAATACTGTAGCAGATGCTCTGTTGGCCGTATGCTCTGTCATTGTCTTGAGGAGACATAATATACAGGACACACTCAGATTATTTCTAAATTGTTGTTAATATTTTAATCTTTAAATTCCTAATGAATGAATCTGCACAGTCATTCATTGTCCTGCCAAAACTGCAGGCGTGTGGTTGCAGATACACTCTATGGACAAAAGTATTTGGACACCTGCTCATTCATTGTTTCTTCTGAAAACAAGGATATTAAAATTACTGTTTTCTGCTTTTATTAGAGTAACTGTCCCTACTGTTTGGAGAAAGCTAGATTTTTCACTAGTTGCTGGGATGATTTGATTGCATTCAGTGGTGAGAGGATGTTGATATAAAGAGCACTTTAATTAAAAAATATATACCTTCTGTCTTCTTCAGTTCTATTCTTTTGGCTGGCAATGCTTCTTTACAGGGACTAGACAAGCTATATATATTTATTTGCACATCTATTTCTGCAATGGATGCAATTTAAAGTGGCTGAATCCATTCATTAAAGTTAAGGGTGATCACAAACTTATGTTCTTTTGAGCACTTTGTTTAGTCCCAGATTGAAGAGAAACATGCTAAATAGATCTAATAGCATTCACAGATGATCTGAAACATGTTCCACATCCTAAATCACCACGACTTCCATTACATCACCACCATCATCACCACAGCACAGCTCTCTTTGTCATGTAATTCAAAACAGAGACAGGAGAGGAGATCCTGTGTCTCCGGCATATGTCAGAACCTTCTGCTGGAGAGGAGATTGGAAGTAGGGGGGTGGTGGTGGGCTGGGCTGGGCTGAGGTATTAAGAGGGGGGGGTTTGGAGGGGGTGACATAATGCAGTGATCTCATGCTGTCTGCAGGAGGGTGGCTGAGGATCGTTTAACTCTACCCACATGTGCTCCATCATTAACTTACCATTAGAAGAACAGCAGCGACTTTCCCACCAGCACACACATGTTCTGATTGGGATATAATGTTTTAAGCTAATTTATCTGTTCTCTGTCAAACCATACAGTACAAGTCCCACTTAATTTAACAGAGGAGATTACTGGACTACTATTGTCATATACTATTATATATCAACACTGTTTTCAATGTGAAAATGCTTATTTGATTGGCGCATTAAAGTGCCACTTGTGTAGAACTTTTACATTACTTTACATTTTTTTAATAGAATCTGAAGTGGTAATATCTCTGGCATCTCTGGCCTCTTACTACCTATGTGGCTCTTTTAAGCACATTTATTTTTAAGTGTGTATTGTTCTATTCACCCCCCCTCCTCCTCCCTTTCTTTCCCAAATTAGTACATGCCACATTTACGAAATCAAGGCCAGTGATCTGGGGTTCCCTAATGACCTGTTTAGATGGCAGGTGACAACCATGTTGAACAGATAATTAGAGACAAAGGCAGGAGCAAGGAAAAGAAAAAGGGAGGTGTCTGGATGGGCGGAGAAGAGGGAGTAAAACAGTGAGCAGTACACAGTGCTGCAGAGGAAAGCATTTTCTAATTATAGCATGCATAATGCTGAGAAAACATTTATGGATTTTCTAAATTTCTTTTATTTTGCATAGTCTTCCCATTTAAATGTTTAAATCTAATATAATTAATATAACATAAAGACAACACAATGTAGTCCATACTTCTTTTACTCCTACCTTGTTTGGTCTGGTTCTCCTGACTTTTTAGTTTGGTCTGAACCAAAGTCCTGACAAAAAGGAAAGAGAATTGGTCTGACCAAAACAGATAGTCTCGGTCCAGATCAAGTAAACCCTGATCCAGTCGGTTTACAGTGCAACTTTTTGACCATTTACAGAAAGTTAATTCAGGCTTTTGCCACCCATTAAACAACAGAAGAAGAAAAAGAACCAATGTTGTGCCGAAATCTGACTTGTGAATGTGTGTCATAAAGTGCTGTGGGGGCAAAAGCTTGTATTACTGTAACTGTAGATTAACCCTTATTTATAAACAGAAATAAATAAAAAATCTGAAGGAAAACTGTTACACTTGCACCGTGCACTTGAAAGGAGTCAGATTTTGGTGGGAAGGCAGCATTCGGCACAACAACTGAAAAGTCAGCTGAAACTGAACCATTTCTACACAAACAGTTAATGTCAATTATAAAGAGATGCAACCACTTAGATGATGTCTTCAGACTTTGGCCTATTTACACTAGCTAATAGTGTAAGAAACAAGGGGTAAAATTCTGTATGTGCAATATATTGAGATACTGTAAACAAGACAATATATTATGATTTTTTTCAAGTCAAGATCAAATTTTGTGAAAAGTAATGTAGTATTAAAAAACATCACCAGATGGACACAACACAACACAAAATCAACCACTGTCTACCATCAGTCTTTGCATGTTAACTATTTATAATCTAAAAATCAATACTTATTTTTTGATACAGATTTGCACATTATCAAAAATAATAATGAAAAACAATAATAAATAATATTATGATACACAGATGTAAATTTTTTAAATACCCATTAAAGCTAGGGCTATTTTCTGAGAGTTATATTCACTTTTGTCTTGTCGCTCATCTAAAATCACTGTTAAGAATCTGCTTTAAAAATAGAGTTAACAAATGAATAGAAGAGCATAAATTGCTTTTCATCTCTCTGGTTTCTGTAGCTTTGATTTTGTGTGCATGTTTGTTTGTCCTTGAAGTGAGGTTTCTTTTTTCCCTTGCAGCTTGACAAGTGACAAGTGAGCTGCTTTTTTCTCACTTTTTAATCCTGGTCCTTTCAGAGCTCTCTTTCTCTCTCTAAGCGAGAGTGTAAAGGGGGACAACATCACCATAACATGTCCTCATTGTCCTTGGCACGCTTTGGCTGGCAGCTCATTTCCTGAACAAAAGTGCATCTCATTTTTTTGGTTGCACTTTAGAGGCGTGATGGCCAAACCCCAGCTGGAAGGCCTTCTACCAGAGGATTCCCGCAGTGAGACCAGCCTTTCTGTCAAGACTATTGTGCTGTTTTTTAGCCAGGGTCCATAGCTCTCATCCAAAAGGCTCGATTACATTATAATGATCATCAGATTTAAGACAAATTACTCTAACCCAAATAGTCTACTCTGATATCCAGGTCAGAGCCCAAATCCCAGAGCCAGTCTGAGCAACAGATCATACACTGCAGCACTTATTAGTTCACCCACACGCTAAAACCACAAGTCTGCTGCTGTACAGAGGTCAGTCCTAACTCTTAAGACCAGTCACGCGATCTCATGTACTCATAATGAGCCACTGAGGAAGTACGGTGCCTGTTTGTTGTATCAGCTGCCAAGTCATGCTTCTGTTATTACGTACCTCGCTACAAGAAGCTGACCGCATTTAAGATATATGTAGTGTGGTTTAAACAAAGTATATGTGTATAGATATCTATCTATCTATCTATGCAGTTTCTTATCATTATGAGCTGTCCTCTATCTATCTATCTATCTATCTATCTATCTATCTATCTATCTATCTATCTATCTATCTATCTATCTATCTATCTATCTATCTATCTATCTATCTATCTTCATCTCACACTCTTGCATTTCTGCCTGTTTTTTTCCTTCTGTTGCTATTATTCTCCTCCATTCTTCCTGCTCTATCTCTCTAATTTATTCTCTCTCTCTCACACACACACACACACACACACTTGTCTCTCTGCTGGGCTGGTGCCATACCCCCCTCCCTCTTCCCCAGAGGACTGCTGTGTCTTTCTCAGCAGTAGCCTGATGGCCTCTGCAGTCACGTCTGTTGCTGGATGATCAATCTGATTCTAGCTCAAACAGCTGCAGCAGGAATAATTAATTAGCCCAGATCTACCAGACACTAATGTACAAACACTGTAATATACTAATACTAATATTTCTAACCTTTTAATAAAGTGCAATATTATGTTTAGAGCTGTCTTTATTTTTATATTTGCTATATTGTACATTAAAGCTGTTTTTCAGAACTCAAACTGAAACTTTCCAGGTATCTTTGCCTCAGGACACCATTTCTCCCATGCTACCCTCCTTTACCTTTTTTGCACTTAATTTTTTATTAACCCTCCTGATCAGTGTGTTGTGTTCTTCTGCAGTTCTGGGAGGTGATCAGTGATGAGCATGGCATCGACCCCACTGGAAACTACGTGGGTGACTCAGATCTTCAGCTGGAGAGAATCAGTGTCTACTATAATGAAGCTTCCTGTAAGTCAGAACATTATACAGTAGCCTCCAAACATTTGTTGAACTGATGACTGGAGTGCTTTACTGCTGACTCAGCTTGTACTCTACTAATTCATTGATGTGTATTTGGCCTCTTTCCAGCCTCTAAATACGTTCCCCGAGCAATCCTAGTGGATCTGGAGCCAGGAACCATGGATAGTGTTCGATCTGGGGCCTTTGGTCATCTCTTCAGACCTGATAACTTCATTTTTGGTCAGTATGGAATGTTAACACCAATCCTGTCACCAATATCTGCTTTCTATGCATTGTATAACACATATAAGGACATATTTCAGATCTGATACCCTCTACATGCTCAACATGCTCACATGAGGCTCTTATGGGCGGAACATGGCCCATTATAAGTGGAACCAGCATATCTACCAGAACCCATGGACAAAACTTTTTGGTTCCCAGTTGTGCTATTCATACAGGCCTCACATAGACATACTTGATGGTGAGATTTATTAAACAAATCAATGTAAGACCTACAGGCCTAAAATACTCCCATTTCACCCCTTGTTTCTACCACTCCATTTTGCATGTTCCCACCAAGGTGTAGGGTGTCCCAATTCTTATTAGACTGGATTGGGTAGGAAGAAGTATTAGGGCCACATGGTTATTCAAACAGCGGCACACTCCACACAGAGGGTAAGAATTTGGAGAAATACTCCAAAAGAAGACCACCAATGTAGTATAGTATCATTGATTTTTTTTAATGTAGTTTTATTCAGGTACTATGGCCATTTTATTCATAACAAGCAAACAAAATGCCAGTAGTACATTTCAGAATGTACAAGCAGAAGTGGGCAATATGACAATGTTTTATTGCATTGTGATTCACTTTAATATCAATAAATGTTCATGTTAATATTGAAATTATATCGGATTTACCTAAATTATGAAATTGACCATGATAGATTTTTTGGCCATGTTGTCCAGCTCTACTAGCAAGCTAGCTAGCTAAATGTTCTGTTCCACCTTAAATGGCACAGCAGTTACATTTTATTACCTAAAGCTGCTTATTTTAAGGTGGAATGGTGTAATTTGGACAAAAAGCTAGCAAATGGCCAACTTCATCTCCCTATCACTGACAAATAAAGGATGGATGATAAAAAAATAACTGTAATTTATTTTGACAGAGTATCAAGTTCTTGAAGGGTTGTTCTATTTCTTAGAAGGAGGATTTCAACAACTTTCCATTGTAACTCAGTTCCAAAAAAAAAGAATGACACTCTAAAACAAGGATCTAGCAATAACTCAATGCTGATTTCCCAGTTGCTTTACATGGTCTGATATGATCTTCTGCAGCATGTGTAATATGTAACAGTGCTGCTCTGCTGGTTTGTTTCCAGGTCAGAGTGGAGCAGGCAACAACTGGGCTAAAGGCCACTACACAGAGGGAGCAGAGCTAGTGGACTCAGTGCTGGATGTGGTGAGGAAGGAGTGTGAGAACTGTGACTGCCTGCAGGGTTTCCAGCTCACCCATTCCCTTGGAGGAGGTACAGGGTCTGGCATGGGTACTCTGCTCATTAGCAAAGTGAGGGAGGAGTACCCAGACCGAATCATGAACACCTTCAGTGTAGTGCCTTCTCCTAAAGTGTCTGACACAGTGGTGGAGCCCTACAATGCCACCCTCTCCATCCATCAGCTGGTGGAGAACACTGACGAGACCTACTGCATCGACAATGAAGCCCTTTACGATATCTGCTTCCGCACCCTCAAACTGGCCACACCTACCTACGGTGACCTAAACCACCTCGTATCAGCCACCATGAGCGGCGTCACAACCTCCCTGCGTTTCCCAGGGCAGCTTAATGCTGACCTCCGCAAGCTGGCCGTCAACATGGTCCCCTTTCCTCGTCTGCACTTCTTCATGCCTGGCTTTGCTCCTCTTACGGCACGAGGCAGCCAGCAGTACCGTGCCCTCACCGTGCCAGAACTTACCCAGCAGATGTTCGACGCCAAGAACATGATGGCGGCCTGTGATCCACGTCACGGCCGCTACCTCACTGTGGCCACCGTTTTCCGAGGCCGCATGTCCATGAAGGAAGTAGACGAGCAGATGTTGGCCATCCAGAGCAAGAACAGCAGCTACTTTGTCGAATGGATCCCCAATAACGTCAAAGTAGCGGTCTGCGACATCCCTCCCAGGGGGCTGAAGATGTCCTCTACCTTCATCGGCAACAGCACCGCCATTCAGGAACTGTTCAAGCGTATCTCCGAGCAGTTCACTGCCATGTTCAGGCGTAAGGCTTTCCTGCACTGGTACACTGGCGAAGGCATGGACGAGATGGAGTTCACCGAAGCCGAGAGCAACATGAACGACCTGGTGTCTGAGTACCAGCAGTACCAGGATGCCACAGCTGAGGAAGAGGGAGAGATGTATGAGGATGATGATGAGGAGTCAGAAGCCCAGATGCAAAAATGAACAGACAGTTCCGAATTAGCAAACTCCTACCTTACACACTCACCGCTCTCCAGCTAGCCCAACCGATCTCTGATTACGCTTCCGGCTAAAGTGTCTCAATCTAATCTCTCTCTCTTACTGGTAGTTTAACCTTCATACTATTAACCGTTACAGACAGTTCAGAAACAGTAGTTCCCTTTACTGTGCCATAACAGCTTCTTTATGATGACTGTATTTGTTGTCGACACTTGTGTCCACTGACCAAACTTCAATAAAGAAACATTTTAATTGAACCTGATGAATGTAATTAGCTGTGAATTTCTTCCATATAACATAATTAAACTGACTAATGATAAAACTAACATAATAAAAAAATCCTGCACTGCCTACAAGTGGATTTTGGAGCAACAGTTCCTAAGTTGGAGATGCTTTATAGGTCAAATCAGCATTTTATTACACTGATAATAAACTGGTTCCTGGTTGGATAAAGCTGTTTGGATAAAGCTGTTAGAGATGCATTAATACATCTTGAGTGTTATTTGGGAATTAGTTACACAATATACTACAAAAACAGATATTTTTTAATGATTTGTACTACTTATTTTTGTAATGATTTGAGTATTATTATATGAGTATCTCTAAAAATCCACAGTTTATCAAAATGAATGCTCCTCTAAAGCAGCTCTGTTGCTTTTGGAAGCTGTAAATAAGAAAAAACAGATACCTAAACTGTTTTGTTAAGGGGACAATTTGTAATTCTTTGTAAGCTCTTAATACAGCAATCTTACCCGTGTTTATGTAGTATCTGTTGGCATAGATGTCATTGCACAAATGTAGAGCTTTTACTGCTCATTTTACTCTTTCCACTCCGCTAACTACTATGTCTGGCTTGGAACTAAATAATACTGTTTAGGTTTAGTCTGTTTCACATTTTGATTGGGTGTACTGTAAACCAGTGATAGCACAAATGAATTGAAAAACGCTGTCTATAAGAGTGCTGCAATTTTTCATAAATGGTTATTACCAGTAAAGTGTGCATATATTTGGATGGAGCATGAATATATCGGCTTCTTAAATTCTGAGTAAGTAACATAATAGGAGAATATAAACAATTTGGTATTGATTTCTAATAATAAAGTTATAAAAATCAAAGAAATACAAATAGTTTTGGAATTTGTTCTATAAAGAAAGATGTTTGATAAGAATGTGAGTCAAGAACTAATGAAGAGTTTAACAGAATATTGTGATTGATAAGAAAAAAGGAATATTCTTAGAACAGGTACATTACATGTATGTGTAGAGTGGGCATGTGTTAATATAAAATAACTTTAGTTTGATCATATATGATAAATGGTCTAAAACATTTGAGAACCACAAGTTTATAGAAACACATTTATTGTGTGAAGAGGCAACTGAGGACATCTTTCCTACAGAAAATACACATCATGATGAACTTAATAAAGAGAAGATCAATTCATGACTGGCTAATGTGAAAGTGACCTAGATGGGGTTTAAATATAACAGCTGTCCCTGGAGGCTGATGTGCACCGCAGGCAGAGCATAAATGAGGAACACTGCGAAAAGAGTGAACACTTTCTCTAAAGATATTTTCCTCTCTCTATTTGGCAGTGACAAACTGGACCAGTTAGAAAGATCACATGCTGGCACCACAACAGTTCGCACAGCCTACGAAGTAGACACCCGAACAGAGCCGGCTTTGATAAGCACACTGACCCTACTGAAATCTTTTGATATGTGCTGTCCTTGACTAATGAGGTTAATGCCTGCAGCGTCCGGTACCCTCTAACAGTTCATGATCAAGAAACAAAAAAAAAAAAGTAAAAAAAGGTTTACAGATTCATTATATAGACAAAAGTAATGGGAGTCCTGCGTATCCTGTGTTTCTTGGATTAACTGTCTCTATTGTCAGTGTAAAGCTTTTGCATTCATTGACAAGAATTCAGCATGAGTAATGTAGAAAATGTAATAATAACCTCATCTATCCAAAACACCTTAACTGATCCTCAACAAAACCAGAGAGTTTTAGCCTATAGCCAATATGTCTGTCTAACAAGACTAGATAAGCAACTGCCCTTGCCCTAGAGCCTCCAAGTGCCCTCTATAGTGTCAAAAATAAGACTTAGTTTCCTTATGGCAGTCTTTCTTGTGGGGGGAAAGTGATCAAGTGCCAGCTGTGATGTCCTATCTTGAAATAAATGATGGTGATGTGCCCTCTATATCAAGAAATATTGATAATGTAACATAATGAGTGCCCAGTAGTAAAATCTGACGTTATAGTGCATTCCATACCAACCTTAGCAAAGAGTGTCACAAAATTTGCCCTCTAGGTGCCCTCATAATGGTCTAAGACATTTTGTTGCAAATTGTTGTCAGTGATGGCACAAATTTAAAAGATTTTTACTGCATCTTCAAGGATGTACAGGCCAAAAGTCATGCAGGAGGTGACCTTTTATTTTTCTCACCCCTGCCCTTCAAACAGCCTGAGTCTGCCACTGTTCATGAGTTTAACTTGGTATATTAAGCAGTGTTTTCATTCCTGACTGCATAACTCTAGATAATCATGCATGAAAGAGAGCCCTCACTACCGCCCTGGAAGCAACTCGAGCACTCAGGATGCTAAAAGGTAATTGTGCAGCTGCAGCACATGCTTCAGAATCACATTACAGCACTAATTTCCTCTAATAAAGAAAAATGGCTGCTAAATCATTCAGGACTGCATTAACGTTGGCCCTCTTATGCGCAGGAACAGATCAATGCTTCGAAGGCAGCCAAGTCCCATGAGACCCAGATCTTCATGGACGCCTACCAGCTTCAGAGTGTCCTCACTGAAAATGGGATGGGCATACTTTGTTTGGGCCTTAATAAAAGCTTCAATGTGACTCAGCAAATTAGCTTTTAGTTTGTTGGACTATTTTATTCTACTTGAGAACGAGTACACAATACAGTGAAAATACATTCCACCAGGACCAGATGCAACATGTAGCAAAAAGTTCAATGTAGACAACATAAAGTGCAAATGCGCATGCATAGAAATGTTCAATATAGACAATATAAAAAGAACAATGCAAAAAATACAATAAATACAACAAATATGGAAGACATTACACAATTAACATAAAGTATAGTGTAGAACATAGTTTTGTGTGGTAAAGATAAGATACAGATGTGTTTAATATGCTATGACATATAAATAAATGGGGTAAGCTTAAGTGAACATAGCAGCAAAGATTCTGTTGGTAAAAATGAAGAAATATATTGATACCAGCCCTACATTCAAATAAGGAACAAAGTCTCAAATTGTCCACTGTGGCTACTGAGTGCTGATTGCCTGCCGTACTGATGATGTTTACATTGGATAAGTAAAGTGATATGAATATCAAAGAGCAGCATATATTTGGATGCAGCATGGATAGATCATCTATTTAAAGTAAGTAACATAATAGAAGAATATCAACAATTTGACATTGATTTCTAATAATACAGTCATACAAATGAAGGAAAAACTAATATTAAGATGTTTGAAAGTGTGAGTGTGTCTGTTAACACTAGTTTCGTTGTCTTTCACTGGAGAATCTTTGGAGGGTCTCATTTCTCATCCTGCTTCCAACACTATCAACTTTAAGACCTGACTATTCACTTGCTGCCTAATATGAATATTCCACCCAACGTCAGACACCATTGAAACCAACCCAGATATCATGGGCGTGGTAGTGGTTGGGAAAAGTGGACCTGACTACCCAGGGCCCAAGCAGGGAAATGGGCCCATGAAAATCCTGATTTTTTCCCCATTCACATTCCTTGTGTACTGGCAGGAATAGGGGCCCACTGACATTGAGAGTGTACAGGGCCCAGAATTTGCTGCTACGCCCCTGTCTATGTTGATCCCACATATGGATGTCAGTGACACCAAGAGGGGTTGAAGAAGAAATATAGTGTAAAATAGACTTGGGGTGTAGTGAAATAATATATAATGATAATGAGTACAAACTGTTTGTCTCCAGCATTCCAAAATACAAAGCTTTTAGCTGATGCTCCCAACAGGCTTACATTGTCAATAGGGGCATGGCATTGCTCATTTTTACACCACTTAAACAAGTTTACATAGGTTTTACACAAGTTCAAAGTAGCTCCACACTTCATTTGTAGAATTCTAAGGGAACAAATTGCAAAATGAATTATGTGGAAATGCACAGAATACACACTCAATTAATTTTGCAATCTGTTCTCATATCCTACCTATTAATTTGTGCTTGTCAGTCGAACTATCGTTTATTGCTTAATTTTATGATGCTCTTTAAAAACTGTGATTTCTTTGAACAGGCAATGCTATACCCTATTATTAGCATTGTAAGCATGTTGGGATCATTGGCTAAAAGTGCTGTATTTTGCAAAGCTGAGGGCGAATGGAGGTAGGCTGTTCGATAAAAGTTTACACCGGTAATCATGTTTCACTTCTATACCCCAATTTGTATTGCACACTGAGCCCTAGATGGGACCCATAAGGTATAGGTCTGGCAAATTGTTAGGCAGTATTGGCTATGCTGTGGCTTAATTCTGGGTTTTCTGGCTCACCTGTGGGTGAGTTGTGGCTGTATTTTATGGGTGAATTTTAAGGTGTTTTGGCATTTTTTGGCACGGGTTTGGTTTGAATTTGGTAATTGCAGTGTGGGCCAGTTTGGGACGTAATTCTATGAGGCAACTGGGCCGAATCTGTAGCGCAATATGGCCTAGATTTTGGCCAGAACTGTAATAATCAGGTCCCCTATGGGAAGCCCAACTGGATCATGGATCATGATACCAACACCTTTTAAACCCTGTCAGAACCCATACCATCTGAAACCCACCAAACCCACTCTTCACCCAAGTGAGCCTCATCTCAGCATGTTGACTGGGTTGATAATCCATGTTTTTCAACTTGTAAACCAGTGGTTTTAATGTTATGGCTGATTTTGACTCTTTATACTCACTCTGCACACCAGAGGTCACTCTATACGGGAGCTGCTGGGCTGGTGCTGTTGGTGGATCATATACTGGGATGTTGTGTGGAGCTCGTTGGAGGGGAAGGACTGGGAAACAGCTTTAGCAATGTGATTTAATAGTGGGCGCTCCTGGTTGGGTTTACATCCCAGTTTAAAGACGAATAATGAGATTAAATGAATCGAGCTGCTGTTTGTGATCAATATGAGGTAAGAGCTGATTCTGGTTCAGTGTAATGAAGGGTGGTGTGATGATGCTGTTGCATGACAGACTAGCTAGCTAACCTAGCTGGCTAACTGCATTAGAAAACCTTAGTTATTTAGCTAAATTCACTTTAACGGGTAATGGCAGTTAACTGTAATATATCCGACGTTTTAACGCTTTAATTAAATTACCTTATTTGGTTTGCCGGCTGTTTATTTGTCTTGTTTTTGCTGCCTTTGCCGTTTGTTGATATTAGCATGCTAGTGGTAGCTAAGCTAAGCTAACTAGCTGGTCTCTGGGTGACTGTAACCTATCTAGCTAACCCAGCTACATAGGCAGTTATTATGACCTTCGTAGCTATTCGTAACAAATGCTGTTACTTTAATACAGAATTAATTAATAATATATTAAATAAAATGCATATTTTGAAATGTTTTTTGGCTTTTATTTCCTTTCTTGGTCTTAAAGAAAAATATGAATTGAGACAGAGCTCAAATATAGACAGTCATAAAGGATTTTTACATGTACAGTAGGCTAGTTAGCTAACTACCAGTCACAAATTTGGTCACATTAAATTAAGTCTTTTTTTATTTTATTTTATTTTTTTAAATTTTTTATGCATTGTAGATTAATAATAAAGTCATCCAAACTATGAAAAATATGGAATTATTTAGTAAATAAAAAATAAAATCATAAGCTGAATATGTTTTACATTTTTGCACATCTCAGCATTTTATATGAGGTATATGAGTCAACTGGAATGGCTTTCAGTTAACAGCTGTGCTTAATGAGAATTAATTAATTTCTTGCCTCTTAATGTGTTTGAGAGCATCAGTTGTAAAGTTCCTTATGAAGAGCTCTAGACAGATTTGAATAAGAAAATGCATATTTAATTTGCAAATGACAGATTTAAAGTTTACAAACTCACCCAATAAAGTTACTGGAAGGAGCACCATCATTCATCATTCATTCACCATTAATATTGCACTATTATCTTCTGTCTCACAAATGTCTATTGTGTTTTTGTTGTATTGTACATATAGTGTCTCCCACTCATTTAGATTTAGATTATATATTTATCTCTTTTTATTTCTATTTATATATCTATTTCACCCCCACCACTACTGCACCTTGTTCTGTCTCATGTATGTCTGTGTCCCTGCTGCTGTATTGTACACATAGTGTCTCCCCCTTTTTCTTTATTTTTCTTTATTACCCATTATCTGTACTTGCTGTAAAATTGGGAAGGAGAGTAACGTAATTTCAATTCTATGTATGTCCTGTACATATGCAGCATTGACAATAAAACTACTTGACTTGATTCTAGACAACACAGTTCAATCTCTTCCATGGTAAACTGTTAACATTAACCTCGCTAGTTAATTATTAGCTAACGAAGATTAACTAACCAAGAGCAGGATTTTTTTTAAGTTTTGAATTGTAATTTAACGCTAAAGTCATCCAAACTATGAAAAAAAAAATCCCACAATTTTTATGAGGTAGAGTCACCTGAAATGGCTATCAGTTAACAGCTGTGCCTCATCAAGAGTTAATTGCTTGAATTTCTTGCCTCTTAATGTCTTCGAGAACATTTCTCTATGAGTAATGTTCTTATCTATATTATGGCAAGAACTACTCAACTAAGTAAATTTAAAAATATATATATATATAAAAAACAAAGGTAGTCGTTCCCTATTCAGTTCACTGTGTAGTAAATGTTACATATTGAATAGTGTAAGTGGACTACGAAACAATGCATATTTAATTATGAAATAAAAATGTAAAGTTTAAATGCAAAGTATCAGGTTCTTAATACTGTATGCCTCATATAAAGCATAGTCAATAAACATGACTGAAATTTTACTATAATATGCAAATAATATATGAAGAAATACTGGCTTTTGACTAAGCGTTGGAATTGAAAGACTTCAAATTTAAATGCTAAATGTAAATTTAAAGTAAATGTAGTATTACATTAAAAAAGTAATATGTCAGACAAAAATGTTCATGTTTACTAAAGGGTCCTATCTGAAACAATAACTAAATTTGCGAGTTAGTATTTCAAAATTTTTATTGAATGATAATATGAATAATCTATACATTAGAATCTATATCTAATGGTTGTTTTAGTCTTTAAGGTTTAAATTTTGACATATGCTTAAACTTTTTTTTATTATTATTACATATTCTAATAGTTATCTATTTAGTAAAGCAAAGGAAGCCCAGCGTTTTTTTTTTTTTTTTTTTTTGTATTTCTGTATTTCTGCAAAATGTATTAATCCAGTAAATACAATTTAGTGTGCTGATATACACTGTCTAGTTACTTATTGTCTGTACTGTGTTTGTTTGTGACTGTTCTGTATATCTCTCCTAAAGGTGTAACCAGTGATATGGAATACGATGAGAGACTCGCTCGCTTTCGCCAGTGTCATGTAAACCCCTTTGATAGGGGTGAAAACGATGACACTCCTGACAGGAAGGATCCTCCAAAACATGGTGAGAACCTGCTGGGGTTGAAAATCAAGAAGTGAAAGTGAGATAAGTGACTTGCAGGTTTTAGTTAAAGAGTTACTGAGAAGCTCATCAGAAAAGAGCCTTTCATTTGTTGTGGTTTAGTTTGGAAGCCAAGAGCAGCCACTAAGACTGCTACTATTTTTAGTAATACTGAAATCTTAACTCTCCTGCAATGGACCAATAGAAGTGTTCGAGACTAACTTGGAATGAAATTTCTTTTCACATTGTCTATTGAAAGATACAAATAAAAATATTTAGATGGTATCAATATGTATCAAAATACATTTAGGTAAATATGTGCAGTGATATAAACCATAAACCAGAAGTTGCCATGTAAGAACTATTTTAAGTTCCAACAATAAACTGTGTAAAAGGTTTGATAAAAATGAACAACCTTTAATTTGGTGTACATTTTTTAAAAAACATATTTATTACTATCAACATATTATCAAGTTATTCAGACACATACACACATTTTAGTAGATATTTTATTAGGTATTTTAAATCAGTTTAAAATGTAGAGCATTGATAATAACATTAAAATCAATTAAATAATAATATTAAAAAAATAAAAAAATAAATTTTAATCTAAACATGCTATATTTTGATATAATATTCTAAATAACCATTAGTATATTATTGAAACACATATTCATTTATTATTTTTAATTTATTGCTGTTTTCAAAATACCTGAAACAGAAACACAGACAGGAAAAAATATATTTTATTAATATTACTGGAAATTTACTGGTTTTCCAACAGTATATCTACAGGTGAAAATGATATACATATTGTCTTACCTGAACTAATTTCATGTTTGTTTTGCATTGCCACGCAAGTCACATGTCAAACATTTAAGCACATGATGAGTCTAGTCTCCTTCCCTTTCCCTAGAGCCTCTACACTAAAGGCCGGTATTGGCTGTGATCTAACTTCTAAAGAGTTCATAATAAAGAACCCAGTCAAACCCAGTCAAAGAACCCGGTCTAGTAAGACAAATAACAGTGTAGGTATGATAGATGTAGTGTTTAGTACTAGAGCTTTTTTCTGTAGTTATATTTCTTTTGATTTCCACAGTAAATTTACACCAGATCTAGACATGGTTGCGTAATCACGCTGCTCACTCACGTGGAGAGAGCGTCTCTGATGTGAGGGAGAGAGAGGCGAAAAGAGTGAAATGAAAAAGGAACACAGTCATCGAAACAGGAACAGCAGCTCTTCCTGTATTGGTTCTGCTGTGTGAGTGGTTGGATGTGTTTGCTGAGAGTTAGATAAAGACTGAGGGTAAACCACACTTTACTAAATGAACTGGAACTGCCAGTTGATTACATCTTGGTGCAGACAGTCTGACGGTGAAAATTTGAAAACATGCTGTGCTGTGAGGTTTATGCAGGTATGAATCTACCTACTAATAGGTTACTATGTTATTTGTATGGTGGTGGTGTTTTTGGACTGAATAACCAGTTAACCAGAATTGGTTTACATTTCTTGCGTTAATGTTGTTTTTGTAGCTCAGAGAAGGCAAGATGTTTACTTGATCATTGTTTGCACATCCCAAATAGACAATCTTTGTCGGTTTTAACATATTTTAAACATATGGACAATTAATATTTGATCTTTATTTGAACAATATTGAGAGATTGAGATAACATAATACAAACATCTATTTTTTTTTTTTATAATGTAAATGTTACTACTAATACAATTTTAATTTCATGGAGTTAGAATTAGATGCAGATAATTAAACCATGGTTAGAGGGGATTGTGGAAGATTCTGTCATAGTTGAACCTCAGATCTTTGGTTTCCTGTTGATTGTTGAATGTTGAAGTGAGTGGATCACCTTGGACAGATGCACAGAGCTCTCTAATGCCTTCAGAAAGATGGTTGTAGATGTGAAAGTCTGAGTCTAGGAACAGGTTTTAAATACATCCTCCATTCACAAACATTTAAAACAACTGCCAACATGGACGGATCAGTCTTCCTCAGTGCTTGTTTACTTATTGGATTAGTTCCTTAATGTGCTTTCAGGTGCATGTCAGGTGGTGTGATTCTCAGATGTGAATCTTATTCACCTGATTGGTTATGAATGTTTAAAAAATTCATTACAATTAGAAAATGTTGATTTGCCTGACTTCACATTCCAGCCTCAGGGTTGTTTATGTTGTGCTTCCTTGTGGTGAACTTGTTTTTCTGATAAAACCCGACACCACTTGATTGCAACATGTATACATACTTGCCACTTGTTTTGAGGTTCAAGGTCTCAATGCATCCATTGTTTTTTAAATTCATTTTAAAATGTCTGGTTGTGGTCTCTAGTATGAATAAATGCCACGTGAGCTGTTTTTTTGAAAAAAAAAAAAGTGCTCATGTGTTTCTATTTAGGCCTGCTTTATTTCACTAAATTAAAGGGAAGAAGATCTTTAAGTGTATTACAGGAGTCTTTGAATTAATTTAAAGAACATTAATTAGATGATAAGCGGCTGTCGTTCAAGTGTATTCATACAACATTTTAAACCTTGTACCACCCACGCTCAAACTAAAAAGTGAAAGTACCTCCTAAAAGTAAACCACAGGAACATATGCAAGCAAACTAGGGGTGAATGATATGGACAAAAAAATGCAGTGTAAAATAATGCTGTTAGATATCCTGATGTTATTGTGAAACACAATAAATGAATGCTTTTGAGATGTATTATCTAGTTTCCTGTAGAAATGCTCTAAAGATTACGTTCATTTTAGAGATATAATGCTTTTATCTGACAGTGACAATGTCATTGTCTCCAATAAAACCAGGCATTTTTTTTTAAAGCCCAGAGATTTGGACATCCCCTCTTACCCACATGCATTTGCTTGTATAATCTCTTGTTTTTGATACATTAAAAACCTATTTTTGGTTGCGTACCACCTTGGTGTTCTTCATGTACAACCAGTTGTTTACATACCACAACTCGAGTACCACTTGCATATTGATTTACAGTTGTAATTGCAATGAGTATTTTGCTTCAGTATTAGTTGTTTTATGATTTGATGTCTTATACTCTTAAGTGTGCTACAGAGGGATCCTTGATTGATTTTATTGAATAACCATGTTTTGGATTGCATGTTATAAAATAGATTTGAGTGCAGAGAACCTTTTGATGTAGAAATCCCTAACCAAGTTTAAGATTCTTCACATTGCACATTTCTTTTACAGAGGTTGATCTCTATGAATTAAATGTTAAATGGTTTTGCTCAAAGGAGCATTTTGTACCAGTGCAGTTAATGTTTTTTTTAAGTAAATTAGGAGTTATCTTATCTCTCATTCATACAGAAAAGCTATAACTTCCTTGAAAACATTCCATACCCTGCTAGAGTTAATGATTATATAAAGTCACGTTAGAGTTACGCCATGTTTTCACAGGAGAGTGGAGCAGTTTCAGTAAGAGGGTGCTACTGTTGTATGCATGGATTATTATTTCAGCTAAAGAACAAAGAGGGGGATTAGGCAGTGTGTGTGCGTGTGTATGTGTGTAAGATTTTAAGGGTGGGCTAATATGCTGAGTCACTGTGGCGTCTCCACAGAGGTGAGGCCGGAGCTGTTCACCACCGAGACCAAGACCCAAAGCTCCGACCGCACCATGGATCTCGGCCTGGCTGAGGACCACTTTTCTCGACCTGTGGTACGTATCTTTACTGCTTTATACATCCCTATACATTTCTACAAGGGAAAGCATTACACCTGAACTGGCTTCCATTTGAAAATATGTTTTTTTAAGCTCTAAATTAAGCTCTAATTGTCCTTAACAATTGTGATCTTAATAATTGCATGTTTTAAGATCAATAAATCCATTTGTTTTTGTCTTTCTCGACTAAAATCTAAAGATGACAGAACTTTCTAAATGGCTGCTCAGTATCTAGGAATGGCCTACCAATCTTTATAATAGAATGGGGGCAAAATATTAATATTGTGAAATATTATATTGTTTTCATTTGCATACATATTGATACATGCCATCAAGTATCTATATTTTTATTGAAACATAGCCACTCTAAGTTTCCTAAGAGTCGTCCCAATAATAAAGAATATTAATTGTCAAATTTTGGGAAACTAAAATTAATAAATCCATAATTGCTGGTATTTGCTTATTTGAGTATTTTATCTCCTTCATTAACACAGATGCCGTAAATATATATAAGATGCTATAAATATAAAGATATATAGAGTATCGCAGAATCATAATATCAGCATTTCATTATTATTGAGGGCAATATATCATTATAAGATCGTATCGTACCCTATGTTTCCCATTCCTACTATAAAAAATCTAAAAAGCTTTTAATTTCTCTTAAATAGTCTTATAACAGACTAAATAACATTTAGGTCTGTGTTGGGGTAAAAATTAATAGTATTATTTAAAAAAAATGAATCAGGCTCTGTTTCTGTTTTATGCAAGTAATTCATAGCCTGTGTGCTGCCTATTGGCTATTTCTGACTTTAATACATCTACTTATATAAAACAGTCCTGCGTAATCAGCACTTCTCACCAGCAAAGTGCAAGATAGACAGCTTTTATGTATAAACAAAGGCAACTTTTCACTTTTTTCCAATGTTGGGGTTACTCTAGGAAATTAATTATACTTAAAGTTGAAACATTATAATTCATGGGGTTTCTCTGTTAAAAATGGTGGCAGGACATTTCTGACCTTTAAAACTGTAAACTATTTTACTGTAAAATAGTCTCCTTTGTCTTGTGTGTTATTCAGCCACTTTTGCTCGTCTGTCATACATTAAGAACAAAAAAGGAAATATTTTTAGTATTTGCATGCATGTGAAAGATTTAATATTAATGTTGCTTAAAAGATACATCAAACTATGCTTGTCTACATTTTCAGGCTTCTTTTGTAGCGTCTGATATAGAGCAGCTAAAGCAGGCTATAGAGGAGTGTAAGCGGCTGATCCTAGAGCTGCCAGAACATTCTGAGAGACAGAAAGACACTGTGGTCAAACTCATTCACCTGCGCCTCAAACTACAGGAACTAAAGGTAAGGACTGATTTGTTATTGCTGTATTTCTTTTTACCTACACGTTATAAGTAAATAGACATATGAGTATGCATATTTTTTTTTTGGCCAAAGTAAACTGTAGATGTAGCATGCTATAATGTCTGTTTATTTAGTGTAACCAAATAATACATTAAAAAATAAATTCTACCAAACTAATTTAATTAAAACAGTCCTGAAACTGATTGTTTTATGATGCACTAAATCATAACCATAAGTATTGCAATTAAATCAAATCGGGTCAGGTGTCAGAGTTATTACTTTAGACCAGTGGGAGTGAGTGTTAATGTTAGAAAGGTTATGTGCATTAACTCAAAATGACTAGATCTCACCTCATTTCATCCATTAGGACCCAGAGGAGGATGAGCCCAATCTGTGGATCCTGCTCGAGCATCGCTTTTCTAAAGAGAAGAGCAAGAGTGTCAAACAGACATGTGATAAGTGCAGTGCCATCATCTGGGGACTCATTCAAACCTGGTACACCTGCACAGGTATGATTTCTTAATTGCCTACTCCTCCATCTACCTTCTACAACAGATGAGAACTTGGTCTGTTTTCAGACTGACTTTTCTAGTGCTATAAGTTACATGTATGCTTTTGAATCAGAACATTTCTGTGTTGGTTTAGCATTGTTTCATGTCTCTGGATCAAAAAGGCCCTCTACTTGATCTAAAGCATCCTTTCCATGGAATTGAATTTAAAGGGGAACTAAAGAAGGGTCACAAAGCAATTACTTTATACCATGTGCAGAGAACTGTAATATCCTTATTCCTTATTTCTCAGTCTCATTACGGTGGTTGCTGGGCAACTCAGCTTCCCTGTTGGGTTTCAGTTTGCATTATGAGCTTGCTAACTGAACTGAAACTGGACTCTAAATAGATCTCTTCATTAGGATTTTATCTGGTCCCCCTATAGTTTACGTGATTATATTAACTGTGCAGCTATTTATGAACAATTATTGTAATTGCATTATAACTACTGCTGATATTTTAGCTGTTACAGATAAAGTAACTGCAGTTGTGTTTCCTGTTAGGGATGTTGAGATGCTCTTGTGCAATTACGGAAGTGAAAATTTAAGTTAACTCATGTTTAATTCTACAAACTACTGTATACTACTGTAATGTATCTGTAAGAGTGAATTCATCACCAGTAGTCACATTGTTTTTACCTAAATGTGTTATTACACAGTAATTTGGGACCCTTTTATCTTATTTTAAGCTGATATTTTCTTATAAATCTTCATATAAATGCTCTCATGTTGATTTCACCCAGGTTGCTACTACCGCTGCCACAGTAAATGTATGAACCTGATCACTAAGCCATGTGTGAGGTCTAAAGTCAGCCATCAGTCAGAGTACGAACTCAACATCTGCCCAGAGAACGGCTTGGACAAACAGGACTACCGATGTGCAGAGTGCCGAACCCCAATATCTCTCAGTGAGTGTTTTACAACAACATGTCTCACAGAATCTTAACTGTTATTAAAGGCATTATAATGGCAGAGATGGATTAATATAGTTCTAGTTTGAATATTAATCAAACTCCTGGAGTCATGGAGAACCCCTACTCTCTTCGTTTTTGTGTTTATTTTTTTCTTTTCAAGACACCTGATTGAGCAAATCAGCTCATCACTCAGTCCTTCATATGTTGAAGGCCCAGGCTTGGGAACTAGACAGATACAAGTTTATTTAACGTGATTATTGTGAGTGGAAAATATTTAAATAATAGTACAACAGTAGTTACGTTACTGATATTTCTGATGTTGTGTTGTCTTGCAGGGGGCGTGCCGAGTGAGGCGAGGCAGTGCGATTACACTGGGCAGTACTACTGCAGCAGCTGCCACTGGAATGATACAGCTATCGTCCCTGCTCGTGTCATCCACAACTGGGAGTTTGAACCCAAGAAGGTGCATTTTAAAAACGTTTTCTAAAGTAAAGCAATGTAAAATAATTTTAAGATAGTATGTGTAGGATCATGTTGGTGCTCCGTTGACTGTGATCAGGAGAATGGAGTCTCTGGAGTCATATTTGTGTAATAGTATTTCTCTACTGCCTCAGACCACATGCTTCTTTCACTTCAGATGCTGCTGCTTTATCTCCCAGCTCTCCAATAAATTCACAAGTACAGCTTCGCATGAGGGGGCACTCAAAGTGTCATTTGTTTTGTATTTTCCTATTCCATTGTCTGAATAGTATTGATAATTAAAACGTTTTAACTTATTATTGCTCTTTAGAAGGGTGTAATTGAATTATGATGTTATGATACTATATTATTTTTTTTTTTATTGAAGTTAAGGTGTGCAGGTTACATTTCAAGGGACCCCAGGAGCAAAAAATACCAGTAATCTTATAATGTTGCTTTGAAGAAGCTTTGATATGTTATGCTTTTTGTCCGGCTTTCGCTATAGTTTGAAGGTGGGATTTGCACCACTAAAGGAAATGCATTTTGCATGTGTTTTGAATTTGTTAACAATGAAGTTTGTGGTGCATATTGCATAGTATTAGAAGTGCATTGTCAAAATATTTGAAACTGCAGTCAGTGTGGCAAAAAAATCAGTATTATAACTTTCAGTACTTTCAGTAATTGACTGATATTGCTTTTTTTTTATTGTAAGAAACTAAAAAGGTAATCTTTTTGGTTTGCCCTATCACGGAGTATGGATACAACAATAATCCAGCCATCTAATAAGATTTAGGTTGAGAGTTGAAACCTGCAGAAAATGACTGGAGGAGGGTTGGAGGTCACTGTTCTAAAATAACCACTTTTATTTTAAAGGAATGATAAAACCAAACAAAAAACCTTTAGGAACATTTATTCCTATTCTGAAGAGTCTAATGCAAATCAAAATATGTGTATGTCTTTGGCTTGTATGAGCAGAGATGCAGATGCAGAACATTAGCAGTAAGTCTGACCTGGTTCTATGTGTCTAGGTGTGCCGGTCATCAATGCGGTATCTGGCTCTCATGATCTCTCGGCCTGTGCTGAAACTGAAGGAGATAAACCCACTGCTCTTCAACTTCGTGGAGGAACTGGTGGAGATCAGGGTACGTGCTTGGCTCTGCTTTACAGATTGAATAAAAATAACTGTGGATCTTGAATTTCTGCTGTGGAACCTATTTTAATTGTCGTTTTTTTGTTTTGCTTTAATAGAAGCTGCGTCAAGACATCTTGCTAATGAAGCCCTACTTCATCACCTGTAAAGAGGCCATGGAGGCCAGACTGCTTCTGCATGTGGGTGTTTTTTCTTTTCATTTTCTTTACCATTCTTTTTGTACAAACAGTACAATTTTTATGGTTGGATAAAAAGAGATAGAACGTATGAAAATCTAATTTTAAATATACACAGATACTTGAATGCCACTTTTGAGAACTGTAATCCAACAAACTCTGTTACAACTTGGTTTTCACGTTCATTTAGTTTGAGTTGCCAAAATGGTGTACTCTTATTATATTTAGTGATTGCACATTTTTAAAGTTCAGATTTGATTCTTATACACAAGTGCCGATACTGATAAAATTTTTTATACAAAGTTTTTTTTTATACAGATATATTCCTTTATGTTTTACTTATTTAAAATAATTGTATTTAATATTATCATTATTACTGAAGGTATTCTGCTTACATCATGAGGCCGAAAATTATGACACCGCACAACATATTATGAGAGCAGAACTTCTACACAAATAAACTAAATTTAAATGCATTGCAAAGCATTTTATTTATGAGAGATATTACCTGGATTCTAGATGTTCCAACAGTATACAGAATCCATGGTTGGTAATCCAGTATAACATTAAATAAAGCAGCTTTCCTGTAATCACTAGGAGTTTGTGTCGTTAGCTGACGTTTAGTGTTCTGGAATCACATTTATTAGAAAAATTCTGCAGTTTAAATGACTGTAGTCATGTTGAATTTGCTGTGCCTGCATGGCGGTAAAGAAAGAAAATCTGTTTCCATGCTGGGCTTCTGGAATCACAAATGAGCATACATGCAGCAGTAGCGCCATCTTCTGGTGTTTAGAAGGAATGCTGTCACTATTCACCTCTGCTCACATATACGTAATGGACATGGGGACAAAAATTCATAACCCTCATGTTTGTGCAGAGAGGCTGACGCTGTGCGAGAATATCCCTAATTACAAATTTGTCTTTTTAATGTTGTCTAACCAGCATCTCTGTTTCTATACAGCTTCAAGACCGACAGCACTTTGTGGAGAATGATGACATGTACAGTCTGCAGGACCTGATCGATATCTCCAGCGGTCGCCTCAGCTGCTCTCTCACCGAGATTCACACCACCTTCGCCAAGCACATTAAACTGGACTGTGAGGTGAGAAATCTGCTGCTTAAATGGGGCAGGTATGACAGGGTGGCAGTGGGCAGGGCGGTGTACTCTAGAAGTCAGCTTTGCTTCTTTGCTTGTCACCCATTTAAAGTTATTATACTCTCCATGCTATCATGACTCTTTGTGCAACCCATCACAGCACAGCGTGCTACAGCACAGCACGCTACAGCATTGCTTAATAAATTGCTTACTTTGTGAAACTGCACATTTCCTATATTAGCTGAAAAGTGATGATCAAGCAGAAGCATGTTTTTTTTTTAGGGAAACTTGGTTTACAATGTTCTGCTTAGTGATTTCATGGTATAATGCTCAGTAATTGTTTAACATTTAAGGCTAACATTTTGCATTTAAAAAATAATGATGATAAAGATTATTTAAAGCAAGAGAGAGCAATGTTTTTAAAGAGTCTGTGTGAAGGGTGGGTGTTGTTTATTTTCTTAATATTTTTGTTTGATTATGGGGGGGGCTATCTACATGCATGCATTTAAATTGAATATGCTTTTTACACTCATTGTCAAAAAATTGTTGCAAAAATGGCACAAAGAAGGAAGTAATTGATTACAGTTCTATTTATACTCTCATATTTATTGAGCTACACAAGTAGCTTGAATATCCACGCAGTTTCTCTAGATTTTGTGGTGGGGTGGATTATAAATAGCGCATCCGAAAGCGATCCACACATTTTTGATTGGAGATAGTTCTGTCGATGTGGCTGGCCATGACATAGTATGTGTCTTTAAGGCAAGCTTTTAACATGGCAGCAGTATGTGGACGAGCATTGTCCTGTTGGAATAGTGCACCAAAGTGCCTGCAATGTAGGCCAAACATGATCTGGCATCTACAAAGGCAAAAGCAGGATTTACCGTATTTTTCTGACTATATGGCACACTGGATTATAGGGTGCATCAGGCGACACTAGTTAAGGATGCCTACATCGAAGTGAGCAAGGGTGTTGCCATGTTTCCCTTCTTATGGGAAAGCTGGGGAAAACAAAACTGTAAGTAAACAAAGTAAAAAAAAATATATATATATAATTCTTGAACAAAAAAAGAAAAAAAAAACAAGCAATGGATGTTAATTTACACAGATTTCTCTCCTGAAAACCTTTTATTTGGGTGAGTAAAGCGCTTTCATTTATTTACAGTAAGTTTAGATTTTTAGTATTTTGTCTAAGGGTGAGTTTTCAGTGAGGTTTCTCCAGCAAGGCTAGGTGCAGCAGCATAAACATTAGCTGCTAACTGCAGCGTTAGCGGGACGTAAATGCTGCCCAATAGCGCTAGACTGAGGAACCCTGAGTATTCCAGTAACCCAGGGCACCGTCAGTTAGTAGCTTGTTTTAATACAGCAAACACACAGACTCCAGTACAATATACTCTCCTCTGAACAGCGAAAGAGCTAGCACTGCTGTTAGCGACAAATGCTAATGCTGCTGCACCCAGCCTTAGTGCTGAGAAACTTCACTGAAAACTCACCCTTATAACGCTGTACTTCAGCGGAATGGCTTTATTGCTCCTTAATGCCTGACTGGTGGAATTCATACATAAGGCTCACCGGGTTATAAGGTGCACTGTTAATTTTTGGGAAATTTAAGGGTTTTAAGTGCGGCTTATAGTCTGAAAATGACGGTACTTCATGAAACTCTGGCATGTTTCATTATTGTTGGTTGATTCCTTCTGGTTGCAACAATTGTTTTTGAATGTGAGTGTGCATTTATGTCTATAGGCTCTGGTTGAGTGATCTTCTTATGAGTTTCTTGTGCTCTTATTATAATCATCTCATTTTCCTCCTCCTTTCCAGAAATGCCAAGCCAAAGGTTTTGTGTGTGAGCTCTGTAAAGAAGGTGACATTCTTTTCCCGTTCGACAGCCACACTTCTGTGTGTCAGGACTGCTCTGCTGTTTTCCACAGGTCAGATTCATTAAAGTGCTTTAGCTGCAGTAAAGAGAGACCTTAATACAGTAGATACAATGGAATATAGATATACAGTAATATTGCTAATGTATTATAATAAAATATATTACAGAAATGGGTTTTACAGGTATTTTAGAGGTTCAGATATTTGGATTATTTACTAGGTTTGTGCCGGTGGAACACCAGGTTAAACAGGTTAGTATTAAGCTTTGTTATTATGAAGTACCATGAGTCTTAACGCAGGTAAAAGACAAAATGGTACAGTGCCTACAAAACATATTTCCACTTTTATTGCTTGTTTTTTTAATGTTGAATATTCAAGATAGGCATCTTTTTTATATCACAAAAACTTAAGACATTCGGCTTTCCATTAAACAGGTTTGTAAATTCTTACGAAAAAAAACACTGTTTTAGATTAAGAGGGGAAAATATCTTGGGTGTGAATACTTTTTATAGACACTTTATTCCATATTATCTTGTATTTTTATTCTTATTAGCTACATTGTATATGTGTTAAATAAACAAAATAAGATATTAATAGAAAATTAAGATTAAACCAGGCATATTTTTCAGTTTACAAAATGAAACTCATAAATTTCTTTGCATTCACAGCAGATGTACAAAAACATGTTGACAGATATTATTTTAACTTTTTTAGGGACTGCTACTACGACAACTCCACAACATGTCCACGGTGTGCAAGAATGACGGAGCGTAAACAAGAAGAGCCGGTGGAGCTGTAGCAACAGTGTGGCAGGCTGGTAGTGGTCCAACTCATCACTGTGACATCACTCAGACCAGTGCTGTAACTGGCATTGTGAGCATGCTTTTATTACAGGACTACACTCCTAAAAATAAAGGTACTACAAAAGATTCTGTGCTGTAGATGAACAACTTTTTGTTTCATATTGATAAGATGGATGCCTGGATGTGCATCTTTTAAATAAACAAAGTTCATTAGTTCTGTAAATGGTCTAAAAGTGGTTCTGTGGCATTGTTTCAAGAACCTTTTGTAGCAGCTTAATTTTTAAGAGTGTGGAGCATGTCCGGCTCTCCTGTGTATTCTGGCTTCTCTGTATCTGTTGTCTTAATTATTGTCTTGTGGTTTTGTGCCATGTTTGCATCTTAAATGATTTGCCATACTACAACACAGACCTTAATCTGAAGGCAGAGAGGACATTGACAGATTTACAGGTAAATCAGATGTTTACCACGTACAGAGTGAACTCTAGTCCTGTAAACATGTAGCACTACAGATGTGAAGATCTGAACACAGTTAAATATCGTAAATTTACGAAGGTTCAAAGTTTGTTGCCCATTCAACTACTACTACTTATAGGGGCCATTTTCCGAAGAGGGATTAAGTCTAGTCTTGGACTACACAGGAGTTTGAATAGAGACTTTCCATTCAAGGGAAAATACAGCCAGTAGACTAGGCTTAATTACTGTCTGGGAAACTGATCCATAAGCCTAGTCATAGACTATATTTATTCTTTTAATAGGAAATCTCTATTAAAAGTGCTGTGTTTTCTTAGGACAAGGCTTAATCCCTGTCTATGCCTCATAACCTATGTATATAAATGGACTAAAACCTGTTTATAAAGGTAATGTATCATAATGTTTTTATGCAGTTAGACCTGCATTGCACTTATTGTGGTATTGCATCTCTGTATAGACCTGGCAGAGTTTACACCTGTACATAAATGGTTCAAGCAGATGATCAAAACAATGATTTCCTTCACATTCTCAAACATTTATTAGTTATCATTATCATGCCAAGTGACTGACAGATTTTACCAGAACCACAAAAATGATGTGAAATTTGGCACATCGATTAAGAGATTAAATTGGTTATCTCTGCCAATTAAAGTGTATAGTGATCAACAGTAATTCACAGTGGGATTTGTCTCTGTGTGAATCTGTGATTTTTCGTGTTATTCAGTAAATTCTCATTTTGAGGTTCCTCAGAATGGATATTGTGTATGCACTCTATTATTATTTGTTCTAAAATAATATGGACTATGCTGTGTTATGTTTCAGCATGTTATTTAATTGTTTTATTTTTCCTGTATTAACTATATCAGAGATCTTGATGTCAAGTGTTACAGTATTATGTGAAGTTACATTTACGTCTGTAAAATGTAATGTTCATCAGATCATGATGTCCAACAAGTAAAACAATAACATAAGAACAACAATAAATATGCTGTGGTATTTTTTTTGCTGTGGTCTCCCACACTGAAACTGAAATATTCCACTCCTGGAAAACCATTACTAAAGAAAACAAGGATGCTATTGTTTTCAAACCTATTATGACCTGTGGGATTTGTGCATGGGGCCTCCTGCATTGAATGTGGATGTGATTTCTGGCAGAAAATACCAGAGCATCTGAGCCATCAACGCCAGACGCTGCAACAGCTTCAGTCCCCAAGCAATCAGACTTTTAAACACAGACACTAAACTAAGGGGGTCAAGTTGGGGGTGGTTTGTGTCCAGAAGTTTTTCAAAAAAAGAAGACATGTCCTACCTTTTCACACCAAAACTGATTCTGCAGCTGTCAGCTGTCAACTGAAAGCCATTCCAGGTGACTCTACCTCATAAAACTGACAGTGAAAATGTCAAGATATGCAAATCTGTCATCTATGCAAGAGGTGCCTACTCTGAGGAATCTAAAATATAGAACATATTATGATTTGTTTAACATTTTTTCTGTTTACTAAATAATTCCATAGGTGTTTTTCTTCATAGTTTGTACTATGGTAATGACTTTAGTAATGAGTTCATTAATTTACTGTTCAACTCATTCTTAAATAATGACTGTGCATCAGTTCATTTATGATTTATTCTATAAAGTTAATTTTAGGGTTTGTTGTTTATTTGGGTAAATGTGTCCTATATCACGTAGATCATAGTACATTATTGTATTATAGCTTATTATTTTGAAGTTTTTCTAAATAAATAGATAAAATATAAAAGGTTAACCCATTTAGACTCTGCATCCATTACAATGAACATCAGGTATTTTTTTTTTTTACTTTTTTAATTTTCTGTTGCACACAACACTAATTGAGACCTGCTGTCCATGAGTATAGACCATGCACCAGCCAATGAAAACTCTGGCATTAGGGCTTGGCAGCACAATACAGCCAACGAGGCAAAGTAATAAGAGCTCATCTTTACTTTTTATTATCATGTTTGTTTTTTCTGTTTAGGCATGTTTTCTAATATAAAAAGGTCAATAGCAAATAACTACATAATAAAAATGTTGAACACAGGCTTCCAGTACAATAAACAAAAAAAATCACTTACACATTTTAGTTTATTTAATGTCATTGTTATATGAATTTTAGAGTTTTGGAATCTTATTTTTGTGTGCATTATAGACCGAAAATAGCATTCTTATATCACAGGAATATAAAGGGTTAAGTAACACTATTTTAGATATGCTAATAGCTGCTCTCATGCTCAATAACGTCAGAGCTGCCAGCCAATCAGAGCCGAGCAGCAGAAGTAGAAGCAGTAGCAGGGCTCTGTGCCACGGTTTGGCTGCCTGTATATAAATATTCGAGACAGGGAGATTAAGGCGTAATATTACAGTGTATTAAATTAATGACCGGAGGATTGTAGTGTTGTGTAACCGCTGGTGCAATTATAACAGTGAATAAAATGGTGTGAGCGTGTGCTCAGTCCGTGTCGCTGTGCTTTCTGATCAGGCAGCGGAGAGGCGCCCTGCTGTAGTTGTTTACTAACGGCGTGTTTACTGTTTACTGCTGAACTCAGAACAGTTTACTGAACTCTTTGCTCTCGGATCCAGCGGGTTTATCTCCTCCTCACCCTCCGGAGGACAGAGTCTGCGGGAGCTCGGGAACATGGGCCGGCTGCTGCGGCTCCTGTCTGCGGGCTGTGCGGGACTGTGGACGGACTGCGGCTCAGCTGGGAGGGTAAGACTCTGCTGCTGTTATTGTTCTGGATCTGATCCACTTAGATAACTTTACTCTCCACCAGAAGAGCTAAACCACGGCCTGCCCCCATTTTCAAAGCACAGATAAAGTTACAGCTCTGTTAAAAATATAAAAGACCACTTAATGATGATATTTTGCCTTGATTTTATCAAATTGAAAACCTCTGGAATGTAATCAAGCTGAACTGCTTGAATTTGTGCACCAGGAGTGGTATAAAGTTATCCAAAAGCAGTGTGTAAGACTGGTGGAGGAGAACATGCCAGATGCATGAAAACTGTAATTAAAAACCAGGGTTATTCCACCAAATATTGATTGAACTCCTAAAACTTAATGAATATGAACTTGTTTTCTTTGCATTTTCTGAGGTCTGAAAGTTCTGGATTTTTTATTTTTATTATTTTAGACATTTCTCATTTTCTGCAAATAAATGCTCTAAATGACAATATTTGTATTTGGAATTTAAAAGAAAAGTTTTCTGTAGTTTATAGAATAAAACAACAGTGTTCATTTTACTTAAACATACCTATAAATAGCAAAATCAGAGACACTGATTCAGAAACTGAAGTGGTCTCTCAATTTTTTTCAGAGCTGTAGTTATGTAGTTTGTAGATTATTTACTGTGTTATATGTATCTCGAGCAAAAATGCTTTTGGTTAATAACTTTTTGTAAACTTTAGTATGCAGTTGTAACTGTGAATGTGCCAACTTAGATAAAGGTTTCTCCCTTTCATTACAATTCTTGAATTGAATTGTTATGGCAAAATAATGACTTTTAAGTAGTATCTTTAAAAAGAGACAACATATTAACATATCAATAGCAATGACAAAGTCCACGTATCATAATAGTGCCATTATCTCATCACTAGTGGTCACTAGTATTGTAGAATAATGTGATTGTATCTTTACCTCAAAAATAATGTAATATCCCAAAAGCATGAGAATGTAACCCTAATCTAATGTTAAGTTTTATCTAAAAATGCCTTAGTATCTAAGAATAATGGGATCTAAAAATGATGTAATTGTATCTCTCAGTAATGAATTAGCATCTCAGAATAATGCTATAGTTTCTTATTATCTTAATATAATGTGACTTATATTAGTCCCTCAAATCTTTGTATTGCTAAGTAATTCAACATGACTGTAGTCTCTCAAAATGAGGTAATGAAAATGAGAGTATATTTCAAAATAATTGCTTGGTATGACAAGAATAATTAGCTAGTGTCTCAAATCATTAAATCTAAAAGGGGTTCATGTAAACTGCAAACGTATTGTTAAGATTGTTAAGTGTTTTTCTTGATGCTGTGTTAAATTATATGAAAAGTATATGGATATTCTGTACTTTTTTGCATTATTCATTACTCGAATGCTCAGATATAGACCATAGAAATTAATATTTATTTTTCTGAATGTCTTCACAGAATGTTTCCCTGCACCGACTAAAATTAACACCTGGATCAGATGAAAAACTGCTGTCACGTTTATACGCCTTGTCAAGCAAACCCCCAAAAGGTATTTTTTTTACTGTGGCATTTGTAATTATATTGTTATTAAATGGCTGATTAATGAGAGACTACAAAGTTTTTATCCATCCTATTTTCTCAGGATTTGAGAAGTTCTTTCCAAAGAGTGATGATGCTCCTGGTGTAAACCGGTCAGCTGCTGGACGCAGGGGTAAGACAGCCTCACACAGTTTTAGACAGTTTCTTCATATCCTGTCTGGATTAGTTTTAAATAAGGGATAATAACTCTGGTCTAATCTCATGTGCTCTTGTGCACTCTCCTGTAGTGAAACCCAATCAACCGGATGCCCAAAGAAACAGAGCCAGTGGTGGAGCCAGTGGAGGAGGAGGAGGAGGCGGTGGTAAAAAGGAAGATGACACTCGATGGTCCCGCATCCTCAGAGTAAATGTCTCCTCTTATAATCATTAATAGATTACTCAGTAGTGAGAGTAGAACTTGGTGTAGGCTGGTAGCCTATCTGACCAGCTGCAAGTTACAAGGCTGTTAATAATTGTTTATAGTAGAGGTGGGAATCACAGGGCATATCACAATGACAGTACTGTGGTTCTGGAATTCTCTATGAATAATACTTTATGGCGTCTGTGTTACTAAAGAGGATAAAATACTCCTAAATAAGCAAATACCAGGAATTCTGGATTTATTGGTGTTAGTTTCAAAGAATTTATATTTATTTATATCACAGAATATTTATTGCCACAGGTTTATCCCATTTATTTGATTAGTGCCACAATGGTTCTCTGATTGATACCATAGAAATAGCACTTTTGTTTCAATAAAGACCCACCAGAAAAACATGAAGAACCACTAGAACAAGCAAAACTACATATCCCATATAACCTTTTGAAGCAGCTTTAATTTTAAGAGTGAATATGAACAGTGAATATAGGATTGTAAAAATTGCAAATGTATAAATAAATGAGTAAATGAAAATGTTATATAAAGCATTTCTCTTTAGCACAACCACAGGATTAGAGTGAAAACAATCTTCTTGTGTTTTATTGAGTTTTATTGTGTTTGTTAATTAGATTACTAGTGGTTTTAAAGGAGCGTACAGAACCTCAGAACAAACTGCAGAGATAAAGCGGCTGTGTCATCCTTTTAGTGGCCCAGTTTTCATTGAGTCCAGTGTTAATAGCCTTTGACACAAATTGATGAAATTTGGCAGTGAGTTTGGGCAAACAGTCTGTTTTTGGAAGTTTGTAACAATCACCAGCTTTGTAATAAATAAACTCCACTCCCTTTTATGTAACAGGGAGACTTCCCATGGGACGAGAAAGACTTCAGGAATGTCGTCATTGCGGCAGCTGGAATGCTGGCAGCGTTCCTGTATTTGCACTTCAGAGACACAGGAAAAGAGATATCATGGAGGGATTTTGTTACTTACTACCTCGCCAAAGGACTGGTAAGAGATAATAATAATAATAAATAAATAAAAATATTATATATATTATAATACACAAACTTTTTAATTAGGTTTAATCCTCAGAATTCTTAAGCTATAGAGAAATTATTATTTGGCGAACAAAAGGAGTCATACACACAATCAAACAAACACAGTTTTGCAATAGTATAATCAGAAAACATTAAACCTGTTTTAAGAAGTGACCTGATCAACAAGTTTCCAAATATTTTTTATAGGTCATGTAAATGTTCTTTGTTTGTAGGTTGAACGCCTTGAAGTGGTTAATAAACAGTATGTGAGAGTGCTCCCTGCTCCAGGAGTGAACACATCTGAAGTGGTGAGTGAACTGGCAATGTGATTTAATTATTTTATCACAGTAGCTCAATATAGTGTATAAACAATAGTAATATAACATTACAGTATCATTGTTTCTCTGCATATTTTCTCAACTTCTACTCTAAATATATATATATAATTTTTTTTTATTATTATTTTTTTATACACTTTAACACTGTTTAAAATTAGCTTGATGAGTTTTATAATCTCTTGTTTATTTGCAGAATTATGTTTGGTTCAACATTGGTACTGTCGACACATTTGAAAGGAACTTGGAGCAAGCGGAGCGAGAGCTTGGTCTGGAGACTCGTAAGCTGTCAGTGGTTTACAGCACTGAGAGTGATGGGTGAGTACATCAGGGGTATGACATACTTATGCCTGTGCAAAAAATGTAGGCACATGTAAAAATATAAATGCAAAAGGTACTTACACAGTAAAATATTAATATTAGAATAAATATAATTCATAAAAACATCAATACAAAAAATGTGTTCATTAAAACACTCTAAAGCTCTTCTTGTTAGAGTCTAGTATTATTTATAATAAATAATGATTTATTAAATCTGTGCGTAATGATAGTAAATGAGGTCAGCTTATGATGGAAATGGGGGTATCTATGAGCCTTGGTCTTCAAACTAGTTCGCATGATCTTAACTCTCAATGATTCTTCAAATTGAGAGAAATCCTTGCATAAATGACATAGTCCTCATTGTCCTGTATTAATGTAAAAAAAAATATATAATATATATTTATTACTAGACATCATTTTTAGTCATTGTTCGGTATTACAAATTCAGTTTTTGCACTTATTTGGCGAAACACCAAAACACCCTTTTTCAGTCTAATAATTTTGATTGCTGAAGATTTGTTGCATCCCTGCCTTTTTTCTGGCATTTGTGTTTATCTGCATCTGTTCTCATGTGATCTGGAGTTCCTACAGAAAAATATAATAATAAGACATCGTAAGGGATTTAAACCTCGGAATTTTTTTTATTTTATATATATATATATAATTTGATTGGCAGGTTTTTTTTTGTTTACTAAAATTGAAATACTGTCACAACATGAATTAGTACAGTACTGTGTATAATGTGCATGAATTAAGTGTATTTCCTAACCCTCCTCTATCTAATACACTCCTCCAGATCATTCCTAATGAATGTGCTCCCCACTGCTCTGCTGCTCGGCTTCCTGCTCTTCAGCCTCAGACGGGGGCCAGTGTCTGGAGTAAAGGGGAGCAAGAAATCAAACAACCCCTTAAGCATGACAGAGTCCACAGCCAAGATATTCAAAAACAACATTAGCACCAGGTTCAGGGATGTTGCTGGCTGTGAAGAGGCCAAGGTGGAGATTATGGAGTTTGTTAACTTCCTGAAGAATCCCAAACAGTACAAGGAGCTTGGTGCCAAAATTCCAAAGGTAGTGTATGTGATTGGGTTTGTTTCATAGCACCTGCAACCTATATTATATAACAATGTGCTTGAAAGCCAAGTGTGAATCATCATGACTCATATATGATTTTAAGTGAGTCAGAGTTTGTCATCAGTTTTACTATTTTTCTCCAGTTGTTTATGATTGTTTTGACTGGCAATCTTCTGACAGGGTGCAGTGTTGTCTGGCCCGCCTGGCACAGGAAAGACTCTGCTGGCGAAAGCTACGGCTGGAGAGGCTGGAGTTCCATTCATTACAGTCAGTGGCTCTGAGTTTCTGGAGATGTTTGTTGGAGTGGGGGCAGCTCGGGTAAGAATATGGTGCACAAGAGATTACACTATGAATTAAAAAAAATAAAAAAAACATTACACTGTTTTATAGCATGTACTAGATGGCATGTACTAATTTCTAAGGATGTCCATAAACATTTGGACATTTATAGGCCAGATAGGAATTAATCCTAGTCGTAGATGTTGTTTTCCTTTCTGTGGAAAAACATTCCATTGAAAATTGTAGGTTTAGTCCCTGTCATTCACACTGTTTTATTGATATATTTTTCCATTTAAATTGCCTGCAGGTAAGGGACATGTTTGCCATGGCCAGAAAACTTGCTCCCTGTATCATCTTTATAGATGAAATTGATGCTGTGGGCAAGAAGAGAGGTGCGGGGAACTTTGGTGGGCAGGGGGAACAGGAGAACACGCTGAACCAGCTGCTGGTGGAGATGGATGGTATGTTTTTGGTTCTGTAGTGGTTCATTAAGTGATAAAGGTCTGTAGAGAACCTGTTGTGGATTGTATCAGTTTGTGCATCTGATTTCCAAGTTTATCCAAAAGCTCTTCAGTATATGCCTTTTTTTAAGAGCTTCTGTTGGGTTCTTGTCCTTCAGGCTTCAACAGCAGCACTAATGTTGTGGTGCTGGCAGCCACCAACCGTGTGGATGTTTTGGATCCAGCACTTCTGAGACCTGGCAGGTTTGACAGGCAGATATATATCGGTAAGATTTCGCTATCTACCAAGTCCTGTTCTAGTTTTTATCTGAGCAGAATTAGTCTCATTCTGTGTTTGCTGGAGTTAGCCTGACCCGTCGGTCCCTCATGCACTCCTGTACTCTCTGAGTTGAGAAGTAGTTCAGCGTGGCTGTGTTATGTCAGCAGCTTTCATTGTTATGTGGGAATGTTATGCTGGTTGGAGTGATTTATCTCTGTATTGTGCAGAGCTTTGCTCCTACTTTAGCACAGATTGCACAATGGAACATTCCCGTCTGAGACATGGAAAAAAGTGTGTGTGTCAGTGTGTGTGTCAGTATGTGTGTCAGTGTGTGTGTCAGTGTGTGTGTGTGTGTCAGTGTGTGTGTGTGTCAGTGTGTGTCAGTGTGTGTCAGTGTGTGTCAGTGTGTGTCTGTGTGTGTCAGTGTGTGTGTGTGTGTCAGTGTGTGTGTGTGTGTGTCAGTGTGTGTGTCAGTGTGTGTCAGTGTGTGTCAGTGTGTGTCAGTGTGTGTCAGTGTGTGTCTGTGTGTGTTAAGAGTCTAAAGGAAGAGTCTGGGTAATAGTTGCTATTTTTGGGAAGCTTATGTAAACACCAGTGGTGTGCAATATTGGATTGTATCCAAAAAAATCCATATTGTACTAATAACTTATTAACTTATTAATAATAATGTTAACTTTCCTGCTGGGCTTAGTTAGTGTAATGAACATGTACACATAAATGACTGAATTGCTGTATTTATATTATGTATGTTCATATATATTTAGATTGCATACTTTCTGTTCCAGCCTGTTTGACCCAGTAGTGACTAAGGGCTTCAAAGAGTAAAAACATTCAGATAAAAACTGAGACTATTGTTTAAAAAGAAACACTATTATTATTTAATTACTGCAAAATATATCGGGTGAGCCATGATTTGAAGGTGAAGTATTGATAACACAGCATACTGACTGTTTATATTAATTGAGCTAAAAAGAAATGTCTATGGAGAAAAAAAAATATATATATATTTATATTTGTTAAACAACGTTTTAACACTGGTCAAGCTGACCTGGGAACATTATTGCTGTTCTGTATAGTTAAAAATAGCAGGAGTGTTAAAGCTTTTAAAATACTGAAAGAAGTGATATCTTAGTGAAATTCTCTTAAATCTGATGATTTATGCAGCATATTATCAATGTATTTTTACTTATTTACTTTATTCCACTGGCAGCATTATTTTTTGATAAAAACAAATTAATCATTTTTTTATTAAATCATATTGTATTAAGCAAAATTGTCTGCCAATATTATTAAACACTTTAGTAGATAAAATCACTTAAAATATGTAACAATAGGTGAGAAATAATTAAATTAATCTTATAATTCAATATAGCTATAATATTTGTTAACCAAGAAATATTAGATACGAAAACCAATTTGAAGAGGATTTCACTGACTAACAACAATTTTACATTATCTCCTTTGCCTACATTTCTTCATGGAACCAAAAGTAGTTTTATAGTGTTGCTTGAAGAACTGTTTGTAGCACCTTTCTCAGCATCCGCCTCCATCTCTTTTCCTCCTTTCTCTAATACAGGGCCTCCTGATATTAAAGGCAGAGCATCTATTTTTAAAGTTCACTTGCGGCCACTGAAACTGGATTCCAGCTTAACCTCGGACGCCCTGGCCAGAAAACTGGCAGCTCTAACACCTGGCTTCACTGGTGAGGAAATAATAATTTTCTTTTCAACACATTTTCCCACGGGTTTAAACCTGGCAATGAACCCCGCCACAGCCCACCCGCCCTCCATTCATCATCAGAATTTAGATCTTTACATAATTACGAAATCCACATTATTACAAAACAAGTGTTCACATCTGAATATCATGAAACTCGTGTATTTGATACTTTTTGAGAGGTTCATTATACATAAAAAATTTGTGGAGAATATCTCTTCCAACATTTGAGGGATATTGATTGATAGTTTGTGTCTGACAGTCTCTTTAACTCATCTTAATAGCCTCCAGTCTGCATACATTAAGGCTCTGGATAACAACATTAATAAATGTAGCAAACTTTGTGCCATAACAGATTCTTCAAGCTAGGATTTTCACTATCTTGTAACATATATCCGGCCAACTAGAGCCACAATTTTTAGGATAGCGATTCCATCACTAAAATGTAAGTCAATATCGGGAATGGCGTGCTTGTATACAGCTTTTTCGGACATATACATTTCTTTAAAACTTCTTTAATGTCCGCCTTTTTGCTCATTGAAAATAAATGTTTGCATGCCTGTGTATGTCACAATTTTTGATATATGAAGACCAAATTTGAATGATCTATGTAACTTCTGAAAGTAGGCTGTAAGGAACGATATGATGTACCTTTTTTTCGTACAATTGTCTTACAAATTTGCCCCATAGGAAAGAATGGTCCCCAACATTATATCTCACACACCAGTCAAACCCTTTCTGTCCCCTGCTCTCCAGCACTGTGTGTGTATGGAGGAGCTACTGGATAAAGCAGCTATCGGACAAATGTTTGGACACCCTACATGTCCAGAGCAACCTAGCGTTCATAGCTGCGTTGCACAGCAACGTGCAAACACATTATAAAATCTGATTTATGCAAATACATTACTTAGCAACCATCTCGCAACACCTTAGCAACGATCTGGCAACACCATATCAACCACCATGGATACCATAGCAACAGCTTCGCAACCACGTAGAAACAACATAGCGACCAACACGGCTACCTGCATGGGTTGGATTATTGCAGGACACCATTAGGAACCTCTATAACTCCATGCAGAGACATCTGGCATGCAGCATTACACATGCATTACACACTACTTCTGTATGTGTAGCTCAGTTAATGTTGCCTATTATAACCTTATTCTTCCTTCCTTGCCTTTTGAGTAATTAGATTTTCTAGAAAATAATTAAATGTTATGGGGTTTTGATAGCAATGACAGTATGAACATAAATATGTTTGTGCAGGGGCCGATATCGCCAACGTATGCAATGAAGCCGCGCTGATTGCAGCCCGGCACCTCAGTCCAGCCGTGAGCGGCGTGCACTTTGAGCAGGCTGTTGAGAGAGTGATCGGAGGCCTGGAGAAGAAGACCCAGGTGCTGCAGCCCGCTGAGAAAACCACTGTGGCTTACCACGAGGCCGGACACGCAGTGGTGGGCTGGTTTCTGGAGCACGCAGACCCACTGCTGAAGGTACACACACTGCAGTACTCCCTGTTATCTTCATTTGTACACAGACAGTAACCTGTTTGTTGCAGTAGGGCTTGCAGAAACGGGCTTGTGTTAGTAGGTCAGGTCTTGTTGAAATGGTGTTTTGTAAGAAGGGATCAGATTTTGTAGGAAAGTCTGGTTTGTTGTGTGTTTTTGGTAATCTTATTACATATCCAGTTTCAGTTAAGCCTCTGTCACAATTTTTATTCAGGGAAGCAAAACAACACATTCCTGTGTGATATTTAGAGAAGGAGTGTGTGAATATTGGATGTTTGTGTAAGCAGTAGTAGAATGTAGGGCAATGTGGGGCACAAAACATTTAGATTTTTTTCGAAATATGTTTTTTTTTTTTTTTTTTTGCCCGCCACCACCCCCCCTCTTCGGAGGAACAATTTAACTTTATTGTTTATTAGTGTTTATACAAAGTTTTTTGGTACTGTGGGCATTGTGAGATAGAAAACAAAAAAATATATATAATAGAAGAAAAATCAATAAATAATAACAATAGAAAAAAAATCAATAAATAATAATAATAACAATAATAATAACAAAAAAAAATATATATAATAATAAAAAATAAGAAGTGGGGGTTAGTGGAGAAAAGGGGGAAGAGAAAAAAATAATACATAGAAAAAAGAGAATTAATAATAATAATAATAATAACAATAACAATAATAATAACTGAACAATTTGTAAACCACAAGAGAAAAAGGAGAGGGGAAGAAATATGTTTTTCTGAAGTAGATTTTATTACAGAAACATACACATGTACACAGAATCAGCTGTAAAAGTTTGAGGTGCCAATTGTATTTATGAAAAATATCGGTAACACTTCATTATAAGGGTACATTTATCTCAAAGGTCACTATTTGTATGCTTCATTTATAAAACCTCTCCCTCTCTGGTTAAGTAATTGTTTGCGAGACACATCTCACATCGATTACAGCTCATTTATTCTGCAATGTTTTTACACTGCGAAAATCTATTGGCAAAAACTAGGCAAAATAAATGCAATTTGAGATGTATTGAGATTATATTAAGCAAAAAAATATGTTCAACACATTTTCTTAGTGAGATTTCTGAAAATAATCCAGCTAGCCACCAACGTCAATAGACGTTAATTTCAGGTTGAATGGTCATGACGTCAAATAACAAAATAAAATGACATCAGTATAACGTCTAATACTGTTAAGTGCCTGCAGGGAAGCAATCTTAAAATCCCCAAATTCTTAAAGTAATACAGCTTCTCTGTTGTTTTGCTTAACAATCTCTTAGGTGCCCAACACCCACCAATAGGTGCGTGCAAAACAACAAAAAATAAGATATAGGACATTGACATATACAGTTGTATTTAAAATAATGTACCACCTCTTGCAAATTAGCTGTATTAGCAAAATTACCCAACATCCAGCTGTTTTCAGTCCAAAAATGTATAGAATTTAGATTAATTTACATCAACTAATATAAGAAGTTATATATAATTAAATATAATATAAGTATAAAAATAAAGCTGTAAACTTTGCTAATAAACCTATTTTTCAGTGGGTGTTGAATAATTTTGGGTGCACCTATTTATAAGATAAGTATCTTACATTTATTACACAAGTAGCTTAGATAAATAATGTAGGCTGTTTTTGGATTCCAGTAATCTGTTCAAACAGATCAGTCCTGCAAATTATGATCAATTTTCAAAAGTAGCCAATTAATGTCCTGAAAAAAATGACCTGCATATTTCGTCTAACCCTATTAACCTATTTTCTGGGTAAACTTCCCAAAATCTGATAGTATTAGTTAACACTAGAACACTGCATCAATTATTACAACAATAATAAACATTGTTAAATGGTTAAGTAATGTCTCAGCTGATTATTTAATTATAGACTCTAGTTGAGACATTATTAAACATTACTCTGTTTTAATGCTTAAGAATGTTGTAAATAATGATTGATACATTAGTTTAAAAATTGATTAAATAATTATTAATAATGGCTTAACTAGCGTCAATTAATAATTATGTGGGAAGTACTGTTAATTAATTTACCCATACTGTAGTGTTACCCAGTGTTATTATACGAACACTGTCACTATTAGATACGATAATGAAGGTGGAGCCCATTAATGTACATTAGCCAATATGTAAACTTAAAAAGAAAAATCTTTATTCAATTTATGTTGTATTTATTTAATTTATTTATGATTTATGAACATATATATATCCTAATTCCAATGTCTAAATATTTTTGAAAAGTAAATGTTCATTGCTTATAAAGTGTGATTGCATTATTATGCTATTGTATTATCATTATATCAGCAACATAAAATGTCTTAAAAGTCTTAAAATGACTAATATGGTTTATTGTAATAGTTTTTGGGACAATAATATATCTTACAAAAGATGTGTGATGATCTGACTTGCCTAGTATCAAGTGCAAAACAACCAGACTGAGAAACGGCTTCATTCCGGAAGCTGTAAGACTCTTAAACTTCACCTAACAACACACTGCACTGACACACAAGGACAAATTACTGTTTACAAACACTGTCACTTTACCCACACTGAGACACTTTATCTTCTACTGCTCTAATTCCATATCATGCTGCTATAGCACACTTGCACTCTGGACATGTTTCTGCAACTTGTCTACTCTCTCTCTAGTTATTTATTTATTTATTTATTTTTTTTGGGGGGGGGGGGGGTATTTATCTTTATCTATTTTGTATATTCTATTTTTATTGTATTCTTTATTGTATATATTATTATAATTATCTTTGCAGCTCGCAGACGGTCGGTTAAGCCTCTCTGTCTGCGGCCTGGTCCCTGCTCTGGATTGTCAGCAGCTTCTAATACTACTCTGCCGACTAGCTAAAAGGCTATGAGCTATGCTGCATGAAAGTAAGGCAGCACCCTCCCGCGTGGGGTGGACACCATCCCTACCTAAAAGACCAGGCTTGCCCTCAAAGTGTAGCCAGTTATCTATAAAGCCCACATGATTTTCTGCACACCACTTGGACATCCAGCGGTTCAGCGAAGAAAGCCTGCTGTAAGCTTCATCACCACGCCTCATTGGGATGGGGCCAGAGCAGATTACTTCCTCGGACAGCGTCTGGGCCTGTTTAATCACCTCTTTAACATTAGCCTTAGTTACTTCAGACTGCCGCAGACGAATATCATTGGCCCCTACATGAATTACTACCCTCGAATATCTCCTATTCCCTAACAGCCTGAGGTTGCCACTAATGTCCGGTGCTCTGGCTCCCGGTAAACAAGTAACTGTTGCCGCTGGTGCCCCTAAAGGAGTAGCTAATTTCACGTGTCGGACGATAGAATCTCCTATCACCAGAGTACCTTTAACAGGCTCCTCAGTTGGTGCTTGTATACTACTATACTGCTATATTTATATAATTTAAATCATGAATGGACAAATACAAAGACTTCAAAATTTGCAGTTTTGAGATAAGAGAGGTAGTTTTAGCTTGCTCATATTTGACCTCTCTGTATTGCTTTTCGTGTGTGTTTATGTTTTTGCCATTTTCTGCTGCAGGTGTCCATCGTTCCTCGAGGGAAGGGGCTGGGCTACGCTCAGTATCTGCCTAAAGAGCAGTTCTTGTTCACGAGAGAGCAGCTGTTTGACCGAATGTGCATGATGCTGGGAGGACGGGTAGCAGAGCAGGTGTTTTTTGGCAGAATCACCACAGGTGCACAGGATGACCTGAGGAAGGTCACGCAGTCTGCTTACGCTCAGGTAGAGATCCTGATTTAATTCACTTCAGTTACTGTGGGTTTTGTATCTGTATTAGTATAACCTTTATTCTTTCCCTACTGAACATCTGCGTGTGTCTCCTGGTGTGTAGATAGTGCAGTTTGGAATGAGTGAGCAGGTGGGCCAGATGGCGTTTGATTGGCCGCAGCAGGGCGGAGTGATGTCGGAGAAGCCTTACAGTGAAGCCACAGCTCAGCTCATAGATCAGGAGGTACGCTCGCTCATCAGCAAAGCCTTCCAGAGGACCCACCAGCTCATCACAGACAAACGAGGACTGGTGGAGCAGGTAAGAGTTACTAAATGTTACTCAGGTGAAAGTGAAATATAAATATATTTCATGTTTTTTATTGAAATTACTTTTTAATTTATATTTTTACCAGTGGGTTGGATATTTGTCTTGACTTATTTTTAATTTAACTTGTAGTACAGGTTCTTAAACTATTCTCAGAATTTGACCTCATTATGTCAAACCAATGATAACATAACATAAAGATACGTAAAATAGATTTTACCAATTTAAATTTGATTTTACCAAATTGAAAACCTCTGGAATATAATCACGAGGAAGATGGATGATCAAAAGCCATCATACCAAGCTGAACTGCTTGAATTTTTGCACCAGGAGTGGCATAAAGTTATTCAAAAGCAGTGTGTAAGACTGGTGGAGGAAAACATGCCAAAATGCATGAAAACTGAATAACTGAATTATTCTCTTCAATCTTTATGAATATGAAGAATAACACGCAGAATATATATACTTAGATTTGACCAGAAATCAGTTATGATAGTAACATGCAATCTGCCTGGCTGTTAAATATATGATGAATAATAAATTAAAAATTACATAATTCTTTATTTGCAGGTTTTGATGCTGAAAAAGCCTTGTCTGTGCATATAGTTTCAAACTTCAACTAAACAATCAGTATTTAGTGGTGGGATTTGATGAAAGATTTCTTAACACTATTTCTTAACTTGCAGCTGAAGTATAGCACATCTCATATACTCAGCACTCACAGTGTTAGGGAGTTATACAGCAGTTTGTCTAAATTATATGTAATCTCACACACAATTCTAACAACTAACTTTAACAAATTGCACCTCTTAGGTGGGGAAACGTCTTCTGGAGAAGGAGGTTCTGGAGAAAGCTGACATGATGGAACTGTTAGGCCCGAGGCCCTTTGATGAAAAGTCTTCCTATGAGGAGTTTGTGGAGGGAACTGGAAGCTCTGAAGAAGACACCAGTCTGCCTAAAGGCCTGAAGGACTGGAACCAGAGCCAGGATGACTCCTCACAGCAGCAGAATCAGGCAGTGTTCCTGTAAACTCTGGAGCTCTGAGTGCAGAGTGTGGAGAGCTCAGTGTGGTGTTATTATGTAAGTAGTCATTTTGGGGAAGTGGAAGATTTCCCTTCATTGACCTGAGTTGTGCAATCGCTGATTTATTTGTATAAGCTCAAGAAATGTTGCTTTGATTTTTCTTTTTTAGAAAATAAAAAATAATAAAAAAATATTAATTTCCCTTTAAAAAGGGGATAGTGAGCTATGGACCTGAGAGGAGCTTTCTGTTGAGGAAGTGTCTTCTCTAAAATCTTTGAATCTGGGATGCAATAATCCTCAAACTGTGGTCAGTTCCTCAAATGCAGTAGGACTCCTTTATTATTTTAAACATACAGATGCATTATATGGACAAAAGTATAGAGACACCTACTCATTGTTTCTTATTAAATCAAATGTATTAAAAAAGGTTTATTTTGTTTGTGTGAGTAATTCTCCCTACTGTCCAGAAAAGGCTTTCTTATAAATTATGGAGCAATGCTGTTAGAATTTGATTGTATTCAGCAACAAGTGAGTGTTTGTGAGGTTTGGATTTTGGATGATTACCATCCCACCTCATCTCCAAATACCCAGCTCATCCCAAAAGTATAGGATTTGAGCAGATAATTTCCAGAGAAAACAGTTCCACTGCTCCAAAGCTCAATGCTGGACTCTGTGGTGAACAATCTACGTGTGAAAATTTTAAACATTTGTATCTGGAACTGAAGTGCCTTTAGTGGAGACCTAATTTGAAATGATGGCATATAGTTTGAAAGTAACACAGTGTTACACTTTATTGCATTCCAGGTAGCAGGTGCTATTTTCCCTTAAAGTGTGAAGGCTGACTAATCCTTCCTCAGAAGGCAATCGTTACAAGTTGGGAATGTGCAGGGTGTTCTGACTGTATTGTTTAAAGCACTGTAGTGCTGTATGTTTAGCTAAAACGTGTGTTAAGCTCTAATTTGGTGAGGATTTGTAAGTAGCAAAGATGATAAACTGACTGTGTTAAGTGTTTGAATGCACTTTGTAATGTTTCTGGGCTTTGGATTGTCAGGTCATGATTTCAGAACATGTTCGTCTCTTTTACTCAGACTGAACAAAGTGCTGATGCCTTAATGGTTCTGTTACTGATCAGAGAACAGAACTCCATATTTCCATAGATCAATATTTTATTTACAGTATAACATTAAAAACATATCAGATGTTGAAAGTGAGACATTTTACCAGTTCATGAAAAAAAAACAATAACTCATTAAGTCCTAATGGCTGCAATGGATCTCAAAAAAGGTGGGAGACCTGTTGCTGGAAGACTCTTGTCCCATTCTTGACTGATGTAGGATTGTGGCTGCTCAACAGCCCATCCAGCTATACTTTTTCGGATTTTTTATTTCATGATGCGCTTAAATGTTTTATATTTATGAAAGATTCTTCATTTGAAAAGCAACCATGCAACATCCCGCTAACGATGAAACACATCCTCATCCAATGTCCTGCCATATATAACCATACAAGACAATCTGACTACCAAAAAGAGAACATTAAAATATCTTTTTTGCAAAAAAGAAACTCCTGGGAAGATTTTAAAGTACTTATAACATCTTAACCTAATTTAATACCTAATTTAATACATATGTAGCGAGATATATTTCCCTTATCGTGCTATAACCTTTGAACAACTTTACTCTGTCTAGACCATAGACTGTGTATAGCTGGACAGAGCATCGTCTCTCAAAAATGAAGCCACCACAGGTTGGGCTGTGTAACCCCACCCATCCCCATAGGTTTCAATGGCAAAACAGAAAACTTTCAATCACATTTTTTCTAATATACTGTAATTCTACCTCCATTATTTAAATGCATCAGCTAGTGTAACCTCTGCTTATATTGTCAAATTTTTATATCCCCACAGAATTCGTTTTTTAAAACTTTATTCGGCTCTATTCAAAAAAGGTGTGGTTATTGTAAAAGGGCTGCTTATGGGCGGGACCAATAACAGACCGTCAGCTCCGCTCCGCTCTGCTCTGCAGCCTGTTACTGCGAGGCAGCCCTCAGGGGTGGGTTTATTTAAATGAGTAGGCTGTCTCTCCACAGTCTTTCTCCCTCCTCTGGTCTCTATACTGCGCAGACTGGGGTTTCAGGATCGCCAACATGGCGGAAGATTTTGGCTTCATTTTCATTGAATGAATGGGAACGGCGGCACGACGTCCATCTTTTTTTTACAGCCTCTGGTCTAGCCATATAAACCAAGTGTATACCACAAATGCCAAATTTGTACTGAAGTGGCAATAAAACCCCAACAACCAACCAACCTTTTAAAAAGCCATGCATTCCAACATTTTTAGATGTGTTGCTGCCATTGAGTTCTCACTTTCAGCATCTGTAAGTTCCACGTTCTACTGTACATGCAGAATTGCATTCTGTATTTATTAAATTACATTAATTTTCACTTCATTTTTCAAAGTGTCAAACCTTTTTGGACTTGGGGTTTTATTTTATTGTTAAAACTAGTTCAGTTAAAGTTTATAATACACCTTATAATATTCAATTCCTTCAATGAAAAGTTTTTTTGTATTATTATTAAGTAGCAGAACATTAAGATTGTTGTGAGATTTGTTGAAGAAAGACCTATTATGCTGTTTTTTAAGCTCAATCTTTTTAAAGGTACCACCAGCAAAAAACATGTTTCACATTCCTGTATGGAATCCCAGTTTAAAAACCTCTGGGTGGTTTCTGGAAGTAAAACCCAGATTTGATTTTTTGGGTCGTAGATCTTTCTCTCAGGAATCTACAAACATGGATGTTGCTACCTCACTTAGCCACTCGTATCCGGCACTGATGGGTAGTTTTCACAAACATGGCCTTTAATAATATTCACAAATCCAGCTGCAGATAGAAGAAGCATTTAACTGTTGATTTAAAGATGTTCCAACCTTAGGACTGTTTTATGTCTGAAACTCTTGTCTGGTTTTGGGAAATTTTGTAAAAAGTATCTCGTCTTCTATAACATATTAAATAAAATTTATGGGCTGTTATGGCCTTCTTAGATTTCTGCTGTATTATGTACTAACATGTGAAAATGTGAAAGCAATGCCTTAAAACAATTAAAATATGAAGAATTCTTTGTAAAATGTCTTGTTCAGTTTTTTTGGAGAAAATGTGGTCACATTGGGAACAGTGTGACCTAAAGTACCAGCCAAAAGTTTGGACACATTATACGATGTGTTTTTTTTTTCTATTTTGTAAATTTAATATTGAAGACATTAAATCTCTACAGAAACACATGCAGAATTATATTGTAAACCATAAGTGTTAAACAAACCATATTTATCTTTAAGGACAGATCTGCACACTCTTGGTATTTTAATCTCAGTGTCTTAATGAGGGAGAATAGCTGGAATAGCTTTCTCAGCATTTTGAAGGAAGGCGTTCCTGGAGGTGCTGAACAATAGTTGCTGCTTTTCCTTCACGCTGTGAAGCTCCAGCTCATCCTAAATCACCTCAAATCATCCTCTCAGTTCATCAGGTTTAGATCAGGGGATTAACGTGGAGGACAAACACTTTTATTATTATTTTTTTATATACAGTTTACTACATAATTCCATATGTGTCCCCTAATTGTTTTATTGTCTTTAAAAATGAATCTACAATGTAGAAAATAAATTAAATAAATAATAATAAAAAATTAAATAAGAATGGGTTTCCAAACTTTTGGTACTGTATATAAGCTGTATGTGCAAATGCTCTTGTCACTGTGTATTGTAAAGCGTGTACCTCTCGTCAGTGTTATCAAAGCAAAACATGCTGGTTCTTCATATCTGACAGCTGACATCTGCTGCACCCCTTGCTCTTATCAAGGTTCCTTAGATTGATCTGCAAAAGCAAAAAGCAGCTTTTGACTGACAGCAGTAATATCTGTAAGATTTAGCTTGAGTTGATTTTGTGAAACTACAGGCATGACAGAGCATCTAACAATACAATGTTATCATGCTAACCCAGTCTGTAAGAACGTTTAGCTTTAGTTTTAAAAGGTTCCTGGAACAATAGCCTGTAGTGTTACATTCTGAAAATGTGAGACATAATAATGGTTTGAATTAGGCCTGTCACAATAACAATATTTCAGTGATGTTATATCATTGCAAAAATGTTTGCTATAAACGGTATTATTGTCATTTAAAGACAATTTAAATGCCACTGATATAAAAGCTTACAATTCATAATAGAATAGTATAACAAAGCATTTATACCCTTTTAAAAACAATGCATTTTAATGAATCATAGTTTGGGAAAATATAGCAATTTTTTCTTCATCCTACTGCAGTCCATCCACACTGTGTGCATGGAGTCACAGTTATTGAAGCATGACTGGCTAAAATAATGTTCACAGTTATAGTATATGTGAATAAACATACACAAACACAATATTTCGAGATCACAATTATCAAATATTATTGAGGTCATGTCTATTTATCGTACGATAAGTCGATTATGTTATTATTGTGGCAGGCCTAGTTTGAATCTCATTGTTTTTAGAACATTTCTTACAAACAGTTCCCAGCTAGACAAATATCAGCATTATGTAAATGTTAAAAATAACATTCCCAAAACTAAAAATTAAAACACAAGTGACGTTGCAGAAACATTGCAAGAACATTTAAATTGTTAAATAGAAACATTCTAGTCCAGACAACTTTATAGACTGAACATTTTAAGAATGTTAAATGTAATGTTCAGAAAATGTTCTACTAATCAGAAATTGTTAGCTGGGAGCCCACTATTTAGGTATTCCTAAATAGGATGTGTTTTTGTCCATTGATCTAACACAGTGTTTCCCAGTTCTGGGCCAAATAACACAGATCAGAAGTTTAGACTCTTAACACTTGCACAGGCCTAAACTACACACTCTGGTGTTTTTTTCTGATTAAACTCATCTATTTAATGCAAAAACAAGTAAGCATTAGGGGATGTATTGAGTCTGGAGATATGAAAGCACTGCAATGTGTACTGTAAAGAAATACAGGGAGTTTTATAGTTAAACATAAAGCCAAATTAATTTCACATGAACTATAATGGTCTAATACGATGCTTTTTAACATCAGGGCTTTTTAATGCAGACAGCTACAGTATCTGCTGTAATGTATATAATAACTATTAGAGAGAGAGAGAGCGAGAGAGACAGGCAGAGAGAGTATGAATGTTTAAATTGTTAAATAGAAACATTCTACAAATGTCCAGACAACTTAGTAGACTGAACATTTTAAGAATGCTAAATATAATTCAGAAAATGTTCTACCAATCAAAACATGTTAGATGGGAACCCACTATTTAGATATTCCTCAATAGAGTGTTTTTCCATTAAATTAACACAGTATTTCCAGGTTCTGGGCCAAATTAACACAGATCAGAAGTTCAGACTCTTAACACTTGCACAGGCCTAAACTACACACTTTGGTGTTTTTCTGCTCAAACTCATCTATTTAATGCATGAACAAGTTAATAATTAGGTGATATGTTGATATGTCTTGAGATAAGAAAGCACTGTAAATGTGTACTGTAAAGAAATACAGGGAGTTTTATAGTAAACCATAAAGCCAAACTAATTTCAGATGGACTTTAATTGTCTACTATGATGCTTCTTAACATCAGGGCTTTTTAATGCAGACAGCTACAGTATCTGCTGTAATGTATATAATAACTATTAGAGAGAGAGAGAGACAGACAGCGTATGGTATGTTACAGTGTTTCAGGTCAGTTTAAATCAGCAGCTTAGATCAGTATAAACACACACAGCACCCTGGCTTATACTGTTACACTGTTTGACTGAACTTTGCACCAGCTTTGGAAACCAAAAATAAAAGATGATGTAATTTCTGACCAGTTTTGCATCAGCAGTGAACACTGCACACATTGTTCTCATCTGAAATCTGGTCGGCTACTAAAAAAATCTTACTGGATTATCCCAAGATTCCCATGATAATCACCGGAATGCTCTTGACATTCTGATGATTTTTAGCATTAATTAAGGAAATCCAAGAGCTAATACAAGAAAATCTGCAGTGAAACCATTAGACTAAATCCAGCTTCTCAAAGACGCCCCATTTCTAATTTCCATGACTGAGTGTTACATCACAGAATAAACAATGAGTTCTGCCTGTAATAAGGAACGTTTATTGTTTTCTTACCATTTGTTTTGGGAAATCTTTATATTTTAAAGGACTTAAATATATTTATAATTAAGGAGAAGTAACAGTGTTTTATAAGACTTGTGCTTAAATTTATGGAAATATGTGTCCGTGTTTGTGTCACCACAAAAAGAAAAAGCTAGAGATCATGATTAATGGACTAATACAAATGCTCCAAAATGACTTAAATATTTCAATTGAAAAGTTAGAAAAGGTTTTTCTGCTCCATTTCCTCCATTTTGTAGGTAAAACGTTTTTATGGAGCTTAAAAAGTGCCAAACTTTGTTTAGGTTGACTTTTTTAGAGGCTGAATTTTATATTTTGTATATTATTAACATGACATTTCTTATTTTTTTAAATATTGCATAATTCATAAACTAGAGTTTTTTTTTTTTGTTGTTTTGAGCTTGTGAGATGTTAATGCTGTTTTTAACAATGTTAAAAATACATTATACATTTGACAAGTTACATTTCTATCTAAATAAATGTTACATCTATACAATCAAACCTCTGCTCTAAAATGCAGAAATATTAATTTAGGCAAAGTCAAAGTCAGTTTTGTCAGAATGCTTGAAGTTGAATTAGATGAATCATAGTACTCTCTCAGGACCGACATTCAAATAGCTGTTTTAAAATCTAAAAAATGTTAAATTTTTAAATGTATTTTATTTTCAACAGCAAATTTAACCACCTAATAAAAATTGTTAAATTCTAATTTATGAATTATGCCATTTAATTAGCCTTCCAACAAGTAACCATACATCAACCACTTTTCCTTTCTGTGAAAAAATAATTATTTTATTTCCCTTTTTTCATGAATGAAGAAATATATGTCTTAATAAAGCACATCAATTTTTTTTATTGTAAAATAATGGAAATGGTTGATTTGTGTATGGTTGATTTATGGTTATTCTATGGAAGGACTTAAATATTAGAAGTATATTAAATGCAATTTATACATAATTAATTTAATATGTAAAATTCTGATTCAAATACTTATCCTATACCACCTATTGTCTCTATGGGGTTTGTCCTTGTTAGTGATTATAAGAATCAGGTTACACAGGCAGAAGAATGTAGAGTTAGAAAAGTGTGTAGTTTAGAATTAAACCTTGATTTTTTAAAGTTTGCAGTGGAGAAGGCAGTGTTGTTATCCACTACACTACACCAGCCTCTGGGCTGTGTTTACAATCACTCCTTATAGCAGTTTGTTGTGTTACTTTATAAAGGCAATGGATTATACAGTGATTCGTTTTTGGCTTGTCTCTCAAAAACACTCCATTCTTTTCATTTTAGCTCCAGTTCTTGATGTTTTCCTTGACGTCTCTGTCTGCCTGAACATCATAGAACTGCATTCCAGAGCAGTTTCTGAATGAGATTTCATAAAATCCAACCAGGCCTTCCAACATCGCAGCTGCAGATCCCAGTCTACAGAAAGCCCTTGAGAAGTAATAGACCAGACTGAATATGAATATGGAGAGAGATGTTTGTCCCACAGCTTCTGCAGTGACACATTTCATATAAATAAAGCATGGAGAGCTCATATTAGCGTCCTCAGCGCCACAGGTCTGGACGTCCCCGTGGCTCGGCCGTGTGTGTGTCGGTCAGAGGTGTCGAGTGTGTTCCTCTGAGGGCCGCTCCAGTGTCAGTGTGTGTTCTCAGGGCTGTTTGGGCCTCTCCAGTTTGCGATGCGGGTCGGTGGTGTCCGAGTCGCTGTGGTGCTTTCTGTCCCTCGTCTGCTCGTTCTTGCTGCAGCGTGTCCAGGAGGGAGAGCGCATGTAGCCGCTTCGGTGTAGCGGCAGGGGGTGGTGGTGGTGACCTGAAAAATCAGAGAAAGAAGAGAAGGGAGGTTGTGTCAATTTGTTTTAAAGACATTTGTAAAAAGATACTTTTTTAGAACAGGAGGACACAGAGATGAGCAGCTGTAAGCAGTAGTTCTTTGTAAATATGGCAGCCTATCAGTGGAGACCTTATCCACCTTCCACCCCAACACCATTAGGGTGAAATCGCATCATCTAAACTAAATAAACACAAAAAAAACATTCTATACACATAACACACACACCCCAACAACATAGAACCTCCCAAAAACAAAGGAGAAGGGCAGCCACCAAGCATGCTGGGACCAACCCTATGAGCCCCATACCACATCCATACTTACCGCCATACACATACATATAATAGTACTAATAGACAACATATCAAAACTCATAGTGACATGCAAAAGTATAACATTTATTTTACTGTAAATAGCTATGTGCAAATAATATAACCTGATCTCAAAAGGCACTAACTTCAACTTTTTAAACCTTCTTTTAAATTTGTGAGAAGAATTGCAGTATATATTGTTTAATTCCAGTTTTGCAGTTAACAAATAAAAATAAAAAATAAAATCCTGGCAAGCAAAGAAATGGGCACTTTACATGTATCCCTTCTAACAGTCCATAATGTAAAGTTTACTTTTAAATATTGCATAATTGTTTAGTTTTATTATAGAGATTTATTCAGTGGTCTGCATTTTAGTCAGCAAAATAGCTAAATCCATAAAGTTACCTAAAAATGCTCTACAGTTTGTGGACGTTAAAATATTAACAATTTCCTCTCTTTTCAATCAATTCAATTTCGTAAATGTTGTTTTGAATTGATTCTGGTTGGTTCTACTGCGCAACTGTATGATAAACCATCCTCTTAAACCATTGCTTATTTTTAATTAGCCATAACAAACATCATGTGTTTTCTGAGTTTCCTAAAACACTTAAAAACATTAGTCACTTATTTTAGAAAGGTGTCAATATTAATCAAATAAGATGCATTTAAAATCTTAAATCCAACAGAAGACAAACAAACAACGCAAACAAACTAAATATAATAATATTAATTTAATTGATTTTCTAAAGCTTTCTTATTATACATTATAGTGGTGAATTATGTGGGACATTTTTCTGTTTGAACATTGCTGTACTAAAATCTAAGACTGGAAAATATTATGTGATTCTGATTACAGGCCATCATAGCTTCTGTTAACCCATAGTTTTAAAGCCATTTAACCTAACTTTATTTTTTTACGAACTTTATCTGAAAGCAGTATATTTGCACAGAGCTTTTATAGAATTATGTTCAAAGTGATGTTATGCTACACTGCAGCCAGAGAGGATAATTCAATGGTGGTGTTTATGGTCAAAAGTGCAAAAATGCAGTGCATTAAAGAAATGTAACTGAGAGTGTTTCCCTGCTGTCTCTCTCTGTCTCTGACTCTCTGAGGAGGGGAGAGTGCCAGGTCTGCAGACTCTAATATTACACACACAGCTCACCTGTCAGTCACAGCCCAGTTATTTCTGGACTGCATATGAGGAGACAGCAAGAAAGCACCTGCCTGCTACATTCAGCCCTGAGGGAAAACAATTCCTCTACAGGTCATGTGTGTAAATACAGAGATCAAAATATCTCTCTTTATTAGATAGCATTCATTTAGCTGGGAACATTATGATGCAAACCATTATTTCATCAAATGTTTTATAACATTCCTGGATCATTATATATACTGGTGCATGTCAAAAAAAATAAATATCATTAAAAGTAACTTTTTTTTCAGTAATTAGGTTAAAAATGTGAAGCTCATATATTATATAGATGTATTAAACACACAGAGTGTTATTAAGTGTCTACTTAATTAAGTGTTTATTGTTGATGATTATGGCTTACTTCCAATAAAAACTCAAAAATCAGTGTCTCAGACAATCAGAATATTATATAAGACCAATTGATACTTTTGGAAATGTGGGCAGTGTGCCAAGTCCTGCTGGAAAATGAAATCCACATCTCTATAAAAGTTATCAGCAGAGGGAAGCATGAAGTGCTGTAAGATTTTGTGGGAAAAAACTGCACTGACTTTAGACTTAATAATAAAACACAGGGGATCAACACCAGCAGATGACATGACTCACAAAGTTCACACTAGACCTCAAGCAGTTTGGACTGTGTACCTCTCTACTATTCCTTCAGACTCTTGATTTCCAAATAAAATGCAGAATTTCCTGTAGATATAATATAACATAACCTTACAGGTTAATCCTCCTGGAACCACTTTAAGACATTGCTATACATTCTCATATAGTTCTCTGTTAGCTGGGTATCTACCAAAAGTGCTTCAAGGAAGGGAAGATAGCAATAAGCATTAAGATGTGCCTTGCGTTGAGTGTAAGATAGGGCCCTAGTCAATACAGTTTTGATAGCACAAAGGGGAACTACACAGTTTTTATTAGGCAGGTGGTTTTAATTTTATGGCTGATGACAGAGTCCATCTAATTTAATCAGTAGGATCACATGATGTTATTTGGCTTGAATAGAAAACAGACCCTTTGTAGATAAGTCTGAACAGTCGTCATTTCTGCATTATTGGATCATTTTTCGCAAAGCTTGACTCTAAACCACACCAGATCTTCCATTTTGGACCTTAAATCCATTTTTCAGTTCTGGATTTGTAAGCATTGATAGGTTTGACATTAATGACAATTCAAATAATTTTTATTTAAAACTGTTTATTTAAACCTCCAGCAAGAAAAAAAATGGATTCAGTGTCCAGATCTGAAAACATCTGAAATAGAGTCTATAATGCAGGAAGGCATGACCACTGTCTGGCCTTATCAACAATGGGCTTGTGTTCTGTACAGGCGAGACCTCATCATGTGATACTACTGGTCACTCTGTCTCTAAACATACACCATTTAGCCATAACATTAAAACCACCTGCCTATTGTGGCAATACAGTGTTCCTTTCAATTCCAACATAATATTTATTACACACAATCATATGTTGCTGCCCCACTTTGATCCACATTAGTGCTTCACATAATGATAGTAAAACTATTATAGGACCATATTAATAATAATGGGAGAACTGCAGCATTTGTGAACCACAAGATGGCACTGCACCTTTAGAAAATGACCCTGCTCTGGTACATTTTATTCCCCCAAGGCTCACACTAAGTAGTTGTCTCAATAATACAACTGTACCCCAATGGTCCAATCGCATGTCTTAAATTAGTTTATAGGCACACACCACAACATTCAATTTAATATACAGCTCTGGAACAAATTAAGAGACCACTACAGTTTCTTTGATTTTTCTCTAATTGTTTTACATTACATTACAATTGGCAGATGCTTTTGTCCAAAGCAACTTACAATAGTGAAGTATTTTTTTTTTTGTTTATTTTATTCTATAAACTATGGACAACATTTCTCCCAAATTCCAAATATAATATTGTCATTTAAAGCATTTATTTGCAGAAAATGAGAAATGGCTGAAATAACAAAAAAGATGCAAACCTTTCTGACCTCAAATAATGCAAATAAAACAAGTTCATATTCATAAAGTTTTAAGAGTTCAGAAATCAATATTTGGTGGAATAACCCTGTTTTTTAATCACAGTTTTCATGTGTCTTGGCATGTTCTCCTCCACCAGTCTTACACACTGCTTTTGGATAACTTTATGCTACTCCTGGTGCAAAAATTCAAGCAATTCAGCTTGGTTTGATGGCTTCCTCTTGATTATATTCCAGAGGTTTTCAATTTGGTAAAATCAAAGAAACTAATTATACGAATATACCTAAATATGTATTCAAGAAAAAATGTATGGTCTGAAAAATACTTTAAAAAGTGGATAATCTTTACATTAGTTGATTTGAGATCATTTTCTTCATAAGCTAGATGTTAACAATGTCCAAAACACAATATTACTGAATACCTATTACTTTAGTGTAAATTAACCATCATCACTCTAAAGAAAGAGACAGAACACTGTTAAAAATTAAGGTACTAAAAAGGTACTTTAAAAAATGGCCTTAAAAGAACCATTATGCCTGGTTTCAATGCAGTGCCCAAAAATCACAAGCATCCAAAATTAACCCTCAACCTTGTCCTGTGCACACAGGGATTTCTCCAGTTTCTCAGAATATTTTGATGATGTAAAAATCTGGAATCATAAATTTTAATTTTATAATCAATCAAAAAGCCATGCTCTGCACCCACACTATATTATTGATCTCACTGAGAGGTATGACCAGGCAGGGTTTTAATGAGGACCAATGTATTTAACACATTGTGCCTTTATACCACCCTCAGAACATACTAACATACACAGGGTTTTGTGGACAGTCATTCTAACTAATTAATTACCAGTAAGCTAATTTAAGTTGCATCCATTGCTGACACAGATGTGCAAATGCACAAATGGTGATCATCCAAAACCCTGAACTCACAAAAGCCCACATCAACTTCAGAATCTAGTAAAAAAGCAGGATAAACTCTTTTTAAATGCTCTTAAAAAATAAATAAGCAAGTTTCCCATTTCTTTTGTCCATATAAGGTAAGCTGCTGTGAGTGAAAGATGTACTAGTACTAGACATTTCTTTAATTTCATTCACTATTTTATCATTTCACATCAATGTATTATTTGCATACGTGCACTCGGACAGCTGACAGTAGATCAGACAATGCTTTGAATTCCAATCAGTTCAGCTCCGGGTCCAGTCTGCTGCTGTGGTATCTGAGTGGCAGCTCATAAATATGGATGTGGGGCAGGTCGGGGCTCAGACTGACAGACAGGCAGGCACTTACACTCCTCTGTGTGTCTGACTGTCTCTCACATGCAGCCATACATCAGAACTCATTCTGCAGCCTTCAGTCAGGATCACACATACAGGATGCCTCAATGCTCTCAGTGTGGTCCACCTCAGATCTAAACTGAAGAACTTGCACTATTGGTGCTATCCAATAATATTGGTGCTTAAATGTATTGGGATGACAATTGTTCTTTTTTTGTTTATTTGTTTGATGGTTTTGGGTGTGGGTCAGAAAAAAAATATTTAATTTATATTGTTTTTCCAATTGTATATTTTGTTCTAATTTTGCAAATAATTAATTTCTGATTCTGAAGTATTTGGTGTTTAATGGAGAGGTCTACAGACTTTAAACAACCAGGCAAACAAAACAGACAAACAGAGGCAAAATTGTGTTAAATTAGCAAAGATCAAACCCAGAATAACATAGCAAAGAGGGCAACCAAATCAAAGAGAAAAGACAACATAAATAAACCACAAATCACACACATACAGGCTGGACAAACATGAAACACTCAGTAAGCAACAACTGATATGTTGGCAATACTTTGCAAAGGTAAGTACAAATTAAAAGGGAATTCAACCAGAGGCTATATGGAAAACAGGTGTGACCAATCCTAAAATTCAGGTTACTGGAATCTAGGGAACAGTTTGTGGTTGCATAATGTGGGACATATGATAAAGGTCTCAAATTAAGGTGAATTCTGGGAAATGGAGTCTCTAGAGCAGGGGTCACCAACCTTTTTGAACCTGAGAGCTACTTCTTGGGTACCAATTAATGCGAAGGGCTACCAGTTTGATACACACTCATGAAATTACAACTTTTCTCAATTTACCTTTAATTATATGTTATTATTAATAATTAATGACATTCATCTATGTGAAGACACAGATATCAATATGCAACACTATTTTTATAAATCTCTGCAATTGTTTACATTTTATATTATATTATATTTTAATATAATATTACATATTATATTACATTATATTGTATAATAATATATAAACTATAGGCTATCTCTAAGCTAATATTAATCTAATATAATCTAAAATTACACCAATGCAACTGTGATTTAAAAAAAAAAAAGAATAGCAACAAAAATGCTATTTTTAGACCAGGTCTGCGGGCTACTCATAAGGTCCTTGCGGGCTACCTGGTGCCCGCGGGCACCATGTTGGTGACCCCTGCTCTAGAGTCTTTAGTGATGGAGAGCATAAGCATGAGAGCATGACAAAAATATTACTTTTTTTCCCCTTGCCCTTCTGAAATGGACTTTGGTTTTAGATGCATGCAAAACAACTGAAGGTGAACAAAACGGACATGGCCATGCCAGAAGCAAAACTGTGTAACATTAGCAAAGATCGGAATTAGAACAAAATGCAAAGAGGGCAACGAAACCAAAAGGGCAAAGACAATGTAAAAATAAACCAGAAACAAACATCGTACACAAGCAGACTAGAAAATAATGGAAAAAATTGATAAGCAGCTATGGGTGTGTTGGCAATACTTTGCACAAGTAATAAGGGGCTAAATAGAAAACAGGTGTGATCAATTCTAAAATTCAGGTGACTGGGATCTAGGGAACAGTTCGTGGTTGTATTATTTGGGATATTTGAGAGAGGTCTCAGGGTGAAGTGCATTCCATGAAATGGAATCTATAGAGTGAACAGGAACATAAAGCATGACAATTTTTCTGCATTGTGGACCTATTTTAACCAAAACGGTTGGAATTCAGAATATAAAACCTGTAAGTTAATTTCAGAAGGGTGAGAGAGACTTTAATATGTTTTAAATATCACATTACATTAGACATTATATATCTACGCATAAATATCAGTAAGCCTTTGGCACACATCGGGGTCATCACAATTTGGATAAATGTACCTTGACAGTGAGGAAACTGTGTGGTTTCACAGCTTTTAATCCAGTTCTAATTGGACCAGGCTGGTGACATGGTTTTTGCTCTGGTATTACAGTGACTGTGCTCATTTAAACTTCAGTAAGGAAATGAGAGAGAACAGTGAGTCAGAGCAGATTCAGACCTCCAACTGTTTCTCCAGCAGGCGTCTTATATAGTGTCTGTGTTGATTTTGAATAATTAGATATTCCATATGGGAGTCATTGGTAAGTGCTTGAGTGTTACATTTTAACAAGCACAGTATCCATACCAAGTTTAAAAAACATTTTTTTTGGATTTTTATGTCCTTTATTGATCCAAACCCTACAAACGAATCATGACGGTTGTTTTATATTTTATCAGTACTTTAAAATATTTAAACAATTTAAAATTGTTCAAATGGTATATAAAGTATTTTGGTTTCTTGATATTAAAACAAAGACTGATCTTGTATGAGTGAATAAAACTGTCCAGTGTTGTGGCAAACGATGCCTATCAAGTAAACTGACTTGTTAATAAAGACCTTGACTTAACTCAACATTATTTTACCATATCTACCAACTAGCAGAGGTATGTTAGGCTACTATTTGAGATCAAACCGCAAGATAACTAGACCAAATTCTGAAAAACAGTGGTGTCACAAAAAAGTCACAAAAGTGTGGTTGAGGTGTATTTTAAAAAAATTAATCTTAATCTAACTCCACTAGATTGGCTCTTATAAAACTCAGCAGGGAATGGAACGGAGCCCTTACTCAGAGAAGCTGGCTGTAAATAATGCAGAGCGTTGCATTTACATCAAATAGGCCGTGCTCCCCGAGAGAAGCTATGGAGTCCTTTTGACCCTGATTCACACCACGAACACACCAGAATACAAATGCTCTCCCTCCACACACCCTGCCCTGCCCGGCCGGCGCCTCCGCCTGCTAAATACCCCAGCTGTAGAGCAGGCCCGCAGCACTGGGGTTTGCTGAGGTCCCGGCGGTCATGGTTCTTTAGAAACGGATCCTAATGATAAGCTGGTTTGACTCACAGTTTTAAATAATCTGAAGATTTACCAGATGTGCAACAACAGCTGTGCACACTCCCATCATCTGAGATTTGGGTTAGGCATTAAGATTTTGAGAGAGAAAGAAAAAGTCCAGGCTAAGACAGCTGTAGAACACACTCTGTTCATTTACGTCAGTCTGAATTCCAGCCAGCATTAGGATCTGGATCTGATAGAGTTATAATGCATGATTCATTTAAAGAAATACAGTACATCAACCAGCCACAACATTAAAATCACATGCCTAACACTGTACACTGTAAAATCAAACTGCCCTACTTAATGAATTAATTAAGGTAACATAATTGAAATATTACAGTAATGTGGGATCACTTAAGATGATTAGGTTAGACTAACCCAAAACTAGATAGTTAGGATATACACTTTTTTGGCAAACTTTTAGTTAATTTGTGAATTATGTGCCTTTTACTTGAATAGTGCTACTATGATGAGTAAGACAGCTTTTCCATTGGCTCCTGGGATCATCTGTTTGCATACTGCATGTATAAAGAGGAACCTTTACTCACGTTTAAGGAACTTTTAATCACTCTACTTTTCCCTATGTGAATAATCCCTTCAGTATCTGTTACTAGACAGATTCAAGTCTTGTAATTGTAAACAGTGCCAGATTTGCTGTAGTTTTCAGTTCTGGATTAAGATTATGCTCTTGCTGGAAGTTAAGCGAACAGTTAATGTAATTTATTTGCCATTTTACTGTCACACCTACCAAGATTTAAAGACCACTGTTTGAATAATGTCAACTTAAATAGAGTAAGTGCAACTTGCCTAATTTACTGCACTGTGCGGTACTCAGTATAGTGTGCTAATTAAGCTTATTTAAGTTATTAAAACTTTAAGATCACACAAGATCTGCCTGTTGTTTGAAAGATGTTCAGATGTTCAGTCATCTACTTGTCAGAGTCTCAAATTCTTAAGCTCGGCCTTTAACACATCAACTTCAAGAAGATTACTTGCCATATGCTATCTTTCCATGTGGAATTGTACTGACATGTGCCACTAGACCCACATAATTAGGTGTAATTCACTACAGTTTACTTCTTTGGGAAGATACAGAAATATAAATGTCAGGGGTAAAAAAGGGGGTGAACAAAAGCAATATTAAAGTTAAAGTAGCCAAGCAGAGAGAGATAAAGTGAGATAAAGAGATAAAGAGAGAGAGAGAGAAAGAGAGAGGGAGGGAGAGAAAGGGAGATAGAGACCCCCTGAGAAAGATAGTGTTATTAGGCAGCTGTTGAACAGCTTGAGTCAGTCTGTTCTCTGCAGCAGAGCTGGAGAGGTTGTTCATATTCTGAGTGTCTGCTTTCTAGACAAGGTCACATTCACATGCGTCCACAGCACCCTGCTCGTGACCACAGCACCAGCCCTACTGAGATACTGAACCATAAGAAGAGCTACATTCCCTTTTTACTGCCACATGACTCTCCACTTCACCCTTTAACCCTGAAGGCCTGTATGTGAGCACAATCTCCAAACAACAAGTACAACTTACATATTAGTTTCGTGTATATTCTGAATAAATAATCAATACTTATTGAATAAAATATAAAATAATATGTAAGAGCTCAATAATTAGTAGGTTTTCAATTAGAAATTATTGACCAAAAATAGATACTAAACAAGTAATAGATACTAAATTATTTGTATTTATTGGATAATCAATAGATACTGAATAGTTCAGAATAATTAATTAACAATAGATACCTCATTAGTACTTATTAAATAATAAATAATATTTAACTATATTGAATATTTAAATATTTATTCATTAATTATTATTATTGCCTATTGAATAAAAAAATATAAAAAATACTAATAAAAACTAATAGGTTGGTAATCAATTAGTAATTAATAAAAACAGATAAACAGATAATGAATAATAACTAGATATTGAATCATTAAACTTAAATCTTTGTGAATTGAATGTGAATTGGTGTGTCTAAAATTCTGCAGGTTCAATAGACAGATATAGAGTAAGTAAATACTTACTCTTTAATAATGTCACAAAAACAACTACATTAAAAAAGCAAGCTGTATTTAGTAGTAGATAGATACATATTGAAACATTATGAATTTATGAATTTAATTTACAAACTCCACCATTTCCATTTTTATGTTTTTAACACAAATTTAATATCTGCACTTTAAAGTCATTTTCTTTCTTTCTAAAGAATACTGCAACAGATTAGACACTTCTGAACCCCACTGTCAGTGTTCCAGAGGCCTGTGTGAAGCCGTCTGTAGGCCGTGTTTGGCTTTATCTCCTGCTCCCCTCCTGCTCCTGCTTTACTTCTGCTCCTGCACCTGTGCAGTCAGGAGCACACACACTTTATCTGCCTCATTAGAGATGCATTTGGTCTCTCATGACGTGAGGAAACACGGTACATTAGAGCAGAGGCCTTTGTTTAGTCTGGAAGGAAGAGGCTGGGGTCTGAGCATAAGGATGAATTAAGAAGAATGGAGATAGTGCCAGGACTCGCAGATGGCTAATGGTGACCATAACTCACCGAGCAGAGAGACAGGTTCATAGAGTACAGAGTGCAGCAGGCTAATGCAGCTCTGTAATGAGGACGCTCTGCAATAAAGAACTTATCAGCTCACTACTAATACAGCAGCTCAGATATACTATAAATATACTATAAAATAGCTGCAGGCTCATGTATCATCTACCTATCATCTTTAAATACATATATATTTATAGATTTTAGAAAACACAGCCCAAACTGCTGCAAAAGTCGGTATGCGGTTATGTTTCAGGCCGATGTGTAACAGGGTTCTTGCACCATTTTAGAAGTCAAATTTAAGGCTTTTTAAGACCTTTTTAAGACCTTTTTAAAACCTCAATAAAGATAATTTAAGACACAATAATGTAGTCATTAAGACCTTAATTCAAGACATTTTAAGACATTTTAAGAACCCTGTGTAAATGATTAGTCTGATTGGACACTGGGTCTTGCCACAAGTGGGCGTGAAAGGATCTCAAAGGCTACTTTTGGGTAGTGGTGAGAGATTGGCTGCTTAAAAAGCCTTTAAATACACTAGAAGACATTCTACCCAGCTGACTGACTTTTAGAGGAGTGAATCATTTGACTAAGAGAAGCAGGATGATAATTTCTAAGAATTGGCCACCATCTAATTTGTCCTTCAGCCAGTCATTACTTTGTCATCAGTGGTGCCATGAATAAGAAACCTGGACTGTGTTGTGTAGTCTTTAGTGACAAATCCAGGTTGTGTTTTGCATCTGATGATGGTCGTTTTGAATATTATGACCTTATGGCGAGTGCTTCAGTCCTGCTTAACTGATAAGTGACACACTGCCCCAAATGCCGATGTTTGAAACCATCGCATTTCGTCGCTGTCCAATGAAAAATATCTCTCAAAAACAGCAGATTTAGAGGAGATGGAAGTCAATAAAAAATAGTTTATTTCAGGTTATTTCAGAATTTATGAGAGTGTAAGGAACAGTTTGTGTCTATGCAGATACTTGTTTTTCAATAAACAGTGACAATATGTCAGCTGGTGACTGCTAGTAGTGATACAAGGCACATTAACAGCTCAAACAGCTAGGCTAGCTCTTTTCAGCAGGATAACGCTTGCCCACATACACTAAAGATTTTCCTGAAACATTTAACACTTCCTGGCCTGCATGTTGACCAGATTCATTGCATTTTAGTATTTATGGGAACAGCTGGGATGACAGCTTTGGCAACCGTTATGGGTGTGCAGGAACTATAGGCTCAACTATAACATCTATGGAAAAATCTGACCTAAATTCCCAGCCATGCTACAGCCTCTTTTAATTCATTACATTCATTTATCATTACATTTACAAAAATTAATTAATTAATTATTAATATGTTTTTTTTATTAGATTTCAACAACTTCTTGTTTTTCGACAGCATAATAACACCATACTAAACAATACTGTTTTTGCCTGAGAGGATGACAAAAGACTGAATCGAAGTAAACAATATCATTAGCCAATGTTAAAAACCTCTCTCAGTGAGTACTCTGAGTATGCATGTCTGAATCTTTCTCTAATTATAAGCCCCTCCACTGACTCTCCAAGCCCCCCCACAGGCCCTCCCACTCACCACCAGCAGTGTGGACTGATGCTCATTATAAGCTTTCATGACAGAATAAGTTCACTATTAAGAGCAGTAAACAGCCGAGGTACGCCTCAGATGTCTACTGTGTGCAAGCTTGGAGGAAGCCTTCGAAAGGAAGCTCTCCAAATATGCAGGACTAGTAGGTGACTGTCAGCAAGCAGGATAGAAAGCAAGGTGTATCCCATTAGAAGTCAGGTACAGGAGATTTGCAGAGTGAAACCTGTGTACTTTTGTTCATGAAAACTTACGCAAACATTAGATTGTGGTAACTCCAGTCCTGCCCTCTGGATATTGTTACTGATGTCACTAACAGTTATTTTTACAGCACTCACAATGTTTCTGACAACAACTGCCGTGTTTTTCCTTGGTCTACCTGTTCGACATCTGTTACTTAGTACACCAGTGATGACTTTCTTCTTTAGGACATTTCAAATGGTTTTACTAGCCATTGCCAATATTTAAGTTCAAGTTCAAGTTCAAGTAGTTTTATTGTCAATGCTGCATATGTACAGGACATACATAGAATTGAAATTACGTTACTCTCCTTCCCAATTTTACAGCAAGTACAGATAATGGATAATAAAGAAAAATAAAGAAAAAGGGGAGACACTATGTGTACAATACAGCAGCAGGGACACAGACATACATGAGACAGAACAAGGTGCAGTAGTGGTGGGGGTGAAATAGATATATAAATAGAAATAAAAAGAAATAAATATATAATCTAAATCTAAATGAGTGGGAGACACTATATGTACAATACAACAAAAACACAATAGACATTTGTGAGACAGAAGATAATAGTGCAATATTAATGGTGATTAAGATCAAGTGACAATATAAATAGAACCCGTATAACAGTAGTGCAATGTTGTATCTAGCTTAAGGCTGGTAAAGTTCTTAAAGTTCCCAGTTCTTGGGGAATTTAGACAATTGCTCTGATTGATTTTCTATCTGCTTCAGCTTTACAATCTTTCACCCATAGACAGCTCTCTGGTTTTCATGTTGGCCACTCCTTTAACTACAAATGTACAGTCTGCACAGATAAAACCCAAATCTGAAACTAAACGTAGACACTCAGCACTATTTATTGTTTTAAAAAATCAATGTATTAGGACACACCTGGGCAACAAAACATGCCTGACAGTCACATGTTCAAATACTTTTCCTTACAAGATAGAAAAATAGCACATCTGTTTAAATAGCTTTTTATTTTAAAAGTGAAACATACATAAAGTCCATAAAATGTTTTCAATGGTAAGAAAAGAAATTAAACCATTGAATAACCAGTATTGGGTTTTTTTTTTGTTTTGGTGCCTCCCTAGTTTAAGCACTTTTACTCATGTGGTTTGGCACCAGCTTGGGAACAATGGTTTTGCCCTGGCACAGCAGGTCTATTAAAGGAAAAGGGGAAGGGGCAATTAAAGGGGTGGGGATGTGACACTGCATCGGAAGCCAGAGAGGGTCGGGGTGTCAGTGTGTGACAGCAGGGTGCTTTTAAACACGCGCGCGACGCTGCTAAAGTGACCGACAAACAGCTGTCTGCATTTTCTCACATACATCCACATACTGTACTGGACAAATGGCCTAATTCCTGGGCTGTTTATATGTTACACAAGACTAAGTGTGAAAAGAAAAAGCATGTGCCTACATTCTTACACAGACACACAAAGAAACAGAGAGCAACTTTGCCCAGTGACATGGTAAAAATTTGCCTTTTTTATAGCTTATAAGAAATATTACAGGGTCAGGGGATTTAAAATGCAACAATGCAGAAAAGTGGGTTCTGGTTTTTGTGTATTAAAAACTAGACTATTGTTTTAATTAGACATATTTTATATGAACTCATACTTTATACTGAATTGCCCCAAGATAGCTCCGAGATCATCAGCCATGTCACTTCTTAGCAAAGGTAGGATTGAAGCCTTCACCACAAGGTCTCCAAACTCTAAACCAACCATCACTGGATCTAATAAAGAAACTGGATTCGTCACCAAAGATGATACATTTCCAGTCTATAGCAGTCCAGTACACCACTGTGAACAAAGGCGGTGGTGGCTGGCTCACAGATGGCATAGAAGCCAAACAAATTGTTGAAACTATGACCCTATTTCTCTGTCAACTGGGCAAATTGACTTAGAGTTTGTTGTAGAGGCATGTCTAGAAGTCAGCAATCTCACACCAAGAAGAACACTGCCCTAAAAAAAAATAATAGCACTATTTTGGATAAACAACATATTAAACCAAATATACATTAGAGAAGACAGATGTTGCTGTTATATGCAGCTCTGGGAAATATTAAGAGACCATTTCAGTTTCTGAATCAGTTTCTCTGATTTTACTATTTATAGGTTTGTGTTTGAGTAAAATTAACAGTGTTGTTTTATTCTATAAACTACAGACAATATTTCTCCCAAATTCCAAATACAAACATTTTCATTTAGAGCATTAATTTGCAGACAATGAGAAATGGATGAAATAACAAAAAAGATGCAGAGCTTTCAGACCTTGTCAGAAAACAAATTCATATTCATAAAGTTTTAAGTTCTGGTCTCAATATTTGGTGGAATAACCCTGGTTTTAAGTTCAGAAATCAATATTTGGTGGAATGCAATGGTTTTAATCACAGTTTATATGCATCTTGGCATTTTCTCCTCCACCAGTCTTACACAATGCTGTTGTATAACTTTATGCCAGTTCAGCTTGGTTTGATGGCTTGTGATCATCCATGTTCCTTTTAATTATATTCCAGAGGTTTTCAATTTGGTAAAATCAAAGAAACTCATAATTTTTAAGTGATCTCTTTTTTTTTCTAGAGCTGTACATATTGAAAAATAAGCCAATTTTGAGAATATGTCACTTTATATATATTATTTCATTTATTTAATATTGTTTTGTTCAGAAATTTAGGTTTAAATTACAAAAATTGCTAGTGTAATTCTTACAGTAATTTAGATATTGTGTATTTGCTGAGGCTGTTTATTCTCTATTTTGGAGAAAAATCAAGCATTTTACTTGGGCTAAGGTATTACAGTTTGTAATTATTAGTCAAATTTAAACAATTCCATTCCTGATCATTAATAGAACATAGGATTCTTGTTTGTCTCTGCTGAATCACTTGGCAGGTGTGTAGCTGGCAGCTATGCTAAAATATACTGATTGAGTTTAACTTCATTGATCCTTGGCTGATGCAGAATTGCTTATGTGAGCTATTCTTTCTGTACAGCAGAATATTAAACAGAGATCATGGCTGATCTGATTGCTTTAGTTTAACATACAGGTCATTGTCAAATTGTCAGGACATTCTGTGAATCGATGACATGATCATGGGCAGCTGTCTCATTAATGGATCACTGATGGTCATTGATCACAGGACTGCTGTCAGATACAACAGGACACCTTCAGAGTTCTTGTTGAGTACATGTCTTAAAGGGTCAAAAGATGTTTAAGTGACACAATGGTGACTTACAGAATATTAGGCAGGTAGGTTTAATGGTATTGGTAATAGGAACAGAACAGTATGTGTGGATGGTGTATGATTAGTGTGTCAGACTCACTTGCAGGTGAGTCGTTGTGGTTCTCTTCATCAGAATCAGCAAACACCTCAGCCAACTCCTGGTCGGACATGTCCGTGAGCTCTGTCAGGTCTAGAAGGTCAAAATGCACCTCCAGGGATGACACACTGCTCAGGGGCTCTGCAATGAATACAAACATTCGTTATCACTTTAGTATTAGTTCAGTTTAAGCCTACACCCAATGTGGTTATAACAAGTGTTTCATTTATACTGTAGGACAGTTTCCCAGACAGAGACTAAGCTTGGTCTTAGACTACACAGCATTTTAATAGAGATTTTCCACTGTAGAAACTTCAACTAGGCTTAATCCATGTGAGGAAAACAAACCCTATATGTTCTAAATTAATCCAAAGTTGAACCCATTGCTGATACTGACATTCAAATGCACAGAAAAAAATGGACTTTTCCCAGTAAAAAGGTACTACCATTAGAACAGGACATTCTGGAGCAGATATACATGAACCTGTGGGCTATTTTTTCCATATTCTGCCTGATATCACACACCTATATATTTATTTATATTAAAGCATTACATAAAAAGGTTTCATTTCTGAAATGAAACATTACTGAAAATCTGAATTGTAATTGTAATAGTCAATCCACAACTGTCAAAATATAATTTAAAAAAAATCATAAAATTGGTGCTTTTCTAAACATTTCAATTTTTAAATCAATATTTTACTGAACACAAATCAAACAGTTTATGTTTTCCAAACCTTTCATTTAGATTTTGTGTTTATTTTCAAACATGTATCTGAAATTATTATGTGTTTTAAGAGTAAAGAGGTGAACAGAACAGCTTCTCTTATATTGTCCTGTAGGAGAATCTCTAAAACCCTCATAGTTTTCAGAATATAAATAAAAAAAGGGTTTTATACCACCATTACCGGTAGCCCATGTATGGATTAAGGCCTGTTATGGGGTTAAGGTCCAGGGCACTGAGCAGTGGAACTGTGGAAGAACTGTGTTCTCTGGAATAGAGGTGCTCCAGCCAGTACTTCAATATGAGAGTGAGAATGCGTTGGGAAGTTGGGGATGAGGTACGGTGGGGATCATCAAACATCCAACACTGACCTTGCTAATGTTTTTGTTGCTGAATGCCATCAAATTCTTACATCAATGCTCCAAACCTGAGTAGAAATACTTTTTTTAACAATAGAGACAGTTATTCCCCCCAAAAAAAGGCATGGCCAATTGTGATCTCGGTGAGCCCCTTTAGAGCACCAAAAGCAGATTTTTATTAATTTTGAAAGAAACAATAGCTCCATTCAAAAATCTGGGCTTCAGTCTAGGTAGGGCGTGTCTTTGCTAGGACTGTCCTTTAAAGTCTCCTTCTTAGTAGCTTATTGGTCTCACATGTGGAACAATCTAGTTGAAGTTTTCTTATTATGTGTCTGGAAACTGAACTGAACTTCATCAACATCAGCTGAAAATTACTAGTTCTCACTCACTAAGGTCCTCCAGATAGCTCAACAACCTTCTCACATGTGCTGCTTCAGGTTATAATCACAAACTAGAAAACTCAAACCTAGTCAGAACATGGACTCAAGCTTCACCAGTACCAGTTGGGCGTCTGTGTCTGAGGGTAAATCAGGAGAAACCTCTCTGAAATTCCATTTCAGCTATTTTTAGCAGTATTTCATGAGAAGCACACACTCAGCTCCTTGCTGCGTGAAGGAGAATTTATTTAGTTACACATTTCATTAGGCGATGGAGCTTTCAACGTGATAACTGCTGCTTTTGGTACATGTCTGATTTGTGGAGATGCTTGTTTCTGCCAAGTCTAACTCTTCTAACCTTCTACTCATCTCTTTTTTCCCGGCTGCTCTGCTTTTGCGGTGCCAAGGCCATTCCTCAGCTGGAGTTGGACAGTTACACCGGCTATTGGGACACATCTTGCTGTCCTCTCACTCCTGTAGTCATGCAGTATGTATGAATGTTATATGAAGAACTCTGGGCAGGTGTGTTTTTATTGTGTTTTTATTTTATGTTTATGGCACTTTGCTTTTTCTACTTCAGTGAATGCTGAAAACAATGTCACGATGTTTAGTTGCTAATAGAATTGGGTGTTCAGGAGCAGCCAAACATGAGCATGAGGTCATTGCAACCAGAGCCAAGAACTGGCTAGAGTAAGCTCTGTGATGTGGAGCACTGGAACTCTCCAGTGATGGATGGAGCGCCTTCGATATCTCTGGGTTGAGAACTGTTCAGATCTCACTGACGCTCAAATGCAATCAAATTCTCCTCACAGCAATGTTCCAACATGGAACGTACAGCCCTGTCAGGAAAGTAGAGCAGCAAATATGGACAAACTGATTAGTAATACCTTTGGTTTTTGAAGGATCCATGAAGAAGCAGGTGTCTACAAGCCTACAAGGACATATGGTGTATTGCGTCAATACCGTTAGTGCCAAAAATACTAATAATAAACTGGAAGACAGACACCGAAATCTGTGATGATGCAATATACTTGGACACATTTGCATTGGTCGATCTAATGCATTTGTCACAGTATGATGCCCAGTTTTTTGGGAACAAATTTTAGAAACACTATCCTCACCATCCACTATCCTCAACGAGACGAGATATCTCTGCTGTGCTCATAATGCTCTTCTCTGCAGGCTGTGTTATTGCTGCAGGCTGGTAACAGCCTTTATTTCTGAACATTTCTCATTCGCTACTGTACTGAAGGCGCGACTGATCTCTCTCAGCATGGCTCTGTTAAATATAGCTGTGAGATTGATTAAAAAACAATGACCCTCCAACCGAGACGAAACAAATCCACAAGGGAGCAGCAGTGCTGAGAATTCCTCTTCTTAACTGACAAACACGACAAACAAGCAAATCACAAACAGGATCATGTGCACTCTAACAATGAAGGTGCTACAAACAGCTCTTTGAATGATATCACAGAAGAACTATTTTAGACTCCATATATAAGAGATATACACTGTATATACAGTATCTAAATGTTATGAACATTCCTACTATTGAAAAGCATACAGCAAATGAACACAATTTGTCTTGTCCCAGGAGAGAAGCACTACCAATAGAATTGGACTCTCTGTGGCAGATAAGCATGAACTTGTTGGCACCATGTCTAACCCCCAGCACTGAGATGTAGAGTTGTGGATGAAGTACGGTGGTATTTATCTAACATCCTGACCTCAGTAATGCTCTTAATGCTTAACTTGCTCCAAAAATGCTCCAAATGCTAATGGAATACTTCCCTAAACAGTAGAGGCAGTTACGCAGAATATGGAAACTCTTTTTAAAATCCTAACTTTTGGAAAAAAACAAAGAATAAGAAGGAAACCCAATACATTTGTTCATATAGTGTATGTGTGAATAAGTGGTTCAACATTGTTTAAAGTGTGTACAGTAAGTGAGATGTGTTCAATTACATCAATCAAATCTCTATATAGACGCACAAAATTACCTTGTATGTATATTATATTGCAGCGTCACCAGGTGTGGCGTAATGAGGCCAAGCCAAAGACCTGTTCAGCCACTTGGTCTTTTAATTTTAACCAGGAAAGAGACAGAAATAACTGCAATGATAAGCAGTTCTTTCTAAAAATGTTGACTCTCTGGTAAAGACTCTTATTCACCCTCTACATTAAGGTGATGTAACAGAGCTGGCCTGCTGCACTTTCCTCCGAGCTTGTTGGCTTCTCAGTGATACTGCATTGAAAAAGAGGCTGTGACTGACTTCACATGTGTTCTAGGATGTGCTATGTGCTATTTGACTCCAACCTCCTAGTGTTGGGGCAATACTAATGATGAGAAAATCATAAAGAATGGATTGAGTAATTGGCCTTCCAAATTAGGAAGAAAAAGAGATATAATTAGGGAGAAAATCAATTATAAAAATAAGATACAAGGTTTATATGTGACAGTAACTATTTTGTCAGTGAGATATTTCTTTCTGTCTGTCAAACAAAAGCAGTAGCAGCAGATCATCCTCACAAAATAACATTCACAAACCACTAGGTCTTCACTGCCATACAATGGTCCATTACATCTACACCATTAAAGCCTCAAAAAGGAGTCTGGATCGTCCTTCCCGCTGTCATACAACACAGTCAGTGAGTTCCTTTCTGCATAATGCATGCTTTGAAGCCTTCTTAGCAGCTTCCACCGCCTGTCTTAAAGCCGCACGCGTTCAGTTTTGCATGGGTAAAGAGGTTAGACAGGCAGACGGATAGAGAAGCAGACAAGCGGCGGCTATAAACCGTTTGAAGTCTGTTAATGAGTCTTCCCCCCTCGCAGCGTGGATCAGAGATGGAAGACAAGTCAAATACTTTCATGCACCTTTTCTGTCCACCAGCTGAGAGCTGGAAGCTTCCATTCTCCTTCACCTAGTCACACAAACACAGCCACACTCAAACACACGCATACACACTTACTGAAAGTGAAGGCCCTGGTCAAAAGAGGGCAAGGCCGTTTGATTAGGAGTCACTGGGGCACATCTGGCATCTGCACAGATCTTCACAGCCAACTGTGACTGTGATGATAAATAATTCAGCTCACAGAGACATCTTCTGTCATCACCTTCTGACCTGCTCTATCTGCCTGATCAGCCCCAGTGTGTCCTGTAGTATTCCCACTGCCCCTCTGGCAAATACCACAAATAACCCTTAGAAAATGTTACTTTAAGTTAACTTAATTTAACAGTGAACAATGGTTAAACTGAATTGTGTTTCCGTAATGTCAAAATGTTGTTTTGGACAAAAACACAACTAAATTTAGCCATAATGTAACTACACCATTTATGTCTGTTACATAAAAGGTCTCATTCCTTTTTTTTTTCATTAATTTTAAAATGTTGTATCTCTATGAATGCCATGTGAGCTGTTTTTTTGTGAAAAAAAGTGCTCCGGTGTTTCTGTATAACCCTGCTTTATTTTACTGGATTTGAGGAAAGACAGGCTCATGAATATTCATAAATGCAAACATATCGCCTCTGATTGGCTAACAGTACTGCAGCAGAGAACATGACCTGCCTAAAAAACAAAGGACAAAATGTTTCATACGCAGCATGCAAATACAACTCAGATACCTTGTGCATGAAAGTTTTAAGACAAATTAATTAATTTCTACAAGAAATAATAAAGTAACACTAAAAACAGGGTTCATACACTTTTTAACCAATAAATTTCCATAATTTTTTCATGACTTTTCCATGCCTTCAAGGCAAATTTTCATGACCATACGATTTTTAAAAAATCAGTGCAAACATGGACAATTAAACCAAAAATCAACTAAAATTATAATCAAAATTGATTACAGTAGGCCTAAAATGAATCTGATAAAAATTTTGACACACAATCTTTAATAATAAAATGTAAAATGTGTGTCAGATCCTGAAAGCTCCACTATGTGAGGCTTAATTGCTGCATTAGCTGTTGTCAGCTCAAAAAAGATTTTCTCCATCAATAAATGAAAACACAAAGAATTGTAGACCAAATGTTCATGACCTTTCCAAAACAATCTGTGTATTTTTATTTTTCCAAAAGGCCTGGAAATTGCTATTTTCAAATTCCATTACTTTTCTTGTTTTTTCACGACCGTACAAACCCTGTAAAAAGCCTATTTATTTGGGTTGAAAAAGCACTATACACAACTAGATTTAGAATATAATTAATCTGTCATAGCAGAATATTATCTTTATAAAAAACCTTAAGCTATCCACAACCAGATATTTGTAGTTTAGTAGTGTAGTAAATGGAGTAGTCTGGGGAAGAGATAAAATGAGATATGTCCGTTACACAGACAGCCATTTTCAATTCAGCTGGGGGGGGTCAGGTTGTTAACAGTGCATTAAGTAATACCAGTAATGTACCGCTCACTAATGGGTGATAAAGTAATGGACCGATGTGTAAAAGTACCACAAGAGAAACGGCCTCCTGGGTTTATCACATCACTGCTAATCACATCACTTCTAAGCTTCAGAAGTAGCCCATTAACCATTATTATCCTGATAATACTTCATAATAAAAGTTTATTTTTAAAGTTTATTAGGTTATTGTAGTCTGCTGCTGTTAGAAATGTACATTTTGTATGCATAAACTAAGCTGCCCATTTTGAATTCACTTAAATTTACCTTTTTTGATTTAATAACAAGAAAACCACCAGTATTTACATACAGTGCTCCCGTCCATTCAGCCTTCAGCAGTTTAGCCCAGTCTATTCATGCAGAAGTTATTAGAGGCCTTTCAGCTTTGCATGCTTTTTTGACTGAGGCACAATAGTCCAGTCAACTAGAACAGAGACCCTTTAAACACAGCAGTAACAAAATTTGCCTGTTTAATTCTAAAGGATACAGAGAAGTGCAGAACTAGGCCTCTAAAACATTCACTGACAAAAAGTACACCAAAAAGTGCACCAAAAAAGTTGTTGTTGCAATTAAATGTAACTTATATGTGTGATTAATAATGATATTATATGTAAGTGATTATAATTTTAGAAGTGAAATAATAAGGTTACTGATGAAAATTGCACAATTAAATTAAATTAAGACGGGACACAGTTGGACACAGTTGGGGGCATACAGGTTCTACATGCCATCCTGCAGCACATTTGTGCACAGATTTTGCAGCTGGACCTGTAGATCCTGCAGACAGATTTTCAATAAGATTTTCAACAGATTTTCAGTTCCAGTCCAGAGCAGTCCAAGTTGGACATTCACAACAGCATTGCATGTGAATTTAACACTGGGTGGCTAATGTTTAGACTAAACAGCATGCAAATTGTCCAAAAGACCATCCTGCATCTAACAGTCCAATGATATACACCCTCTTTAAGCCCTGTTAAACACGCAAAATGTCTTAGAGTGAATTGTAGATCAACAATCTCTCACCAACAGGTACACTATCCAAAAGCAGCCTCTAAAAATGCAATATAATAATATTATTTATGGTCAGGCAAAAACATTGTACATTCAAAATGACTCCTTCACAGGAAAAGAGAACTTGTAAAGATTTTAAGCTTGTAGTTTTGCAGCATTTTTGTTGATCTGCTCTACATAAAATTCCACTTTGCAGGTTTGCAGATTCAAATACTGTCAAGAAGTTAAAACATTAAAAATTGACCATGTCTGTAGTTTACTGGTAAATGACAAGGAAACTAATTTGAAAATGCTAATTTAAGCTTGATAGAATTTTTGTTTTTATATAAGAAATACAGTAAAAAGATGTATAATTATTGATGGTAAGTGACCATATGTTATACATGCGTCTTATAATCAGCTTATAATCATTGTCCTAAACGACTGCCAATCTGCCTCTTGTTCTATACATTGTGTCCAACTTTCATGATGAATGGACCAATAGAAATCTCCACAATGATTTTCATGTAGATTTTCATGTAGTTTAGAATTTCATTTTTCTGTGACATTTCCATTTTGGAGGTACATGGTTGTTGCTTGTCAGTAATTTATATTATTCCATTGAACATCACAGAAGCTAATTCTGGGTAGTGTACCTCTTGGTGAGAGAACAAGTAAAAAAAAAAAAGCTAAAGTATTCGATTAAAACATGCCCCTCTAAGACCAAATTCAGCTGAAACATATTTTACATTTAAACATCCCCCTGTAAAGGAAACACACAACAAGAAGCCTCTGTTTACACATGTTTTGTAGACATGTTTTCACACTGTATCTGTGATAACGTTACATATTTATCAGGTGTAAGGAGCAGGGGATTCTTAAGATGTTGGAGGGGGCTCCTTAGATTGGGCTAGACCTCCTTTGTGTGTCTGTAAGCGAGAAAGAGAGAGAGAGCAACTCCCATAGAGCTCTCCCCTGAGACGCTCGCCCACGACTGTCTCTCACTGAGCCCCTCTTAGAGGGAGGGGGTGGAAGGGAAGGAGAGAAAGAGGTAAAGACAAAGTGAGACAAGAAGGAAGAATAAGAGCGTAATCCAGACAGTGAATTAGATTTTAGGAGAATAAGATTTAAGGAGAGTATACATTCTCATTCTCCCCATTTTAAAAAAAGATTTGCTGCTTTATTTCACCCCCCCTCCCCGCCTACACCCCCATAAGCCACCCACCCCTGCTTCTGCCTGAATAATTGATCAGTAACACATTTTACCTCCCAGCAAGGTCTGTGGGAGATGGAGAATGGGGGCTGCTCCCATCTAAACTCATTACAAAAGAAAGCAGAACAGAGCATGTTCTGTTCTGTTCAGAAATGTATTTCTACATTATAGTTTAGGCACACTGTAAAGCTGTAAATCTGCACAGTAAGTGTTTATTTGCTCACACTAAATACTACAATACACATATTTTTTTATACAAAAAGTAGTTACATTTGGAGTCTTCTCTCCAAAACGATAATAATACTCTACCATCTCAGCCCACATCCTTCTTTTATTTCAGATGCGACTTCTATAATGCTCAGCTTTATTCAGCAAATGCATGTATATAGTGTGTCTATGAGCGGGAGCTCAAAGAATAATTAGTTTTTATCTCAGTGGAGTAAATGTAAATTCCACTTCCTTTAAAGGAGTAGGTGAGGCAAGACACACATGCATTCTTCCATAACGCTGCTTTAAAGAACACTGACCAAGAGCATTATGTTTAGTAGGATGGAAAACAGCAAATTCGGAATATAAATATAAAGTATTGGAGAGTTTTAAAATAAAAGATTAAAAGATTAGGTGCATTTTGTCTGTGGGGCTAAATATCACAATCAATTATATATAAAGCAAATGTCCTTAAATATTGTGATATAATATTTTCACATGTTCCCTAATCACTCCAGTGTGATATCAGTCTGCTGTCAGGTTTGCACAGGTAAAAGAATGCGGGAAGCGGACACAAATACGAGGTATTTATTATACAATAACAATGAAACAAAACAGAGCTAGAACTAATAAAACAGGAAACACAGAACACGCAACCTAAACAGGCTATAAACGTACAACCACAGACGAGTGACACAGGAATGAAGGAAACTATTTATACACAGAAGGGGACAGAAGACAGGAAACACCTAGAGACAGGTAAAAAGGGGGCGGAGCTACCGAGGAACAGGTAAGCACACAGATGGGAGCATGTGGAGGAACACAGGACTAGGGCGGAGCTAAAAAAAAAAAAAAAAAGAAAACAGAAAGAGCACATAGACACAGAGACAGACAGAAAACGGGGCAAGGATGTGACATCAGCACATGTGTCTGGCTACTTATTGATGCTAGATTAGCAAAAATCTTCCACTACTGGTGCATTTTGTCTGTGTACTTTATATAATGAAATGTCCTTAAATATCATAAAATATGATTTGTAACATTTTGCCCACACACACCCTTAAATGCCTTTTTCTTCTTCTGACAGTTTTTTAGTGCCACAGTTTCTTCGTATTGCACCTGTTCCTGAGATATCCCGTTATTCTCAACAGCCTATTTTTTTCTATTCCACTCAAAATCATAAAAGAGCTCTGGTGGCTTGTTTACATTCATCTCCTGCAGCTCTTTGTTCTAAGAATATATTTTCCTTTAGCTGTCAGAAGCTTGACGCTGCTCTGCTCGCTCTGTCTGCTCTGTTTCACCAAACAGCTGACTGACTCACATCTGTGAACAGTACTGCTGATTTACATGCTCTTACACAACGTTACACTTTGTGATACCAGACTTTCTGGACCTGATCTGGACTGAGATAAACTGCTGACCTCATCCCCACTAAAAGTATTCGGTCCAGAGAATTCAGTTCTACATCTGCTCCACAGCTCAATACAGCTGGAAACCCTTTTTGTGCATGCCTGGCATTAGCCATAGTTCCAATATGTTCATGTGTATCAGTCATTTTCTACTGACAGTCCTATTCTATTGGCATTACTTCTTTACAGGTATTAGACAAGCTGTGTGTGTGTATTTGAACATCTGCATCAGCAGCAATGGGCACAACCTTAAGTAACTGAATACATTCATATGAAAGGCATATAGTGTAATATTGGCTCTGCTGTGCTGCAGTCAGAGATCAGCAGAGCAGTGCCAATATTACACGTTATAGCACAAACCTTGAGTGTATTATTGCAATTATACCACAGTTTCATTATCGCTGTTTATTAAAAGATTTTGAGTTATAGAGGACGAGAAAATACAATCTCCACCAGTTAAAATAATTCCATTGTTGCTCTGTTTGTAGCTGCGCTGTTTCGCTGTATCATTGCTAGGTTACCTGTTTATGGCTTTAGTTACAGTGCATTACCGGCTGATAATGCCACTCATAAAATACCTCTCAGCCAATCACATTGCAGGGTCCGAACTAACTGTGGTAAAATTGGACACATAGATATAATGTATTATTAATACAATGAATTATAGGCAATGTCAGTATGCAATGTGTAAATGTATCCTTCCAAAGATTAGCAATTTTAGGTGATAAATCTAAAATTATAGGATTATTTTGTTCAGCATCAATGTAACATGAGGCTTTAACAGATTCCAAAATAATTTCAGGGTCATTATCAGAATACTGTGCCTTTTGGCCGTTAAAAGTATATAAAATGATTTTAAGGTAATTTAATCATAGACTATTCACAATATTTACAACACTCAGCCTACACAGAAGTCATATATTTGCCAGCTTAACTATGTTTTATTTTTACTTTTTATATACAGTCGTGTATGCAACCACCCTGTTATTGCAAGCTGTAGGATAATGACAGTGTGGACAATGAAAAGTGGACCATTTTTGGCAAAAAATGCTGTTTGATAAAACATGGTTGGCATAGAACTACAAGGTAACCTTGTTCTGTTTAAAGGCAATTTGATTGTATAAAAAGCTTAGAATTACTGTAATATTTTACCAAAACAGGGTGGACAGCTTAGCTAAGTATGAAGCCATTATGAACATAAGTGAAATAAAGGTTATTAATTGCTAAAAATGTAAGTGTTTTCAGACCCTTGAGAATATAAAAGTTTTGAGGCTGTGATGCCTTTTGATGATGTCAAAAGTTATTAGAAAACAGCTTAATGCATAATGAAAAATAAATATTGTGTTACTAACCACTTAAAAAGTATTCACCTTAAGCAGGAAGCACTGCTAATATGAAAAAGACTGAAAAAGGTTAACATTTCTTTATATTTGTAAAAATGTTCATTCAAAATGTTAATTCAGAGTAAATCTTGAGTTACGTATTGTTACACAGTGTTTGTACAAAAACTGCATGTTATACTTATATCGATCTATCATTGATAAATCTGTGCTCTTTTTCTGTCTCTCTCTGAACCTCTCTCTTTCTCTCTCTCACACTTTTTTCTCTGTCTCATCTGTGCATGGCAGGTGCTGGTACCAATCCGTTTGGAGTGAGGCATGACAAAGGAAGCTTTGCGTCCCTTCTTCTCCGAGTGTGTGTTGGGAGTCTTGGTGGATAAAGGCCTCCTTGTGAGATGTGCTCCTTTGGTCTCTGTATCAGAGAGACACAGCGTGCTTCTTCTGTGGGCACACAATGCCTCCTTTAAGCTCTGGGCATCAGAGGCCAGTCAGAGTGGACAGAGAGTACAAATTTGGCTGGAGCGTGTAATGCTTTGAGGCACTCTCTCTGTCCCACTGGAGGAGGAGGGCCAGGGGGAGGAGGAGGGCTCCTTTCCAGATTAATCCCACTCAGCTGCATGAACCCATCTCTCCCACCTTGCTTATATAAGACTGAAGGGATTTTCTAAGGCAGTGATGTAACTGATAAAGCCACACATCTGGAGGAAAAAGCTCTAGCCGGGCTGGGCGTTTGCTCTGTTGGGGTGAATGGGATGGTAATGATGTTAAAAGTTGGATTAGACATGAGATCTTGTTAAGATATGAAAATTTGATGTACTTGCTGCTTGTTTGAGGAACGCAGGTCTCCAGCTGCAACACTCAGCAAAGCTCACTTGCTTTTATAGACGTATGATTTACAAAACTGAGACAACAAACATCTAAGAGTTCTTACTGTTCATCCTGTCTGGCCAGACCTTCCACATTTATACAGCTCTCCACCTAATCCAAATGTAGTCTATTATAAGACATAAGTGGAGTCTGAAGTCTGCTACATAAGGTTTGCTCTGGGCTATTAGACAAATTTACAGTATACAGCATTCAAAAGGAGAAGCAGAAGCATTGCATATACAGTATTCTTTACCAGTCCAAAAAAAAACACAACCATGTAAAAAACATTTAAGCTCCCAACATTTTTTCCTAAATTGTCATGGTTCTATATAGAACTACCTTTAGTAAAGAACTACTGAAGAACCAGAAATACTCCTGATACTTCTTTTTTTTATAATTTTTTATAATTTATTTTCTTTAAATTTTATTATAATTTCTCTCAAAGTAGAAAGGCCAATTACCCCACCCACTCTCTAGTCCACCCCCACCATAAGTATATTCCTCCCCAATAAATAAGAATTTAGACACCTCCTTTTTTTGAACTGCCACTGATGCAGCTCAGAGGAAAGCACAGAGACCCAGCTCATATAAATCAGCTAACAGACACCTGTGCTGCCCAGCATTACATTAGAACTGATGGTGGGAGAGAGCACCATCTACCCAGCCAGAGAAAGCAAGGCTAATTATGCTCTTTCTGACTCTGGCTGCTGATGGCAGTTGCTGTTAGGGTACACGTTATATAGTACTAAGACATACAAATACAGTAATTAGTAAGCAAGTTAGTAGTTTTTATTCACATTCTCTTATTTCACTGCAACTCTAGCAAGACTATTCTGACATTGTAAATCTGCATCAATGTCTTCTGCCAGCACTGTCCTGCTAAAGATCACTAAAAGAGATAAGGATACTTTAGTTAAAGAAGTTATTTATTTAAATGAAAGGAATTCTCTCATAGTAACCTACATCATGATTTGTAGGGACAATGCATTAACAAATTGTAAAATTAATAAAATTCTATTTATTGCTGGTTCGAATCCTGTTCATGTAGCTTGCCATCGGCTACCGGAGCCATGAGAGAGCACAATTGGCTTTGCCCTCTCTGGGTGGGTAGATGGCGCTCTCTTCCGAGATCCCTCCAAAAGGGATGATGTTGATCAGCATAAGGTGTCTGTGAGCTGATGTATCATAACTTAGTTGCTGCGCTTTCCTCCGAGAGCCCTGTAATGCTACTTGGCATCACAGTGGCTGACTTCACATGTGTCGGAGAAGGTGTGTGTTAGTCTTCACCCTCCTGGTGTTGGGGCATCACTAGTGATAGGGGAGTCCTAATGAGTGGGTTGGGTAATTGGCCTTGTAAATTGGGGAGAAAATGGGGGAAAAATATCAAAAATAATATTTCATGTATTATTAATGTCCCTTACTGACATGTTAACTGTAACAGCTGCTGTACACACTAAGCAATACTGAAATTTGTTCCAAGGCTGTGGTTAATGTTTCACCTGGAAGTCTACCGTACTCATGCATGATCATAAAGACACTTATGACCTCCATTCCCAAACTCTAAAGTGCTCACGTCCTCTCTTATGGCTGCTGGGCAACTCTGCAGCGTTCCTACCCTAACCAGCTAATGCTGAGCTGCTGTTTGGTGTGTGTGCACCTGAGTGGAAATGTGCACTGAGTCAGCATGACAAAGCCCATCTACCCACTCACACTTTCCCCCTGCACTCACGTCTTCTCTCAGTGACATGCAGCAGCCCCGGGGTGTGTCCCAGGATAACTGCCTCTTCCTCACCCGTGGGATGATGAAGCGGCTCTTTCGGCAGTTCTCCCGAGCTGGAGGGCTTCAGCAGTTTCTGGATATCTTTGTTGGGATCTGTAAAAGAATAACACCAACAACGACAATCATGAGGGAATTTTCCCAAGGTCATTCACAAGGTGCGCTGTGTGAGGTCATTCGCAAGGTACACAAACATTACAGGTTTGTCCAGCTCAAACTCTGCACAAGAAGATGGATCAGTAAGTTGATCAGCCATGTCTGTCTGATATCAAATATTCACTGCAGAGTACTCTGAATCTAAATGATCTAATTTATTTTGGAACATTCAGAAATCTTGTATAGAATCTGGAATCAGCCTCTTATCCTTTTTGTTCCTGCTTTGTTTGAAAGTCTCGCTATTCAAACCCATTGATCCAACCAGATTGTATTTTGTACATTGTTGTTTGATTGGTGTTTTATGGTGTAATTGTGAAATGTTGAAACTGATGTTTAGGTTGCTGTCTTGGCCAGGCCTCCCTTGGAAAAGAGATCATTGTGTCTCAATGGAATTGACCTGGTTAAATAAAGGTTAAATAAAAGAAAAAAAAATTAAATACATTGTTTACATAAATATCGGCATGATGCTGATATTGGACTGAAAACACCCAACAAGACCTGCCTATTGTTCTTACACAGTTGTCTAGCCATCACAATTTCGTTCTTATCAAAGTCTCACAGGTTTGTCCTCTAGTTATTACCATTTTTAGTGCTTTAAGAAAATACCTAAGCTTAAAGAAATGAGGCCTGGCTACATCACCAGTACTGCTGAGGAGAATAATGAGACACATATAAGGTGTATAACATGTAATAAATGCCTAATATTTACTTATAAGGTGTATAACATGTACTATATGCCTAATATGTAGACCCACTCCTTGACAGATGCCATTGGAACTGACTGAGTGTTAACCAATGCTATTCAGTTCATCTGTTGTTTTAATGTTATGGCTCACTATGGCTAAAGAAAATGATAGAAGTAAAAAAATGTGTAAAGAAATTAAAAAAAGAAATTAAAGAAATGTGGTTTCCCCATGATAGTGGCCCTTTAGGAAAAATGGTATAATTCACATTTTTGCATTGTAAGATGATTGTTCTGATCCATTGTCTATCGTCTTTCTAAGACTTGCCTTGATTTATTCATCTAGCCTCATAAATGATTAATAATCCCTGATTTATCACATCACATATCCTCATCATCCCCTGTTTCTCCTCCATCTGACAACTGGACAGCACTCTCTGACATCAAACTGAGGAGAAGGGCATCTTTTCACACCACTTGCTATGCTACAAGGAAATGACAAGTGATAGACGTGACAATCCCAAGAGATGGCAACATCACACAGCGAGAGTATGCGATGCTGGAGATATACTGAGATACAGCGGACTTAAAGAGGAACTGAAGGAAAGGTGGATGAATAAAAGCAATAAAAGCAATAAAAGCAGTGTAGCACTCAGGCTAGTGAACCACAAGCTAGGAGACCGCTGCCAACAAATTCCAGGAAAGAAAACATCACCATGAATCCTAGAAACAACATCATCAGATCATCAGAGAAAGGTACCATATGCATGTACTGTATTTCTTATTCTATATTGAGAGATGAGAGATACAACATGTGCCCTACCGTTCCAGAAACAAAACAAAGCTTTATACTATGACTTTTAAAATATGTCAGGAATGAAAATCTAAGTTACCAATGTGTTTCTATGAAGAATTACCCATTACCTTTTTAGCATCAAATACGACCTATTAAAAAAAAAACTAAAACTAAAAGTAGGCAAATAATAAATAAGTGATTCTTACAGGTTAATCTAGTTACTGTCTTGGATTCAAATTAAAGGCAGCATACCATATAAGTTACATGTTCCCCTATTTAAACAGAAAGCTACAGCATGCTAGACAGTATAATTTCATCAAAAATCCTCACATCCAGGGATGGACTGGCCATAGCATGTACCGGGACAGTTTCCGATGGGCTGTTCTGTGTGCAGGGTCACTGAAAGGGCTAAAACCTGATTCAGGTTTTCTAATATTACATTTTCTATTAGTCACATAACCCAGATGCAAGGCCATAAGCCCATCACAGATATGCTGCCTCCCCTATAATAAAACAAACACAACAACTGTGAACACCCATGCTCACATCTTACTCTCTCTGTCTCTCTCCCTCTCTCTCTCTCTCTCTCTCTCTATCTCTCTCATGGTTGTATCTCCACGTCAAAGCTACTGATCTGTGGAGGAGAGATGAAGGGTAAACTGTGCTGAACTGAGCTCTGCTGCCTTTGCTCTGCTCTGGAAGCTGTCACTCACGCTGACCTCCAGCTTCTGGTCCCCTCTTCTAGAGACAGTGTGTGTCTACATGCATGACCAACAAACCCTATTTCTATACAGTGCAGTAAAAGAGTGTACCCTGCAACTAATGGTTATTTTGGTAGCCGTCTAATCTGTTCATATTTTTTTTAATTAGTCAAATAGTCAAACAAGTCAACAATTATCTCTGCCATGCCCTCCATCTCTGTTTCCTGGGTACGATCCTGTTTCTAGCTTTCTCCACATCTTTAAAATGCTCTGTAAATGCCAAGAATATGTTCAAATGTTAAATGTTCTGATATTTAGTGAGAAAATATGTAGTTTATTATATATTCTGTCACTTTTGTCGCCCCAGCTCTTTGTGTAGTGTACTTCTCCAGGTATGCAGTGGTCAATACCTACAAAACATGGATTCAAGGAAGGACAAAGAGTGAGCTGGGACACTTGATGCTCATTAACCTCACTAATTAACAAGAACTATCTGACGTTATCTATTGCTATTTTTAATATTGGTATTCCAGATACCACAGAACACCTTCAGAGCTCCTAAGGAGTCAATGCCTCTACGGGTTAGCACAAGGGTAACCTATACTATATTAGGCATTTGGTTTTAATGTTATAGCTGATGATCTGATTTGGTCCAACTACTCATTAGGTCTATTATCCTAAATCTCAAAGAGGGACAACAGGCTCAGCACAGGAGTCAATCAGTGTTGTGTGCTCCCTTTACAAGGTTCCCATGTAGAGAAAAAGCTCCAGGGAGGAAGGGAAAGGACCAGCATGGACTCAACACAATGGATTCTTATTTCAGACCAGACATGAGACTCTTTCAGCCTATCGATCTGTTACATGCCTTTAATCAAAACAGATTGAGAGAGTACAGTCAGAGTTGGCCTTTGTAAAATGACAGCTCAGTATACTTCACTACTGTCTGCAGATTGTTTATAGAGTACTAGAGCAACGAATGAAATACATTTAAGCAATAATACACAAGATGCAAAAATGGGATTTTTTTTCAGTAATTCAGATAGAAAATGATGAAAACCTGTTGTTTTTTAGTATAGTCAATGGGAAAAAAATCATAATGAGGTTTTATATTAAACTATTTTTGATGCCTTAAATGGTTGCACAATTAAACTGGTAAACATTACTCTGACCTCAGATTTTTCCCAGTTATCAGGGTTACAAGCTAGAGTCAAAAATGTTACAGGTTATATTCATTTCCATGGTTCACACACTGCCGATTTTCATGCTTTAATCATACAATCTACCACACAGCAGTATTGCTCTGTTTTAAACCTACAGTCTGTATTTAGCTTTTGTTTTGGTTTTGTTCATGGTTACTAAAGTTATTACTTAAATATTGTGAAGACTTGAATGTCAAATATAACAGTTTGTCAATTACTTGTATAATTGTAATTCTGTTGCTATGCTATGGCTGGTGTTTGTCTTTTAAGAGCATTCACAGTTGTTAGCTTGCATGTGTATGTAAGTAAAAAAAACTGTATGTATGTAAAGAACTTTTCTCAGAGTGCCATTACCATGTAATATTGGCAGTCTTACAATATCTTTAAGCCAGTCATTGGTGAGTCTTCAGTTATTTTTTCTGACTATTCTGAATGAGTACAATTATAACTAACCTTTTTATTATCCAGATTTTACCTTTCTAGATCACACTGCTGCCATTTATTTGATCTTATGATCTCATATGTGGCATTAAAAATATTCGACCAATATTTACCATGTTAATTGATATTTTATTTATCTTTCAAAACACCTTTGACACTGTATGTAATTACCACATTTTAATGTAGGTCCCTACAGCCTTCAAGCAAATTTGACTGTAGTTTCCCTCAATCAATAAATACAGCCCCAGTGTCACTTGATCTATTGTAATTTTAATATATCTTTTTATACTACTAGTTTAGCTACTACTCTGTAGTTTATGTGCAGACCTTCCCTGCTCTCTATATTAAAATGCTGAACAATATTTATTATTCAATCCATAAAATAGACAATGAACAATAGCTATTGTGCCTGTGTATGGCCATGCAAACCACACAAACAACCCAGAAACATATCTATTCTTAACCTATAACTGGGTAAAAAATAGCACAACATAATGAAATCCTGGCCTCTAGAACCTCCCAGAAGAACATCAGAGGCACCTGTGAGCTGCAGTATAATAGAGATCACAGTCTACTTTCACTGTTTCACTGTAGGCTACAGTAAAACGGACTAAAATATAATTCTTTTTCAAAGAGAAACGGTAAAAGTGGCACAGTCTGTAGCATGTTGATGCCTGACTGACCCCGAATCAGCACTTTCAGAGGCCTCCAAAGACAATTTTACACAAGCAAAGAGTTATTTTGCTGTATTAAATGCACCTTTATCCAGAGCATATATGACTTTTAAAAATCCATCATGAAAAAAACTAGTAGCACCCAGGGTGATAAAATATATTTTTTTTAAATAAATGTTTTATAGTGACTGTAAAATCTGTACCAGACACAGATATCATACAGTATGATGATGTTGATAATATTGTCCTGTATTGACCCTGTTCACATTATGTTAAATATTCTAGCCCACAGTCAACCAGCAAAGTACTCCAGACCTTTCAGAGACAGTTCGTTTAACACAGCTCCAGGAGATCATAGGTGTGAGTCTTCACCTGGGCTACCTGTCTCTCCATCAGCCTCGATCCAGTAAACCAAGAGTGTTGATCTGTTGGCTACAGTGTAAACATATGTTCATAAAGTCTAAAGTAGTGGTGGGAATAACAGGGCATTTTACAGGCATAATATATTATCACTATATTTTGCCAATGATAAGGATGATATCACAATACATTGATTCTGCAATACACAATATATCATAACACAATTTACTGCAATACTTTACAGCATCTTGCTACTGAAAAGGATAAAATACTCCTAAATAAGCAAAACCCAGTAACTATGGAATTATTGGTGTCAGATTTTGTCAGAATTTCCACCACTTGGGAGCAATAAAGCAGTTACTTAGATCTAACAGAAGAGTGAGTTTTTGGGAGTTTATCGGAAACTAAAATGATACAATATACTGTGTCATAATATTGACTTTATGTCCCACTTTTGTTCAATAAGTAACTATGTTGTTAGAGATGTAAGATAGATGTGTGCCAAACTGTTTCATACACAATAGTACTGTCCTAATAAATGATAAAAAAAAAAAAAATTAAAAAATCATATCGTTATAACATCAGCATTCTGTCTTTTAAAGCAGCCTATTTTGTATTTTGTATTTAATGTTTTTTGTGGTAATGCATTTAATATATTGTACTTAGGACAGTGAAACATTTTTTTGTTACATTACATTATATTATGTTACATTATTTACTTTAAACAGAATCCACAGGTCACAAAATACAAAAATGGCCAAAAGTTTTCATACAGTATTTTTGGTTTCAAATAAACACTTAACACTTTTATATACAGTATATATATAAAATATAGCATTAATGTTTGCTTTGTTGCAGTGGTAAATTCTTCGAAATTCATAATACAAAATGTCACATCACCGAAAAAAAGATATTCTATAATATTTTAAGGCCACCCTTTATGTAAAAAGGTTCCTTAACAGTTTAAAGGTTTTTCACACATCTCTACTACAACAATGGTGCTTTATGAAAACAAACCAAAAGTAGACCTCATTTTTATAATTATTTTAAGAATGTAAAGATACTGTAATCTACCAAATCTAGCAGATCTTATGACTCAGGATGAGAAACAAGTAGATCACAGATTAGATATCCTTACCTGGGCTGGATGCCCCTCCCTGAGCCTCCATCCAGTAAGCCGAGAGTGTGGAGCTGCTGGCTACAGCAGCAGCATGGGTGTGGAGCAGTCAGAATACAAACAGAGAGGTAAAGAAAGAAAGAGGGAGCAGCTGTGAGTACGAGCATCAACTCCCACCAAAACACAAGCGAGGAACACACTCCTCTTATCAGCTTTTCTCCACCTCCTCTGTGCCTGCTGATCCTCCTATCCTCCACACTCCCAGCCATTCAGCACTCTGCCAAAGAGAGAGAGAGAGAGAGAGAGAGAGAGAGAGAGAGAGAGAGAGAGAGAGAGAGAGAGAGAGAGAGAGAGAGGGGGGGGTTGGTAGAGCCGGATAAACTCGGTGAAATCACTGAAGCCACTTTGCTCTGTAAGCAGAGCATTGTGAATGATGTTGGCTAACACAGAATACAGATAGATCGAGAAAAAGAGCAACAAACACACACACAAACACAAACACACACATACACACACAAAGAGCATGCAGGACACACTGGCCCACTGCCCAGACTGATGAGAGGAGGGAGAGAGGGAGGAACTAATAAGATGTTGAGTACAGCATGGGACAGTATGCTCTAATGACTGTATATAATTATACCTAAAGTATAATTCTATAAATTATATACAGTCATTACTGTGCTAGAAAAACATAAGTATTGGGGCACCTGCTCATTCTCTGTTTCTTCAAAAATCAAATGTATTTTACCCAGAAAGCATACATTTTAAATGAACTAAATTGTTAATATTAACTTCATTAAATTAACTTTCCAATCTGCTGTTTGTTATATAAATGAATAAGTTATGTCACTCATTTTCAAACTTTTCCTGGAACAATAACCTAACCTTCCTGAAACCTTTTCAAAACATTACTAGATGTTCTTAGAACACTCCCTATTAGCTGGGGTTTTCAAATGTCTGTAATGTCTACAAATTTCTGAAACACAACACATATTTCCACAAAAATAAATGAAGAAATACAGTTAATTCCTCTCTCTGTATCATTTTCCTTTTAAAAATTAGGATATTTACATGCATTTCTAAGTGAAAACTTTTCCAAAAAGTTTGGAGATCCATGCTCTAGTGCTTTAAACCCATCGAGCTCACACCTGTAATTCGGCATGATCCCAACAGGTTCATGTTTATCTCTGGAGTCCTAATGTATTGGCAATACTTGTCTCCAGAATCCCAAAAACAGGCTGTGACTGCCACCTAGCGGACAACCCTGTTTAAATAAACTACTTAAACCACCTTTACTTTTTTTAAGCACAATATTTACTATTTTATATTATTTTGATATTTTATACTATATTTACTATATCTACTAATTTTTTCCCTGTTATAACTGTTTTAACTGTTATGTTGTAAAACTTGCAACATAAATCTTATTATAAGAATTATTATTATTATTATTATTAGTAGTAGTAGTAGTATTAGTAGTAGTAGTAGTAGTAGTAGTAGTAGTAGTATCATTGTAAAAGGGGGGAATGGGTATTGAAATTTACTAGGAAGCATCTGAGTAGTTTGGTCTGGTAGGCTAGAAACACATATTGAATTGTTTTGATATAGTATTTATTTCTTCGTTCGTTTACTCATAAAATAAATAATATGTGAAGTAAATAGTTTTTAGAATTTCGAAGCTTTTTTCTTACATATATGTTTTGAGGGCGGGGTATGCAGTTTTATACATTATTTTTAACACGTTTGAAGATCAAAATATGAAATACAAATACAATAAAATAAATAAACAAGAGGGGGCACAAATACAAAAATAAAAAACAGTAAAAGAAAAAAGGGGGCAATAGGTTCAAATTTACAGTGAATCAGAAAATATGTATTTATTAAATGCCATTTATCTTTATACAAGTGTGTTAGCTCCAATTTATGGAATAGAAGTGAACCCATAAGAGCCTAGACCCATTTCTGAATATTGATACCAAATTTAAAAAGTAATCAGATTAATTCAGTGAGCAGGTCACTATTGCTCTTTGTTTTTGTGGGCATTTGACTGTACATATTTTAACACAAATGACACAACGAAAACATTATTTTTTGACACAACTGTTAAAGCGTCTGTGACAAACATAGCTAACACCTCCATGCGCTTTTTTGGGTTACAAAAGGTAGAACAAAACATATAAGTAGATAATAGACTTACAAATAAGCCTGGCAAGGCTTTCCAGAAACTTTCATAGTCAGCACTTTAAACAAATACATTAATAAAGGTTTCCTCGCTTCGCTAACCTAACAAAAACAACAAACACAATCTACTTAAAAGTCTTTACTGAGAGAGCTCCACGCTGCAGCGGCTCATTTCTATTCTCGCGAGATTTGAACTGGTTTCCATGGATTTGGGTTGTACATAGACCATCAGCACAGCAGAGCTGTAGCTAAACTATCTAAAGCTTAATAACAAGGATACTTGTACAATTTCTCTACTGAAACACCTAAATACAAACGTACCCTTACCTGCGTACTGACCTGTACTAGCTACATTACATATGTAACTTATTTTCAATAGTAAATGATCAAATGATGTATCATCAGATATTAAGGAAACGTGCTGAGTTAAAGCACTGGCAGCTCTTGTCAGCAGGGCTTCAGCCAATACATTACTGTTTTAAGTACATTACTATGTTTTTGTCCTCTGTCTCCGCCTTCTGCTCCTTCCCCAACACTAACTCCACCCCTGAGGTTGACAGCATGTACAGCCAGCTATTGGTGGCACATAACAGAAGCTAGGCTGTGCATTCATTTATATATTTATTAATTTAACATTAATTAATTAATGTATTCATTTATTTATTTATATATTTATACATTTATATGTGTATTTATTTATACTTATGTAATTTTTGGTCCTCCATAGTTTACTTGTTTAAAGAACAGTTTGATCTGATTTGCAATGTTTGTGACTCTCAGATTAGGTGAAGTTTGCATTCATGTTAAATTAAAAAGTTACATCCACTGTTTTGAACGCTGTTTATGCTAAACGGAAGTGTTATAGGAACAGCTACGTCACTTCCTACGCTCACGAATATTCATCTGAACCTGTCTATATAAATAATAAAAAATTATAAGAGAGTGACCAAGCTTTTCTCTCTGTAAAACCAATAACTTTGTTTTTGGCGCCACCTGCTGAAGAACATGTCGAAACGCACGGAGAGTTTAAGTATTAAAAAAAAGGAAACGAGGTTTGTCCTGTGTAGAGCTCCGTAGAAAGAGCTGGACTGTATTTTGATAGACAGGCAGCTGCTGTTGGAATTCAGGTTATGGAAGAGCCTTAGATCAGCCTGGGTTTCTTCAGTATGTGTAATATCATCTACTCATAAACACACACACGCTGAATTATGGAGCACGCTGTAATTATTAAAGAAGGTAAGTGGGGAAAGTTCTGTTTGATCATAATAACAGAATTTATGTACTGTCTGTTCTCTGTGTTTCTTTCTCCCTCTTTCTGTCTCTCTTTCTGTGTTGTTCTCTGTTTGTCTTTTTCTTTCTTTCTCTCTCTCTCTCTTTCTGTCTCGTTCTCTCTTCGTCTGTCTTTCTCTTTGTCTCTGTTTCTCTTCCTGTCTCCCTTATTTACATATTTTGTAAATATATATTATATATTATATGTATATATAATGTGTGTGTATATATATATATATATATATATATATATATATATATATCTTTCTCTCTGTCTCTCTTTCACTTTTTCTACTTTTCTCTTTCTCTCTCTCCTCTCTCTCTTATTTATATATTTTGTTTTTCCTACATTGTAAATTAATACTGAAGTCATTTAGACTATGAAGGAACACATAATAAATCATGTAGTAATTTAAAAGTGTTAAACAAACCAAAATAGTCTGTAAATCATTTAGGTGCTCTTATCTATTTTTATTTAACCTGGTAACTGATGAATTTATCCTGTAAAACAGAAGTAACTCTTTCTTTTCCTTTCCTGGGGTGTTCCTGATGAGAGCCAGTTCCATCTTTGCGACTGCACTTGAGGATATTTTCAAATTGCTTAAAATTTTTCGGATTGACTGAACTTCATTTCTTAGAAGAATTGTTTTAAAATAATTATTAGTTACGTACCATAATATGGATAAGAACATTACCCAAATATAGCTTTTCACTGTATACCAACAAACTCTACCTCTTCACAACTTTAAGTAATTAACTCTTGACGAGTTCAGCACAGCTGTTAACTGAAGTCAGTCCAGGTGACTCTACCTCGTGAAGCTGACTGACATCCAAGCAAGTCAAGTAAAGCAATGTTCTATTGTCAATACTGCTTATGTACAGGACATGAAATTATATTACTCTCCTTCCCAAAGTTACAACAAGTACAGCAAGATAAAAATATAAATATAAAAGAACGAAATACACTAAATGTACAATACAACAAGGTCACTGATATCGACATACGTAAGACAAGAGACACAAGACAATAGTACAATAGTGATGGAGGGGGGATTAAAGAGAGAATGGCAGTACCAGTATAAACAGAACCTGTATAAACAGTAGTGCAAATGTAGAGGTAAAAAATTGCTTTAATACTCGTAAAGTGAATGAGTAAATATAGTTTTTTAAATGTCACAGTTGTAGGGAATTAAAGTGGAAATGACAGTACAAGTATAAACAGTAGTGCAGGTATGTAGTGTGTGAGTGCATCAGTTCTTGAAAAGTTTAGATGATTTTAGCATTAACCTACAATGCATAGAATTTTTAAATAATGAAAGACTACTGAATTTAAGTTTGTGTCCAAACTTTTTTTGCTGTATTATAACATCTTTTGTTTTACTTTTAATGGTTAATATTTTCTATTTAAATTACTGCTTATTTGTAAATATTTTCATGACTGCTATTTAACCTTGTGTTTAAAGCGTTGAAAACTGCCAGAGCTGCAGGTCAGTCCTCAGTGCTCATTCTGCTGGACCTCTCGGCTGCATTTGACACAGTCAACCATGACTTCCTCCTAACTATACTCTCAAACATGGGGATCGCAGATAATGTGCTGTCATGGTTCAGATCATACCTCACTGGGCGCTCGTTCAAGGTGTCGTGGCAAGGACAGCTGTCCTCAGCCCACTCCTTATCCACTGGGGTTCCCCAAGGTTCGGTACTGGGACCCCTTCTCTTCTCCATATACACCACCTCTCTTGGTCAGGTTATCCGCTCACACGGATTTTCCTACCATTGCTTTGCTGATGACACCCAGCTATACCTGTCGTTGTCACCTGAAGATCACTCAATCTCTGCACGAATTTCGCAGTGTCTCTCTGACATATCCTCATGGATGAGGGAGCATCACCTTCAATTAAATCTCTCAAAGACTGAACTTCTGGTTATACCAGCAAAACCATCTTTTTAACACAAATTCTCTATAAGTATCGACTCTCTCTCTCACCGACAAAGGTTGCTAGGAACCTGGGTGTTATGGTTGATGAACAACTCTCCTTCACGCACCATGTGGCCTCAGTTGCTCGGTCCTGCCGCTTTGCGCTCTATAACATCCGAAAAATTAGACCGTTCCTGACGCAACAGGCCACCCAACTCCTGGTGCAAGCGGTCGTCATCTCACGCCTCGACTACTGCAATGCCCTGCTAACTGGCCTCCCGGCCTGTGTAGTAAAACCACTCCAGATGATCCAGAACGCAGCAGCACGTCTGGTCTTCAACCAGCCAAAACGGGCACATGTCACCCCGCTGCTCATTGAGCTCCATTGGCTACCAGTTGATGCTCGCATCAAATTCAAAACTCTTACAATCGCCTACAAGGTGATGTCAGAACAGGCTCCTTCCTACCTGCACTCGCTCCTGAAGGCTTACGCTACCTCCCGGCCGCTGCTCTCCTCCAGTGAACGTCGCCTCGCTTTGCCAAACATTCACACAAAGCAATCCAGACTGTTCTCATACAGAGTTCCCCAATGGTGGAACAAACTACCCTCCACTACCAGATCAGGAGAATCTCTCACTATCTTTAAGAAACTCCTGAAGACAGAGCTCTTCAAAGAGCACTTACTCTCTTAACACCTCTAACACACTAACTACTTCTAACCTCATTTCCTTCTTCCTCTCCTTCACTCCTCTATCCTATTATTCCCCTTTGTCCTCCTTTTATCCCTATCCAAAGATGTTTTTCCTTTAAACTTATTTTACATTGTACTTGACTATTGTAAGTCGCTTTGGACAAAAGCGTCTGCCAAATGTAATGTAATGTAATGTAATGTTTAATCCCAAGCATATTCAATGACACTGATGTCTGGACTGTTCTGTGAACAACATTGTCTTTATTTGCTTTATAGTCTATAGTAGCTTAAATTGTTAAAAAGTGCTTACATATTTTATTTCTTTGGTTAAAGGTGCTACAAAATGGGACATTCGCCAAAAAGTGTGGGATTACATCGAGGCGAAGGATCTTGCCAACTTCCCAAGGCCTGTGCACCACAGAATTCCCAATTTTAAGGTAATATTTGTATATTTGTTTTTATAAAGTAGTTTAAGTTGAAGGTTGCTTGTTTGACTGTTTGATGAATGGATGGACAAGTGGAAAAGATGGAAAGTGCTGTTAATCTGGGCTTTCTTTAACGATATAGTGTTTTTGTGTGTTTGGAGTTGACAGGCAGCTGCCCAGGCCTGCAGCAGGCTCCCTGGCTTGCAGGAGTTTAAGTCCAGCAGGGTGGTCAAAGTGAACCCAGACAAGCCTCAGGAGCATGCCCGCTTTCAGACCCTCAGTGTAAGTGACCTAATCTGTTTTTTTATTTCACTTTCTTCTCTCTCTTCAGGGGGCTCATGGAGCCTGCAGTAAGATTGTAAGCTTAGAGGCCTTCACCAAAACCAGTGAAGTCAAAGTGGATCCAGATAAACCGCTGGAGGGGGCTCGATTGGCTGCCCTGCAGGTACCTTTGGTGGTTCTGTGTCATTTTGTCTAGAGAGCACATTGTGTCACTCATCCATTGATAGTCATAGAGTCAGAAGTTGGCTTGCATGGATTCATTTATTTAGTCAGTTTTGAAAAAGAAGTAATTTTAAGAAGATATTAAGTCATTTTTGGCCCACCCATAAACTTGTCCAGCCACCTACCCATCCACTTACTACTCTACTCACTCAATTACTTCTTCACCCACACACTCACTCACTTACTCACTTACACATGTATGTGTACATTTGCAACTTGAGGTAGCCAAATGCATTAATTGGAAGAGGTGTCTACAAACAATGAGACATATGGTGTAAATTACATGACATTTGGACATATGGATATAGTGTAGGTATATAGTATTGTATGTATTTGTGTTAAAATTGTAATATATGTAAGTATAAAGTATGTCACTATTGTTCCTAGCACACACATTATACAGCATACAGTCATTTGTGATTTTAAACTTTAAACTTTAAACTTAATCCCTAGTTTAACATTAACTTTATTATTTTTTTTAGGCGAAAAAAACCCTGCTGGTCCCCACTCCTCGGCTGCGCACTGGACTGTTTAACAAAATTGTTCCCCCACAGAATCCAACTAAAGAGGATCTCAGAGTGTGCTCCACTTCACAGGTTAAACACATGCTTACTTTGTTGTACATCTTATATTTTATAATTTTACGATTGCAAAGACTTATATATGTTACTTTTAAAACTGAAATTCACTTAACCTTACTCCTAAAACAGGGGGTAAAGGAGTTCAGTGTCCCAATTGGTTTAGATGCGAGTGTTCAGGTAGATCTAGTGGTGGTTGGGTCTGTGGCTGTATCTGAGAAAGGTAAGTTTGTTCCTTTGTTTAAGTTTTAATAATGATGTATTTGTTATTATTTTTATATTAAATTCTGGGATTTGCTTTCTTTTCAGGTTACAGAATTGGGAAAGGTGAAGGATTTGCAGATATGGAATATGCCATGATGGCCTCAATGGGAGCTGTGAATGAATCCACAGTCGTTGTTACTATTGTTCACGACTGCCAGGTCAGAACATCTTACCTTTATAGGTTCTGTACATGTAGAAAAGCACCACCCATTAGTTCATAATTGCATAATAATTAAACTGTGATTAAATATTTCATCTTAAATATGAGACTATAAATGGGTTATAATGTAATAGTTGCAAAATAATTGTTTTAGCAATTAAGAATTATAGAATTTAGTAATTAAAAGTATTATAGAATGAGCTATGAGCAGATTCAGTGTTTGAAAATTGTCACAAATTTGACAATTCTTCCTTAATATCAGATTATTATATTAGTTATTATTCACTAATTTGTGATTCAGTTAGTATAAGTATGCAAATGTTTTTTTTATGGGAGACCCTGTTGATTTTTGATTTATTGAAAAAATAAATTAACTGTGAAATAAAACTTAATTTTCAACAGGTTGTGGACATTCCAGAAGGACTGACTGAAAGTCATGACCTCACAGTGGACTATATCCTCACCCCGACCAGGATCATCAAGACTGAGTGTCAGCGTCCAAAGCCAGATGGCATTATTTGGTCAAAGGTAACTAATTTAGGCTAAAATCACTTTTGAAACCTGTACATTTGAAACCTGTAAAAAGGTGAATGCGGAACTGTTACTTAGGATTATCTTAATTAAAACAAAAAAAAATACTATGCGCAGTATATTTGTGAAATACTGTATCAATTTTCAAAATCACAGTAACAATTTTAATGAAAAAATAAATTTTTTTGATGATATAACATATTTTTCTCGATACACAGTTGAGTGAAGTCAAACTGATGCTTAAAAATTACATTTCGAATTCCATACTGAGTACAGTGAATTTTTTTTTTTAGTTCTATCATAATGATTAAATATTGTTGTACAGCAGCAGTATGCATATAAAGCTTGTTAGATTTGTGACTTAGAGACGAGGTGTGTTTTTAATTATGGCTTTAAGACATCTTAGTCATCGAAAGAGCCCTCTGAATAAAGGAAAGGGCAGATGTGTTCTTCAAATGGTTTGTGGTCCAGCGCTCTTGGCATTGGTGTTACTGCTGTGTGGAACAGAAGGTCAAGAGGTCACTGTAAGAACAATAGGACATGTATATCCTGTACAAAACTGGCCATCACACTTTTTCCGCTGGAGATCAGAAAGAAAAAAGTCTTAATATAGCTATAGAGAGGGAGGTTTCCTCTGATTAAGATGAGTTACTGCTATGATTATCAAGCTTCAAAACATTTAAATCTGAATAATTTCCTAAAATATACTTTTGCTGTTTTTTATTGCAGTGTATCTAAAGCTGTTATGATAATAGTTTTTAAGACATATTAGGATGCAATGGATTAATACCAATATAATGTGCCTTTTGTGTCTATAACATAATTCTTTCAGTTTCATACAAACACTGTATATTAATGTTTTTCACAATTTACTCTAAATTAATATATTATTACAAATATAGAGGAATATTAAGAAATGTGGGACTAGTATTTTAGCTGTGTCTGTAGTGCTGCCTGGTTACGTTCAGTAATTCTTTTGAGATGTTAAATTACACAATAATTTATGTATAAAGTATATTTTCTTAAAATTGTAAAGATGATAATTTAGGCATTTCTATTATTCATTTAACTATTTTCATAAAAATATCAAACTATTGAACGTGTACAATAAATCCCGGTCTAACCCCGCCCCTTTTTTTTTTTAAAGGAAAGTAATCTTTAAAATCAGTGACATCACAACATTTACACTGTTTATTTCCAATAGACTAAAGACAGTTGCTGCTTGTTCAGCAATTATGAATATTAATTTCACTAAATATTTATCATATTGTCTCCATACTTAGCTGAAGTAAAGCTAAGGCTTTTATGGTAAAATAAATAATATATAAATATAAACATATAAATTAGTATGTAAATAATTTTAAAATATGTACAAAAAGTTCTACAAAATGTATGTTTGAAATGGAACAAAATTACTATTCAAATTTCTTTAAAAATATTTGTAGTCAAAAGTAAGAAAAATACTTTTACATAAAGTGTAAAGGTCAAATTTTGTTTAGGATTCGAGGGCCAAAAAAAAAAACTCGATAATGACCCAATGACTGCAGAGTACAGTAGAAAAAAAAAAAAGTTTGAAAAAGTCTTGTTGCCCCTTATCACTCTGGTGCCAGCATGTCCTGCTTTTTACTGACCACACTAAATCCAACATCAAAGCCGACGTTCCTTTCTCTCTCAAACCCTCAAACTCTGTAATTGTTATGTCTACAGTTAGATACAGAGATGCTGCAGAAAATTCCCATCCTGAAGAAACTCAGAGCTTTGGAGCAGAAGGCTGGCAAAGATGTCACGCTAAGAGCGCCCCCTGCTGAATGTGAGAAACTTAAGGAGGAGCCAAAAGAGGAGGCTAAACCCAACCCAAAGCGTAGACCGAGGCGAGAACCCAAACAGGATCCCAAACCTCAGCACATTGGGCCAGTGAAGGATGGATCTGACAGGCCTGAAGGAGGTGCTGTGGGGCGTGAGCCTCCTCAGTGTCCCTCCAGCACGCTTTACCTTGGAGGCATCCCTGCTGGACTGCGGGTGAGTGAGCTGAAGAGCGTCCTGAGGGAACGCAATGCCGTACCTCTCAGGCTCACCTGGCAAGGGGCGCAGCACAGAGCTTTCCTCGAGTACAGCGATGAGCCGGCGGCTGACCTGGCCCTAACTGCCCTGCAGGAGCTCTCTATCAACGGCCACACCCTCCAGGCAGAGCGAGCTAGGAGCCAGAGGGGTGGCCGCAGGCCTAACCAAACACAGCAGAGGCCCAGGAGGAAAGAAGCCAAAGGAACAGCTCACACCCCAATGGCCACAGCCACCACCGTCAGCACTACTGTCCCAGACCAACCGGGGACTTAGATACAAGGTCAAGAAAAGGTCAAAAACGGTGGTATAGGTCTAAGCGGTGGTATAAGTTTTTTTGTGCTTGAGAAAATATCAGATCATCAAAGTGAGATTTGAGGATCTTGTGAATGTTTGTATTTTTACAGATTTTTACTGTAGAGTAAAAAAAAATAAACCTTTAGAAATAAGATCAACTGTGTCATCTCTAAGTCTAATTTTTACAGGGTACACAATACAGATGAAAAAATCGGCACACTGTATCAATCATTGTTTCTTCCAAAATTAGGGGTATTTAAAAGGTTTTATTAAGGTTTTGATTGATTGCAATGAAACATTTTTATTGCTCAAATGTTGATCTTTGATGTCTCAGATGACATCTTTAGACATATATTTAGGTTTCAATTAGAGATCAACTTTCTTACAGATTGCTTAGGAGAAATGGCATTAGAGCAGTTGAGACATAAAACACTTCTGAGGTTAAATTTAAAAATGTGGTTTTGGACATATATGAGATCTGGGAAACTATGGATGGCCTACCAAACCCAGGTATCAAACCTACAACCTTGTTATCAATGGCCCAGTGCTGTACTGAGCCAAAACTGCCCACAAGCTAGAAAAAGCTTTGCCATGGTAATTAAACACATTAAACTCAAATAACACAAATAATTGCTCAATTGTACCTTTTATTCTTGAACCTTTTATTTTTTTAACAGAAATTATTTTGCATAGTAAAAAAAAATCTGATTGCAAAAATAAAACCTGAGGGGTTTGTACAATGTCAGACTAAAACATCAATGTACATCTGAATCACATGCCTTACACACAGTAGCAAATATATATATGCATTTAAAATGCAATATATAATATGCAGCATCAAAAATAAAAAGGCTCTTAGTCTTTAAATGAGGAATAGTTGAGTTCAAGTTGGGACTTTTATTATTCATTTATTTATTATTTTAGTAAATTTTTATTATTATAATTGTGGCAAATCTGAGCACACTGTGAGACTTCATCGTGACACATGTGACTACTGAGCTTTTTATCTAAGGGGACACATTTGAGCAGCAGTAGATTTATGCTAAAGTATCCTTTGTTTTTACATCTGAACTCATTGTCTAGGAGACTACATAGATATTAAATATATCTACTTTTAGATTTTTCTTTCCTCTGGGCAAAAGTGTCAGTAAGAAAGATTTTGGGTTATCAACACCCCACTTCATCCTAAACTCTTTAATTTATCCCAAATGTATTGTATAAGGCACCATCATTTCAGACAGCATTCTAGACTAATGATTGCAGCAGAATCCTGTAAGAAGTCCTGTAAGTTGTGCGGCGAGGACTCCATCACTGAGTCCCATGTTCACTGTTTGTCCTTCCTTGGAGTGGTCCTTGGTACTGACCACTACATACCAAGAACACACCCCACAAGACCTGCCTAATATTTTAGGTTTGTGTTGATCCAGTTGTCAAGTCATCATAGTTTGGTTCTTGTCTTTTCAATTCAGTTGTCTAATATTGAAATTAATATGATGTATTGCTGAACCTGCAGCCTTCAGTTTGATGAAAGTGAAACAATTTAAAGGCTGTGATGTCACTGATTTTAAAGGTTGCTTTCTTACAGGAGATATCCAAAGATAACAGGTGGACTGTGACTTCTTGGGCACGATTAAATAGCTTGATATTCATATGAAATAACTGAAGGTGTAGTTAAAATGTATTTTTAAATAGTGTTATTTAACATCAAAAATACAACATTAACATTAAAATAATACTGAATACACTTTAAAAAAGTACTGAACACACATCAAAGAAAACTGTTTAAAAATGTACAAAAATGCCCCTCTATATTTGTAATAATGTGTTTATTCAGAGTAAATCTTGAAAAACTAAATTGTTACATGTTACATGTTTGTATGAAGTCGTGTATAACGCCATTCCCAGCTTTGAAATCTTAGCTGCATTCGGGATTTTGTTCCCTATTACGTAAATTATGCACTATTTGGCGTCAATACATTTTAGTGCTGCTCGAAGTCTCAACAGTAAATTGTTTCCCTATATAGTTTTCTATTGTGCACCAATGACGCATCGTTAAATGCAATGAACAGACCAGGTACGCATGAATTTTCAATGTTAACCATAATGCAATATGATAGTTTTGTGTCGGACGTGAACAAACAAGTTTGTTGATTAGACCTTCCATAGTCAGTTCGCTATAAAGCAAATGCTACGGAGTTAATGAGTGAACCATTACAAACTTCACGTCCTAAATTAATGTAATGCAGGAATGTATTTACTGTAGATCCCAACCTTCAACGTGTGTCATCGGAATCAGATAATTAATATTATTGAACTACGCTGTCAGTGATTTTAAAGTTATGGCTGATTAATGTAAGATTATGCCTTAAATATACAGCTCTGCAAAAAAAGAGACCAAATAAAAATGTGGAGTTACTTTAATTTGACCACATTGAAAAATCTCTGGAATGTAATCAAGAGCAAGATGGATGAGCACAAGCCATCAAACCAAGCTGAACTGCTTGAATGTTTTCACCAGTGGTATAAAGTTATTCAAAAGCAATTTGTTAGACTGGTGGAGGAGAACATGCCAAGATGCATGAAAACTGATTAAAAAACAGGGTTATTCCACCAAACATTGGTTTCTGAAATTTTAAATCTTTATGAATATAAACTTTTTTTTTCCATTATTTGAGGTCCTAAAGCTCAGCATCTTCTTTTGTTATTTCAGCCATTTCTCATTTTCTGAAAATAAATACTCTAAATGACAATATTTTCTTTCGGAATTTGGGAGAAATGTTGTCTGTAGTATGTAAAACATTAATGTCTATTTTACTCAAACACATACCTATGAATAGCAAAATCAGAAAATCTGATTCAGAAACTGAAGTGGTCTCTATTTTTTTTTTTTTTCCAGAGATGTATATCAATTAGTAGGTTGAAACTGTTTTGCGTCACACGTGCCTGCATTGCATCTAAATCACATGTTGGGAAATCTTCCAGTTCTAAGGATTATTCGTTGGTATCTGTGGTTTTGCGCAAGCCTACTGTGTGAGATGTTTTCAGGCCTATGTGGATATTCCTATCCTGGGTCTGGCCTTTGTGCGATACATAGCTTGGCTGTAGCTGCAGCACGAGCTTTTTATGGTACCGTCTCGAAGCCCCCGGACTAACAGCTGTGAATCACGGAAGAATTTTATTCGCTTATTCGGCCAAGACGAGCTGCTCTGTTTAATGTCCTCAGGGTGGGGATGAATGTTTGGTCCATCAGCAGCAGGGCAGCCTGGACCTGCTGCCCTGGTTTATTCAGCTTACGCTGTTGTCAACCGTTCAGTAAAATTATATGGGTCAATATTAATACTGTATAATCAATATTAATATAATGTGTCTTTTGTGCTCACGACATAGATTTTCAAATTTCAAACATTACTTTTTTTCAAGATTTATTCTGAATTAACACATTATTATTTATATAAAGGAATGTTAACCTTTTTGTAATAAGTACTTTTTGTATTTTTTTTATGTGAGCGTGGCTTTTTTATATGCGCAGCGCTGCCTAGAAAAGTTAAATAACTATATTTGAGAGCTTAAAGAACACTTTTCACTATTTACTATTTTATTTTTATTACGTTTTTTTATATGATTTTTGATAAAAAATTATTTTTTATTTCATCATTTATTTAGCTATTTTTGTCAAGCTATTAAAACTTGTTAAAGAATTCTCTGTCCAACCTGTCATTTTGTTATAACCGCCCCTTCACGAAAGTAACTATTAACATCAGTGACATCAAACCTTTACATTCTTTTACTTTCAAGGGACTGAAGGCACTTACTGCATGTTTAAGCATTAATCATATTAATTTAATATTAATATTTTTTTTCATAAGCTAGGAAAAAATAAAAAAAGCTGTTCACTCTGCTGTGGTAAACTATCAAGATAATTTAATAATTAAATAATTTTTGAAAATAAAATGTATCTTTGAAACTGAATAAGGTCACCGTGAACAATCCAAATTGTCTGCTACTGTAGGTCAACCACGTTTTAATTAAATGCAACTTTTAGCTAAAATTGTCCACTTTGCTGTTGTCCAACTTGTTGTGCAGCTTTCCATGACAGAGTGGACAAATGCATGAAAGTGAAAATATAAAATGGTTAAAATTATACACGGGCCCAACTGGGTTATACACTGTGCATAGGGCCTAAATGGGACCAATCAAACATTAAAGTGGACTGTAATAATGGGGGGCATTTAGGAAGCCCAGGTAGGTTTCAGTAACAACACATAGTTGAGTGTGAAGGTGATTGTCCAAGTGTGAACGCTTGTTAAATATATATGTATGTTATCCTTATAAACACATAGGCTATGTGAGCTTTAGTTCCCTAATTATTACATTTCAGCAGGCAAACTTTCATGTCATTTATTAAATCATGTTTCAATTTACGGGTAGGAGTCTTATCCAAGGACATGTTGGTGTAGAGTGGTATGGTTGCCTTGCCGTGAATTAAACCCCAGTCTGCAATTAAAAACGTTCCGTTATCCACTACACTACATTAAATTATTAAATATTTTTTCTTGGTCAATTTACATTTTGTCATCTCCCCAACATTTTATCTTTAGCAAGTCTTAAGTCATAGTTAAGTATACAGCCTTACTGTTTGATGTATTCGGTTTATGTGCGCTCAAAAGTAAAATGGTTGGACACACATGATCAATTTTAGAAAAACAATCTATCAGTTTTTTTTTTGTTTTTTTTTAACGCGCTGGCAAAATGTGTCAAAAGGGACCCAACACCCATTTTCTTAAAAATTAGGTCTATATTACAAATATAATATTATGGACCTTATTGTCTACGCTTAGCCTTTAGGTGGCGCCCCGTACACTTATCATCTTTGTAGACATTGGTGAACACAACTGTCCATGCCCATGTTAGAGTACCCTGTACTGACTATACAAAACTGCAATTTTTTTACTATTTTAAAGGGTGTAAAAGCTCTCCTAAAGATCAGGAGAACAGGTCAGTTCAGTGTCTACTCAGCTCCCACTACCGCTGAAGAAGCTGACAGTTTAATATGCATATGGTCATGCTGGGTTGGCTGTGTGTCTCTTTACTTAGAGAAATAAATATAGCAGCCCATCTGCAGCAGCTGGAGCCGCTTGACAGGGCAGGACACTGGCTGGAATAGGTGGACTATAATAGCCTGTAATAAGAGTGCGAGCTCTGTGGTCACTTTAATGGATCCAATACAAGTGTAGCATCTCTGCCAGAAAACAAAACAACACTCGGGAGGCCAACACAGCTTCACTCACTATACCCACTATAACCACTGTACTCTTACTTCTAAATGTGCTCCTTATATTTGCAAAGTAAATTCACCAGTGGTAAAATTAACACTGTGTTAAATTTGCGGTAGTTGGTATAAAATTGACATGCAAATTTACTGTATACGGTGACCAGTATTTTATTATACAACATTCACTACACTTGTCCTCACTATCTACATTAGTCTGGCTATATATTTTTCTCGCTGTAAAGTAAAAGTTTAAAACCTGCATATTGTCGCAAATTAATGATTGAATGCAGATCAATTTTTAGTCTCAACACACAAAGACATTAATAATAATAATAATAATAATAATAATAATAATAATAATAATAATACATGTACACCAACATATATAATGATTAAAATAAAGTTTGAATAAGAAAAAAAATGAATGCGTATCATGTTCTATATTATTTATAGTCCCTTGCAAACGTTTTGGAATCCTCTGTCATTTTTCGTGTTTTGAATACACAACGATAAAAATAACATGGTTTGCTTTATAAAATATTTTCGTGTGTTACTATGGCCATATACAGTATTTTACGTGTGCGTTTACATACGTGTAAATAAGCCACATCGTCCACAAAAAAATCACTTCTGCACATCCTAAAGTATGTTAGAATGTATATAATGCATATCTATCAAAAATCATTATTTGTTTTGAGAACCGCTAAAATCGGAACCAATTACTGCTGTTTGTTAGGTCAGGAATGCAAGTCAGTATTTAGCGAAAAGGAAGCAATAATAATAATTTAAATTTAACTTTAACGTAGTGACACGTTATATTTTAATGTGTTCCATTTTAGCAAATAAAAAAGCATCCGCAAATGTTACAATTAAGCGTGTCCCTTTTACAGTACCATTTAACGTTTGCACAATACTTGTAGTTTTAAATTATTTGATTTCGAAATTCACCAATACAAACTGTGCGTACAGTGGTATTAGAATTAAAACAATAGCAATAGTACATATAAACATCCACTGTGTTTGTCCATATGTGTATAAGTGTGTGTGTGCTTCTTTAGAAGCGTTTAATTAAAACCGCATGCCAGTTTAGCTTTTATACACTTTTTATAGTCTACAAATGGTGCGTACATGACCTAATATCTACAGACATTTGAACAGAAAAATAATCCTAGAAATCCCCCCTCCAAACCCCCACCCCCACCCACCATACACCATATACAGTTTTTTACAGTGCTGGAAAGGGACTTGTGTCGATACGGATATACAAACACCACAGTGCTTACATTTAACCTTCATTTTACACCGAGTAGAGAGAGACAGCGTATGGGGCAAATATTGCCAATAAAGCGATCAATACTGGGGCTATAATTGTACAATCAAACATAGAAACAGAATAAATAAGTTGCGCTCGTTTAAAAGTGCCTTCATTCATCATTTTTGATAGTCTACTGCATTTACTTACACTAATTAAACAAACAATGATAACAATAACAATATTAATAAAAATAATAATGACTTATGATCCGATAAGAACAACTCATCCTGAATTTCACTGCAAATGTGTGTTTTTTGCAGCCAGTCTCACACACACACAAACACTCACACACACACTCACATACGCTCTGTGATGTGTTAATGATCCGCCAGCAGAGCGAGTACCGAGCGGGGCGAGAGTTCTGTCCGGTAGCCTATAGTGTGGCCTGTGCGCTTTAGGGCGCATAATGCACGGCACATAATGCAGAGCGCATTACGCATGGTGCAGGTCGCATGGCACATTGCGCACGCCCTTTCTCCGTCCCTGATAGAGTTCTTCTTGTACCGAGTGTCTCGTGGTCTTTTTTGTGTCCTTCGCCTCTTTGCGCTCCAGCAGGGCCCGACCGAGCGAGTCCCCCCACTCCCGCAGCCGCTCTCCCGCAGCAGTGCCCCGGCTGGCGCTGACCCTTACCACCGCTGCTGTTGTTGGTGCTCCTGTCACATCACGCAAGGCTTGATGTCCTGGTAGGCGACCTGCTGATGGTGGTAATAGGAACCGCTGCCGGGTGAGTGCATGCTGGATGAAGTCATGGCGTTGAAGGAGAAGACGAACTCCTTCCTGTCACACATGCTGGGAGACTGCGAGTGGTACCTGGGGATACCTGGAAGGAAGCGCAAACATACAAAATTTAATTAAAATGGTGACGGATACATAAGTCAGCACAGATCAATCACACTTGAAAAGTATTATATTACATATCTAAATATATATATATATATATATACCTGAAACCAACAATAATAACTGAATTTAGTTCATGTCAAATTTTACTTATAAAGCGCTTTTCGCAATTAATATTTTCACGAAGCGGCTTTACATATTATATCTTACAAACATCATTATTGCTATTCATTTTGGCATTTAATTTCTTAACAATGGATTTGACGGTGTTGTCGCCACAGCATATGCTAGGAGGCAAGAATAAATAAAATGACTGACATTTTAAATTCCAATTACTTATTTATTATTTTGCTTCGAAAGAAAAAGGCTTTTAAGGCGTTTAAACTTGACGTAGAGATGGGTGAAAGTCGAAGCGAGTGACTATATTACGTATATATATAAATACGTTTTATATATATACGTATATATATATATATATATATATATATATATATATATATATATATATATATATAACACTACTCACATAACATTGAACTATTAATATGCTACATAAGTTATGAAATATACAGAAGTTTACATTTAAATATAGTCTCTAAATGTATTGGATCTCGTATAGTTTGAGGCTTTTATGTATACTCACTGACCTTAATTTTTTTTCTCTGTAGCTCACGTAGAGAGTACAGTTACTAGGTGTTTTATACTGATCAATACTGTTTAATACTGGTCACGCGCAGATTAAAATGCAGTAAAGAGGATGGCAGCGAAGCACTCTGGTTTATATGGCATTTACTAAGAGCGCTATCTTTCTATTCCTGCCCCAGGGCGGGGGTGGAGGTGGAAATGGGGATTGTCCGGCTTGCACGCGATTCCCACAGGACGCATCGCTCGCGCGGCTTCTCTTATCGGCCAGTGTGCCCTCTACATATCAGAAATTCGGTGTATTGTATCGTAGTGTGCACATCTTAAGCAAGATTATGCTATAAAATGTCTAACCTCAATAAAGACTGAACGCGAACACTCTTATAAACGAAGGTTCCACAACTAGATAAATAGAAAAAGCATCATATTTGTAAAAATAAGTAAATCAAAAATAACAGATAACCCATTTTAGGGTTCTTCATTTTCACACATCTTGCAAACTTTGTGTTTAGACATAATAGATAATAGTCCAGTTTGGGAACGTAGCACATCCTATTCCAGTTTTAGCTTCTAGGGGAAACGCGCATAAAATAAAAAAGACATTTACTTTTATAGAAAAAACTGTGGCTTTTAATTTATTAATGTGAAATGAAAACTGTCAAAATATGACCTGGTTCAGTAAAATGTAGTCTATGATCATTAAAATCATATTTTTGTTTTAAAAATGTAATTTAGTGTGGTTATTTAATTAGAGTTGAGTTTTCTAAAACTTCACAGCTCAAAATATATTTTCTAAATTGTTAAGCTAACATTGCACTCAACACTTTGAAAAACTGGGCCTAGATTTGCAGCTCCACACTCTTAAAACTAATATAAAACGGCTTTACATTGGGTTCTTTATAGAACAACCACGGTTTTTTCTAAAAATAATCATTTTTTGGAGGAATTGTCACTGTGAACAACATGTAAACTGATTTGTAGCTGCAGTCTTTCAAAACGTGTTTTTTGAGCAATGTAGGCAAACCTTGGTTGCATAAAAAATATTTTCTGTGAATAAATGTGAGTTATAAATTCAGAACAAAACCGTTACCTTGAAGATCACTCGTGCTGTGTCCGTTCTGGTGCAGATATGACTGGTCCAGGGAGTGCGTGGGTAAACTGGGCTGCAGGGGGTTCGTCCCAGGGTTGCAGGGCGAGAGCGGCTGCTGCTTGATATAGGACGCTCCATTGTTGAGAGAGGCGGACGGGGTGGGCGCCCACGCCGACGTGGGGCTCGAGTAAACGGGATGGGGTTCCATGACCCCTGGTCCGCTGGGCAGCAGCGGAGATGCGGCATTGTCGTGGTGTGGGTAGTCACCGGCGGACGGTCCCGTGCAGCTGCCCATGTACGAGTGTCCTCCATTGGCTGACAGATGGGACATGGAGTGTCCAGCCAGGCCCATACCGTCCATGTTGCCGGTCAAGTGTCCGTTCATCATCCCAATCCCACTTTCCAAAGACAAGCTGTTGGGAGGGCACGACAGCGCCCCTCCGCCGCCTTGGAAGTTGTAGGAGTCGGGGAGGTGGTTGAATCCCAGGCCGTTCATCATGCTGTACATGGAAGGCTTGAGCGCCTGGCACTTGCGCCTGAATCCGCGCGGCCTGCGCCGGAACGAACCCTCCTCGAACATGAACTCGCTGGCCGGGTCAATGGTCCAGTAGTGACCCTTGCCTGGGCGACCCAAGCCTTTGGGGAGCTTGATGAAGCACTCGTTGAGGGACAGGTTGTGGCGCACAGAGTTCTTCCAACCTTGGTAGGAGCCGCGGAAGAAGGGGAAGCGGCTCTGGAGGAACTGGTAGATCTCACTGAGGGTGAGGCGCTTGGTGGGAGAACTTTGAATGGCCATGACGATGAGAGCGATATAGGAGTACGGCGGTTTTTCGGGACGCCTGATGCCGGCGTTAGTTTTCTTGGTCTTGGTGGCAGAGGAGGCCGCGTCCATCGCTGCCGGCTTCTCTGGCGCAGACATTGGGCTGCTCTGGGCAGGAGTCTGCACGGATGGCTGCTGGATCTCGGCCGTCATTTAGGAGCTTGCCAGGAAGGGAACTCCCCCGCGGTGGATCTGCTTCTCGGGTAGCGTACAAAAAACAACACGAACACAGTTAACTCCCTCACAACCAACTCTGGACCATGACTTCTTTGCTTCAGATGCGCAACCAAAAGTATGGAAAGAAACGTCAAAGTTGGAAAAAAAAACTTCTTATTTCTCCTCTGGGTTGTTCCTCAGATAGCACAGTCCACAATGAAATGAAAATTTGAAGGTGGTGGTGCAAGTAGTAGAGGTGGGGGTTGGAAGTAGAAAAAAAACACGTTGGGGGAGGCTGCTAAGAGCTCCTACTCTTCTCCTCTCGTCTATCTTCTCCTCTCTTCTCAGCTCGTCCTCAGGAGATCGCCCTTTACTTATGTGAAGCCATGAGCGCCTTGCACGCTCTTGAGCAGAAGGAGGGCAGAAGCGCTCGACATGCTCCGCCCCCCATAGAGGCTACCAGTGCCCTCCCACTACAGAGCTGATGTTCTACAGCCAACAACATCTGGCTCCCTGCTTCTATCTGCGTTTGTAAGCTGAAATTGCCTTAAATGTATATACGCTTCATGTAGAATAATATTGTGCACGGGTGTGGACAATCGTATTCAATACTTATCAATTGGTTAATCAAGGGTTTTCGTTTTTTTGTGCTTTTAATTCTTAAAAATAACTGTAAAGGTTAACCAACACGAACAACAGTAGATAAGCTTACATTCCATGTACTGATTTCATAACGTTTTATTTTAGGATATATACGTACAATACAGTTTAATCTGATTTACTTATATTACCATTCTTTTTCAAGGTTTTATTTAATGTGTAATTTATTGTTTGGGCTACATGCTATCTGCACTGGTCATCAAGGGCTCTCGATTTTCTAAAATCCGCATTCTGCATCAAATAAAAACTAAAAAATGTGATTTAATAACCACAAAAAGTTGTATTACTGCACACAGTGGGGAGCATGGTCCCGTTTTCTTTTTAAGACAGACAGGAACATGGGCAGGATGTTTATACTGCAAAATGTAAACATTTTCCCTGGCCTTCCTTAAATAAAAAAATCAAGCAAAAGCTCCACAAGAGCTGCTAATACCCGTGCCGATACAATGGGTCCGTTTGGATGCAGAGCTCTTCTGGATCCTATGCTGCTTTTCAGCGAGGATTCGGCTTTTAGAAGCCGAGAACGAGTGAGAGAACGAGAGAGAGGAGTCCGGGATCTGGAGCTTACAGCTCAGGTGAAGATCGGATGACGACCTCTCGATAGAGCTCCGTGCTTCTCGACTGCGCGCTCGTCCATCACTCATCGGTGAGTCTAAAGACGCGTGAGCTCCACTTGTCACCTGGATTCAGACAGATGTTCATATTTTAGAAGGTCTGGTTTGAGAAGGGTGAGCACTCTGTAAAGTAAAAGTTTGCCGTCTGTTTGTTCGAGATAAGTTAAAATGCTAATTATTTCAGGTCAAACCGGAGAATAAAATACTTTATAATAAAAAAATAATACAAATGATAACAATGATGGATTATTTAATCAGCATGTTTGACAAACTCATGATGTGTTCTCCAAACACTAAGAAAAATATACCTTCTAGTATTTTCTAGTATGTGATCGTAGCCTAAATATCTTTCCAGGCACAAGGCGAAAAGCTTGGAGCTTGCCCTGGTGTAGAGTTCCAGGGAGAAGGCATCATCCCGTAGTTCAGGATAAGCAGCTAGTCCCTAGACTTCATGTATTGGTATAGCTATTAGCTTTACCTCTTCAAATTTTTTCACATAATTTATTTTATTTTGTACCTGCAGTTGACAATAATAAAATAAAAAAAATAATGGTTAAGGTCCATATGAAAGATTGTATATTAGAGTCTGTATGTCATGCTTGTCTGAATTTCTCAAATCGATCAAACCACGTGGCTACACGTGAACTTGTCACTTTTTAAATTTAAGACTACTGATTCCTAACAAAACGATAGACAATGCGATTTTAATGCATTAAAATACTAAAATATTAAACTTCAGACTAGATATTATCAGGACAATGACATGCAATCAAAATGTTAAATTCGAGACTATATATGATCTTGTTTGGGCTTATCAAAATTGTCTCAGCTCAAAATAATATCTAAATTAGCAAAAAAAAAAAAAAAAAAAACACTCAGCTTGTTATCCTAGCACTAAAATATTATGCCAAACTGTTCCATATATGGTAAACTGTATTGTCAGGGCAATTAAGTGCAATCTAAATGTGAAATGTTTTAAATAGAAGGGCAAACAGAGGACTGTTGGAGAACTGTTGGACCATGTTAAACTGGAGACTAGGTATTGTTAAGACAATGAAAGAAGAAAATTATCTGCCTTTGCCAGTTTAGATGATCCTTACAATATTCCGCTTTTGGGAAATGAGACAACATTTAATTGGATGATCACAATGATACTGTGGAAGATATGCATCTTAAGTACAAACACACACATTTTCGGTATTATAGCCCAAGTTGAGACATTATGCTGTATCAAACTACACTTTTTTTTTTTTTTTTACACCAAATAGGTTGATAATATAGCAGAGAGTCAACTCCACGCTTACATCCACCTTCTACTTTATTCCTCCGTTTGGCAGAAACCTTAAGTGACGTCGTGCCACAGGAGGCCTAAACGAAAATACACAACCGTCCGTCGTTAAGGAGATAGTCTGAAAGCTTGTCTGAAGGCTTAGGTCAGACTTAAACATGATGCTGCTGCTGGGACTGAGTCGGAAACTCAAGCAACTAAGAGATAAATAGAGTAAGAGAATGTTTTCTGATTAAACGGCGCTTTAGCAGAACTTCGTGTCCGATTGTGAGCGCACTGGACCACCCAGGCCTTCCCGTCCCCTGCGTTTAATTAAGACAGCCTTCAGCTCACTTCAGCTCACTCCAGTTCACTCCCCTCAGTTCAGCGCCCCTCTTTCACACTCCTTTAACCCCGCTGGCCTTCTTTGACATGCCCACTAAAATTTCATGTCCATGGACAGAAGATCAGCATATCTTCCGATGTTGTTTACTTGACCCTGGATCTCCTGTAGGTTACAGTAGAACTGAACACAACATTTAGTCTATTTAGTATTAATTCTACGTAGACAAATCGTTTTTTGTAGGGAGATGACTGGCTTGGTGGATCTGAAAAATATCCACGTTTCTTAAGCGTGGGCTTTTTTCCATGACGTCTTACTGTGAAATACCTGTAAAATATCTGGGAAATATCTGACAGCATGCAGAAGCTCAGCACACCCATAGTCTTACACTACTGCACTCTAGTTCTGAGTGCTTAGATATGATGCTGCCTTATGTGAAAAGCATGAAATATCTTATTACCTTAAATTAATTAACAATAATAATTTAAAAATGGTTTTACTGTGACCTGTTTTAGGGTGAATTGAGAATACTGTTTTATAGCACTGTAAGGGGTTTAGAAATAGAGTTGAATATTATTATGAATTCATTGTTAGAACTGAAAATGTTATAATATATTCTGCAGTGTGTCCATTTAGCATTTTTTGTTTAAATGTTGAATACATTATATCAGCTCTTTATTTATTCATTTTAAGTTGTTACAAACAAGTGAAAACACTGCTACTGTCATTAAATAATGTATTTTTAATTTAATAACAATACTGTTTAATTTTTTCAGAAAGAGTTCAATGTTATACTTAAAAAAATTAAATGCTGAAGCTTGAGAATGACAGGTCAACAAGAGCAAAACAGCTCAGCATTTAACAGATTTCTGTTCCTTTTTAAAATTATTTAAAAAAATGTCTATTTAAAGCTAAACAGGGTTACCCATTTCTGGGAATGTTTTTAAGTTAATATGTATCTGTACTTTAAGCCTGGAAAAAAAGGAGGTGGAGGTAAGTTTTTTGTCCTGAAAAAAAAGTGCTAAGATTGGTCTTGGGGGATAGCACAGAAGAAGTTGATTTCAGAAAGAACCATGTCTGTAAAAAAAAAGTGAAGGGATAATTTAAAAGTCCTTTTTACTCACACATCACAAATGTGTTTTTATAACCAAAAGTAGTTATTTTGTAACATCACAAAAAACATTTATAGCTCCAAGAAAATTTAATCTGTGCAAACTCTCACTCTTATTTATTTCTAAATAAAACAAATCTGAGTGAGGACTATATGGATTCTGTTTTATATTCTAAAGTACAAAGTTGACATATTTGTGCATTTAGTTTTTCACATACTTTTATTTCTATTTCTAGTCAGCTATATTTGATTAAAATACATGTTTGACTCATTTCTGCCCTTTTACATGTTAGTATTTTCAGTACTTGTTATAGCTCTTAATTTATTTGTTTATTAACAAGGATAACTTAGGTTTACCTTGTTGCTTTAAATCTTTAGCTACTTTATTTTTTATTTTAATAAAATATCCAAGAAAAAAATGTACAATAAAATAATCCGGACATATTTATACATTCAAGTAAAGTTCTGTTTCTTTTTTTCTCTCTGACCTTTACATTTACTTCTACAACTGTCACTTTTTCATTTAAATCCCAACATTTTTTAGACCATATAACACACCATTTAAAATCTAGATCAACATCATCTACATCCCCAACGCTGTTGAAGATAAGGATTTTGCATTGTTGTATGTACTGAAGATGTTCTTCATGCAGTTAAAGTAGGAATCAAGCATTGTACAACATAAATACACTGCCTGAAAGCTGGCAAAAAATCAAAAGCAAGAGAATAAACATATTTGTACTCTAGTAAAGAGTGAATGTTTAATTGTGAATGTGTAGAATTTAAAGTAGATAGTAGTTGGCTACTGGAAAGCTGTTGTTGCAGGCCCACTTGTGTCACTGGAAGGTGTAGCTGTTATGAAAGTAGCCATAGTTTGAATTGTTTCTGAAAAATGAAATGGTCTCAGAGAAGAGAGATCACTCTTGTGCACTCAGAGGCCGAGAGGTTCACCAAAAGGGTGCAGTGGAGTTGTTTGAAAGGTCCTGTGACAGACTGATCAATCAACTGGATGTCTGCTGCGTGCAGGTCCACAAGTTCAGTGTTGTTCAATGTGGTGGTCAAGCTCATATGTCGCTGAGGTTTGCAAAACATGGAAAATATTGATTTAGAAGATGCTTACACCTTTTTCACATACTTAGTGACAATAAGTGCACTAAATGTCTATGTGTAAACATTAAACAAACACATTCTTACTATTATACTCAACAATGCATATCTCCAAAAAAAAAAAAAAGATTAAAAGATTTTATTGTAAGGCATACTGGAGCCCATCTATTGATCCATTCATGAAATTTGAACCACCATAAAAGAACACTCACTGTAAAACATTTTAAGTTGGTTAAACTCAGCAACATAAGTTCCCCTGCTGCCTTAAAAAGTTGAGTTAACTCAACTTGATGAAAACATTTGTATGAACTCAAGATGTTAAGTTAAACAAGTTGTTCAAATACTCATTACTTATTGTTTCAACTTGAGTTTTTGTCCTTTTTTTTAAAATGTTCTGTTTAGTCAAATAAACTAACAATTCAGCTTTATTTTAACACACACTTTCAAGTTAGTAAAACTTCAGTAATATTCACACAACTTATTATTTTAAGTTAACCATAAGTATTAGAAACATTTTTAACATTATTATTTAACTGCCAATACTGACAGTATATTGCTGGGGCAGAATAAGAGTAAACTCAGTAAAGAGTGAACTCTGTAGCTCAAAGCCAGCATACTGTGATCACTACAAACACAACAAAGTTAATGTGCTCTTACAGCCTACAACACTGAGGCCTGGCAATCAACACATATATTATATTACTGCACGCCCAGGATCAGGTAGCTTTGTACAACAGACAACACAAAGATGGTAAGTAAGGGAGAGACCACACCCAATATGCAAATATTGGCCTGGCAATCAACGTATATATTATAATTAGTGCACGCCCAGAATAAGGTAGCTTTGGGCAACAGACAAAAAAAAAGTGTTTAGCCCAATGTGCCCACGGTTTTAAAGTTGTAAAAAGTACTCCAGTCTTTTCTAACTTGCTGCCTATCACTCTACCTCTCTGCATTTTCAAATCTTCACACTTTCATTTTTTTTAACCAATAACTTAAAAACGTAAGTTGAATAAACTTGGGTAAATTTGAATAACTCACAGGAAGTTAAGACAATATGTTATTTTAAGTTATTTTTATGTAAAACGAAGGAACTTGAGTTCAATATACTAAACTTGTCATGGCAATTGGAATTGAAAAGAACAAATAAGTTCACATAACTTAATGTGGCTGTAATGTTTTACAGTGCTGCCAAATTCACATAAGTTCAAAAACTGAGAAACAGACAAACAAAACACCAAAATAAACAAAAAATGTTTGTCAGGCAGTGAAGATATGTATGTGTATTTTACTTAAGTTAGACAAATGAAACTACATAATGCTTGTATTTGCAATACAAATTGCACCACAGCAGTATTATATTATACTAGATAATAAATTAAATAATTTTTGGGAAGGAGAGTAACATAATTTCAATTCTCTGTATGTCCTGTACATATGCAGTATTGACAATAAAACTACTTGACTTGACTTGGTAGCTTGCAAAAACTGACATCTGTAAAATTCTACATGCAAAAGCTTTTAATTAAATGCTTCAATACTTTGAATTGTAATAATAGCATCTCCAAAGCTTTCTTTATGGCATTGTAATATTATTTGCAGTTATCCAAATCTGGGTTTAATAAGTGAATGTTAAATCGTTTGGTCTAATTGAACACATTCTCAGTGGCGCTTCAAGCTTTGTTCTTTAAACTATGTCATAATATTTCATGTAATTTCTTCAAAAGGAGAAATATTAGTTTTAACTCTATTTTTCTAAAGCGATCTGGAGTTTTACCAATAACAATTCCTTACATTATTTTAAATAATGTGCGAAGGTGCAAAAAAAATATATATTTTTTTAAAGATAATCCATCTTATTTAAACAGAAAAGCTTATGCAGACTAAATTAATCTACAGATTTCACCCCCTCAAAATCTCTAAATAATCTAAATAGTTCCGGTAATCATTCCTACTGTCCGCAAAAAGCGCAAAAGGCCACGGTCTCAGCGGTAATGTCGTGTCCCCACTGCGCTGCCATTGAACTGCCATTGCGCTCAGTCTCCGTCAGTAAGAGCAGCAGTGGGCGCCCACCTCCTCATCACTTTCACTCTCTCTGTAGGTGGCCGTGTATATTTTCCTTGCAGTGGTGTTTATGTGAATGCAGAGGGGACGGGATTAGAGGCAGGAGGCTGATTGCGCGCGCTGGCTGAACTGAGCTCAGCTGGGGCTCCCACCCATCCGCGCAATCACCCCAGATCACTTTTTAATTCACTTGGCGAGAACTTGCCATTGGACTTTCAAAGCACTTTTTTGGGTAAAATGCATCCCATTCACAAAGCTTCATTAGTGTTGTACAGCCTCGTGTTGCTGGAGGTAATTCATTTTCGTTTAACTGTTAAAAATAATATACGAACATCATTGTCTAAAAACCTACATCTTAATTTCCGACTTTTTTCACTTTCGAATCTGGCTGTTTTTCTTTACAATGTGTCAAAATTTCATAATTAATGGACCAGTAGAATGTACAATCTACATTTAATTGGAAGGAGATATTTTATAATTATTTCTATTAAACAGCAATATAGTCTGTAATATTGCTGTTTTGGATATTAGGTGATTACAAGCTTAACAGTGATGATATACCAGTCTATTGGGTATGTAAATAATATATAACACAACGTAGTAAAAAATAAAGCAAAATATTTGTATTAAATTTTTTAAAAATATAGATTTGTAATTGATCATTAGATTCTGTCGTTTTTTATCTCTCAAAAGTACAAGTATTGGTCTCTTGTATCTCTTCGTTTCTGCACGATACAAAAATAGTAGTAGAACTGAAGAGATCTTCAGGGTGGTCTTAAGTGGGCGACATGGTAATTGATCATTGGACTGTTAGCTAAACCATACAGGCAGAGTGAAGAGCAGAGATGACCCCGTGTCCCTTCGTCCCAGGAATACATTCCCCAACAAGCCGAACTCAGTGGCAGTCATGAACTTCTTAACTTTCAATGAAATATTTTAATGTTAAAATATACAAAAATATTTCGTCAGATTACATTTGAGCATTTCTGTTAATGTCTCTAATAAAAAAAATATATATATAGAATAAATATTTTTTAGAAGAAAATGTTTAGATATGTTTAGATTTTCGTCATCTGTGCATTGAATTAACATTTACTCTCTTTGAATTCAACGCAAATAAAACCCGGGGTATAACATCGACGTCTTTTCATTTTAAATATATTTTATTATTTATTTACTTGAATATTATTTATTTAAAGTTGTTAATGTTTTTGTGGAAAAAATATGCACATGGTCACTGTCACACGCAAAATCCTCGCATAAACGTTTTGGTAGAAGAAAAATCACCCCTTAACTTTAAACAAAAGTCGATACAAAGATATTTAATGTCACGTTATTTCCATAGTTTTTAACACAATGTGAAGAATTAATATCAGATTCAAAGGACTGACCGTTTATGTATTAAGATAAACTGTGTCTGTGGTCAGTTACCATAGTCAATAATTATTTAAACCGATTTCTGTGGATCTCTTTTTCTATATTAAACACACAAAAACAGAAGTATACTACAAATATCTATACACATACTTAGGTATAAAGTATTGTTTTTATTGGATGTTAAACAATAAATCCATGGCTAGAATTAAGGTGCTTTTTGATCATATTGGCACCTTCCTGGTATGGCAGTAGTGTTCTAATTAAAATAATATTTATAAATTAGTTTTCTTCATTCGGACAATATCCTAATATTATTATTATAAAATATTTTAAATTAGCTTTAAAAGTATTCCCTGTTTCTAGTTTTTCATTCTGAAATTAACTAAATATTTTCCTCTATTCATAAAATTTGAATGCGTTTCAGTTCATTAAATTGATCCTATTTACCTGAGCATTTACATTTTGGTGCATGATATTTTGAATCCTTATAAAGTAATTTCCAATATAAATCACAATTCTAAATACATACACGGTATGGGAGCTGACCAAATTCTTGTATTGCAAATACACAAATTATTGTACAGCTGTTCGTTGCGCATGATATATAATATAATATAATATAATATGAAATAAAGGTAAGTTATATTTATGGTAGTGTATGTATTAGTAAAAATATTAGTACATTTTTAAGAGGAGTAAATTACAATAATTTATTTAAGAGTTTAAAATAAAATGTAAGCAAAAGATCACGCGCGAATATTTAGATTGTGGCTGCATGACGCACTAATGCTGTCATTCCTGTATGATATAAAAACCGCTTCGTAAGATAATCTTAAATATATATATAAGGCGTTTTAATTCGGATCATAAGTTGTTGTGACTGTCAGTCATTCAGCTGTAGTGCGGACAGACTGTAGAGCTGAATGTCAAGCTGTGGTGGGAGCGAGGCTCATTCAATGTCAGAGGAATAAAGGTTGGAAGTGCTTTTACGTTTCTATGTCATTCACCTCTGCCCACTTTTTGTTGTATGAATAATACAAATTTATAGATAAATTCCTTTATTGTGATTGCTAAATTACGAAAATGAACAGTATGACAAGGTTCAAATAATATATTTACATTTTTAGGCCACCATAAATTTTAGTGACCACAAAATAATATATTTAAGTCACTTAGGTTTCTAGTGGACATAAAAGAATACATTGAAACCATATGATAATATACAGCAGCCACAAATTCAGTTTTTTGTGGCCACAAAATACAAAATCAAAACCACAAGAGAATATATTGAGGCCACGAAATGATACATTGAGGCCACATCAAAATATATTGAGGCCACAGTTTAAGTTTCTAGAGACCACAAAATAGTATATTGACGCTAGAAAATAAAATATTTGCAATATATTTATATGTTTATTAAAGTTTGTAGTGACCATAAAATGTTGATACCACATACATTATTTTGTGGTCACTAAAAATTAATAAGTGGTCGTAATATATTATCTTGTGCCCATGCTGTATTAAGAACAACCCTTATTTCAGCTTAGGACATGTCTACTAAAATTTCAATGTCTTTTAAGTCTTATTTAAATAGCCATTGTTTTAAAAGTTCAGTCCTGTTATTTTACTTTGTACAAAATCTTCAATTCATTAGAATATTCAAATCCACAGTCAAAAAGTAAATTTTTCTTTCTAAAATGCTATAGACAATTGCATTTGTCTCTGCATCATAGTAGGAAGCATCTCAACCAGTTGATGGTCATGCATTGTAAGCTCACATCTGTGACCTCTTTTAGTAATCTAAACCATTTCAAGTAGTTATTACACTTAGTTCTGTGCTTGCAGTAGTTGCAATTGTGATTTTCGTCTTTGATCTATAAGTACAGGGAGTAAAAAGGATGAAAAAGAAGTGAACAATGATTTTCCCATCATCCCACACTTCCATCAACATTCTCATTGCTGGCTCATGTCAAGCTTATGCACTAATGATAATTGAAATGTATGAGAAGAAGTGAGTTTCACTGCAATCTAACCCTCGGTGAGAATACCCGAAAAACCACTGTATAATTGACATTTCTCTCTCTATCTCACGCACTGCAGAAGACCACTGTGAGTGACTGTGTGGGGGGAGCAGTTAGACACTGTGAGCTGAGCTCCACATGAAGCTCAACTTACTTTTTTTAAGTAAATAAAGAAAAACATAATAATACTAAAAAATAATTCTACCTATTATTTTATTAGTATTTGGTCTTACTAATGAAACATATCTACACACCACCAAAGATATACTGTACATGCAGTCTAATCAGGCCACATTACCAGAAACACAAAAAGGCCTCACATTTCTATTGTGCAGGTTAAACTAATTTAGTCCAGTCTGACTTGATGAGAGCAGGAACTACCTTTTTTTTTTGCATGTGTTCCATATATATCTGTATTACCCAGTGCCTCATCCTCTCTCCCTCTCTATGAAGGAGGACTTTCCTGTGGGGAGGCGATTCGGAAAAAGCAATTAAGAATTCCCAAACAGTTAACAACAATAGAAGATGCCACTGAGCAATGCCTGTTCTCAGTCCTCAAAGGTCTTCCTCTCCAGCTCTCATGGGCTATTTTTAGACAGTGCAAAAAGCCTATAGAATAGCTCCTGGCAGCATCTCCTATACAGACTAGAAGGGGTGTCATTTTTTGTGGTATCCTGTATCTTACAAATAATATTTTGCAGCCCACAACATGATGTTTGTACAGTACTAACTCCACAGCACTAAAACCAAAGGCAATAATATTGTCCTATTCTCTGTAAAAGGAAACCTATAGCCATGTGGTACTCTGAGATCAGGAACTGAGGAACGTTTCAGAATAGTAATGTAACTCTGCTCTCTCTGCAGCAGAATGCCAGGGTGGGAAAAGGGGTTGGGAGCATTTCCTGCTTAGAGGGGGTCCCAGTGATGCATCAGACCAAACTGGCATCATGTGACGCAAAGCCAGCCAGGACATAGTGCTCTACTCTCTCTGTTTCTAGATTCAAGTCAGATTCAATTGGTGATTACAAAAAGAAATGGCAGGACTGCTCAGAGATTTTCAGGTGATATGCTGGTTGGATGTGGTACATATCCCCACAAGCCAAAAATACAGCTTTTATGTTAGCGCTGACTGTTATGAAATAAAATAAAGCACATGTACAATGTAGAAAAAAAATATTAACACTACAAGCAGAGGTTTAAAGTACAAAGAAAATTGACCTTTTTCTCACTGTAATTGGGAACAAAATGTAGCAGAAGTATATCAAACATTTATCAAATAAATTTAACCACACTTAATATTACTATTTCCTCTGAAATGTCTATATGTTAATGACTATATGTATAAGTCCAGTAAAAAAACACATTACCTTCATTCCTGGCTCAAAGTGAAAGTCCAGTTTAGCTTGTTTAATACTGGTGATACTGGGCCATTCTCTGCTTCGATACATGGGTCCTTATATTCCAGGGTTTGTTTTAATGGTTTGAAAACTGCTTGTGATGTTTACAACTATTGAAGTGTAGTTTTAAAGTGCACATAACTTACATTTAATGCCAATTTTATTGAAAAATGGAAATAATGGAAATATATCTTTTTGTGGAAACGAACAGTCCTCTTCCATTGTAATCAAACTGCGTTCATGTTTCCCAGCCTTTACTATCACATGACCAGCTGTATCAAGGTGTTAGTGGATGCATAAATTACGCAGAAGGCAGCTTAGAAAATGATTTGTATCGTGTTTTTTTTATTGAAAAACGTAAGTATTTTTTGGATTAATTTATTAATTGTAATGTGATTAATATTTAAAATATTTAATGTTTGTAATGTGTTATTTAAAAAAAAAAATTAACCCAACAATTTTTGAAAAAAAAAAAAAAAAAAAAATAGAAATGCTATGGATATTATGTGCAAGGAACATTGTGAAATTAATCTAATTATTGAAAGTCAATTTAGCTTTTAATAAGTTAGTTTATTAGCTTTAATGTGACTACACAATTAATATTTGTAATGTGTTACATTACTTTGTTATAGAAAAAAACGTTAAAGTGCTGAATTGTGTTACTTTGTATAACGTTACACAACACTTTTAATTAAGAGATAAATGCAATGGTCAATTAATCAGTAATGTAAACAGTAAGATGGCGATTGAGAAGGGTAATGGTGCTATCAGTAGCAGTTGATGAGGTCTATGTGCTACAGTCACAACATTCACATCCTTTGAGCTTCTGCTGAAAGTGTAAAACAGCCAAAAACTATTGATCTGAAGACTCCAAAGACCCTTAAGAGGTTTGAAGATTTGCTGTGAGGGTTTGATTGCATTCTGCGACCAGAGCATTAGTCTGGTGAAGATGTGGGATGATCATCACCCCACTTTATTATTCCCAACTCCCTATTCTATTCTGTTGCCAGTTCTTCTTTATAGGGACAAGTCAGTTTGAATTAGCTGAATAGCCTACATTTTTTAGAACGGGTGTCCACTCACATTTGAATGTATAGTGTACATTTGAGTTCACTTAGATATTTATCTAACTATTTTGCACTTAGAAATTAATACTGGGATGAACATTTGACCCCACAACAGCCTTTTTGCAAAAAACTTTTTTTTTTTACCTGCGTAAATATTAGGATGTGTGTTGGACACATACAACCTATTGTACAATATTATTGAAAAAAAAAAATAGGGTTTCCTTGAAAAAGTGACCTGACACTATGTTTAATAGAAGAAAAAAACGTGAATTCGATTTTTCAGCTTGAAATGTAATGACTTTTCCTAGAGAGACCCCAATGTTAGAATAAGTGAAACAGCACCTTTGTTAATACTTCCATAAATGCTTAGTTTGTCTTCAGGTCATCATTTTTGACTCTTAGGACAAGCAGCATATATAGAATGTTAAGACTACACAAGGGTTACGTTAGAGGTACGTGTTCTTACTGTTTTGTGGTGAACATCTTCACAGACTTCTCATTAGCTTCAGTTTGCTCACAGGCCTTGTGTTCATGGTTCTGAACATAGCTGAACTAGCTCACAAATGAACCTTCTTTGACTCTTCACACTGACAGTGTCTGTACATCGTCGAGTTGTCCGTTTTATAGAGCAACCAGAAGAGATTATGTTATATGTACAAGACCTGGAGATGAGGAGCTTTGGGTTCAGTCAGCTGAATGGCTCCCAGGTTCAGAGGCCAGCCTGAGACAGTTTGTAAGTGTTTGTCTGTCTATGTCTCCTGTGTGTGCAGAACATAGACACACACACACATAAGCACACACACACATAAGCACACACACACACACAAACACACACACACAGACGCACTCACATACGCACTTACAGGTGTGTCTCCAGACGTGTCGACAGCCTGGACCTGCTCCCTGGGGTTTGTGTAAATGTCACAAGGAGCACACGGGGAATCTTAGCCTGAACCCGTCAAAGGGCTTTTTATTTCCACCTGCTCCAGGCCTCTTTCCGTTGGCCTGCTCTATAACAATGGTGCTGGAAAAGCCAGGAGAGTGCTGTGTGACAGGGCCAGGATTGATGCTGGATTATGTTTGGCCCCTCTTCAGATCTGCTCCACTCGGGAAGCGCTTCCCCTCCCCTTTTCCACCAACCACTACAACCACCACCACCAACACCTCTTCCAACACACGAAATTCCTTCTACACTGTGAAATAAATGCCAATAGCCAGAAATGGTAACTTGGCATGCTCTCGTAAACACGATTTTCATTAGATGTAGATCAACTTGCCACTCTATAGAAAAAGGTGAAATTAATTTATGTTATGTAGTCGGGCCTGAGCCAAACTTGGAGGCCTGCGAGGGACAATGGGACTCAGTCATCAATATCTAAGATTTTTCTTTTTTTTTTTTTGGAGAAAAGTCCTAATAAAAGGTGTATTAATTAATCTATTCTTGAGAAAGTCCTAATTAAAGGTGCATTAATTAATCTATTCTTGAGAAAAGTCCTAATTAAAGGTGTATTAATTAATCTATTCTTGAGAAAAGTCCTAATAAAAGGTGTATTAATTATGTGTTTTCAAAGCCCACATTTGTTCTCCACTCTGCTCTTATAATGATGGACCCCACTGTCTTCATAAAGTGAGCTATTGGCATCATTGTGGTGCTGCTCATAAGAGACGTGGACCCATTTTCTCTGTAAAGCTGCTTTGTGACAACTTTTGTTGTAAAAAGCACTATGTATATTTAGAAATAATAAATTAACACATACACTGAATTGATTTGAAACTAAATTCCAAAATGAACTAAAAAATCAAGGGAGAATGTCACAATTTTTATGAAAAATGGGTTTTAAAGATGAAATTACTTTTTTCTGTCCAGGAATTCCAGGATTCAGACCATTACTAGAAAGACTTTAGTGGCCATTACAAAACATTGCTAGGTCACTGCAACATTGCAAAAAACTCAAATAATTCATTGTGTACTTGTCATAATCTGATTATCTGATTTTACTGTTAAACTCTGATGTAGCTGTCAATCTGAACGTAGACATTTAAAAATGTTTTCAGGTTCTCAGCTTTTTATTACAAATAAAAAGCTTAAATGAACAAATGTATTTGCTCAATTTGTTTTAAATGTTCCATTTATTCCAATAGTTATATCATTCAATTAACATTAAAATGATTCTTTCTTTTTTTGCTGTTTCCGTAGATTGATGGTGAGGACTGGATGAGACCACTCTACCCCATATTAAGCTGATGTTGGGGTAAAAATGAAGAAAGTACAGGTATGTGAGGAACTGCACTAAGTAACAGCATCAGGTCATTCTTTGGAGCGCTGACCCTCGACCTTTACATGTGTTTATATCTTGTGATTGATTGGACAAATAGTGATGAGTCATACCCCCAAGTGTGTTTATATTTCAGAGTCACGCAAGGAAGGAAAAGAGCTATGACCTGCTAAAAGCGAGCAAGCGAGTGGGAGAGAGAGAGAAGAGAGAGAGAGAGAGAGAGAGAGGATATTGAATTGACTTATTATTGCTTGTACACAATTTTACATGAAAATGAACATGCTCATATTAAAAGTACAAATGTTGTTCTGTTGTTTTACCAAATGATAATATAGTGTAATGCTATGTAATCTTGTATTTTTTTTCATGGAAAAATAATCTGTTGAGATTCTGTCATTGTCCTAATAAAAGTTCCAGAATTTTTCCCTCATTGGCTCGACTGTTGTCTAATCACTAATCACAAGGTCTTCTCTTCCATTACCCTTTACTTCCATCCTCTCTCACAGCAATCCATATTCTCAAGCCCTTCAAACCAATCTCTTGAGTAATACGCAGAACTTCAGCGACTAAAACAAGTAAGCCGCAGCGGCCTACTGCACGCCTGTGATTAAAACGCAATGTCCTGCCTGCTTTAGACAGTTGTTATTGCATAAGTGTTGAATGAGAGCCTTAGTTAGATTTGCTAAATAAATACGTGCAGACCTTCAGCAATCCATCCCGTGTTTGTTCCTTCCTCGTTTGAAGAGTAAGTGGAGGAGCTCATCAGCGACCCGCGAACGCTGCCTGACGCCCCGCTCTGTAACTAACGCACTGACACAATGAAAGAGCCAGCAGCTCTCATTTTGGGCCAATTCTCCTGAATTGTAAGGTTTGTCATGGGGCTTGATGGATAGCTGTGTTTATCACCATATTATTAAGTAATCAGAGCACACCGCAGTAGCTCCTCAAACTCCTTAATTCAGGCAAAAGGTCTGAGATTAAACTCAAATTAAAGGCCCCTGAGCACTGTTTACTTTCTGGGAGTCATTCTTTTTTTCATATGTGGTGAAAAGTTTATATTTATGCTCTGGGTCTTGTTGGGTAAAAGTGACCCATAGAATTAAAAAAAAAAGCTGTTAAGATGTTTATGTGCATATTGTCCTGTAGGATTATGGTTAGTGACCAGAATCTTTAGGCTAGAAGAACAAATCTTCTCTACTTTACACCAAACATCTACTGAGCCAACTTTAGAGATGTTTGTCAGCTAGAAAAAAAATGGATTATAACAAAGAGAGAGAGAGAGAGAGAGAGAGAGAGAGAGAGAGAGAATGAGTCAGGGCTGTTTCATAGATTAAAGTCAAGTTCAATTGGTGATTAGGAGAAACATGGCAGAGCTGCTCTGAGAAATCATGACTAGATGTAATAAACATCACCACAAGCGAAATGTTTTAGACTAAATTTCTAATGTAATCTAAATATCTACTATTTCTCAGTAAGATTAGTATTATAACATCAACTCACATATTTCTACTTTATTTAGTTCTTTTTTGGGTGATTCTATATAAGACAATGCTCTTATTCCATTGATGAAATGGACTAAAACAAGTAAAAATAAGTTTAAAATAAGTTTAACAATTTTATAATATTTTTTCTAAGTCCTAAAACTGACTCACATCAGCTTTTTAAGCCAGATTTAAGAGGATTTCAAATATCATTGAGATATTCTTTGCAGCGGATGTGAAAATGTTTTTATATATATATTATTGTCAAGAAACACGAATAGTGAGCTGAATCTTCAGGTTCTAAGGAAAAACCCATCTTTAAATCTGTGTTTAGAGAAAACGTATTAGTCACAAATAAGGTTTCAATTATAACTTTGAATGGGATCTATTGTCAATGTTATAGAATCATTGTTAGTAATTTTGAATCATTATCTTTTGTATTATTTAAAGAACATAAAAATATCAAAACAACTGAAATGTTTCTTTTTTGGCCTAAATTCTGGCTTTTTCTCTTTACAAAATCTGATTTTAAAAGTATTGCGTATAATATCTGCTCAAACCATAGAAAAAATAACGATAAATATGTTTGTATGCCTATTATCATAGGGAAATATGGTTAGCAAGTAATCTTCAGGCTAGAATAAAAAATCTTCATCAGAAAAAATAAAAAATGATGGTCAGTACAATACTAGACACTGATTGAGTCTGAAATGCATCAGTACCCCCTCCAGTATGGCTTCTCCAATCTGCTCCACAAAATGAATTTCAATCATGATGATCCAAACAGAGAAAGAACAGCCTTCCAGTGAGATACAGCACAAATCTCTGCAGCTTGGATCAATTGTAGCCGAGCTGCTTTTGGTCTGAGGCTATTCCGCCGCTGAGTACAGCTGAGGTAAACACTGTATGCTGGCATGGATGGCGGGCGGGCGGCCGTGAGGGAAGCCTGATGGTGCAGAGTCTGAGAGAACCGTGCCACTGCTGATGGAGCCTCTGCTGCACGTCTGCAACCTGACACAAGTGATGGATAGTCATTTGGTAATGAGCCATGTATTAGACTGAAATGGTGATTTTAAAAGCTGTAGCTTGTTCTGTTGGAATGGTCGACTTAATATGGGATTTAATCAGCTGCATCTGCTACGTGTGTGTGTATGAGGAAGGCAGTGGGCATGCAAATTACACTACATTAACCATTTCACCATGCTCACCTTCACAACCATACACATTTTACTGTGATCTCTGAATTTAGGATATGCATTTTGTTGTTTTTTATAGGAAAACATTGAATAAAAACCAATTACTAAAAGTACTCATACTGTAGAAGTAGGCCTGGGCCATATAGTAAAAATATTATATTACAATGTTTAAAACCATTTTCACAATACACAATATTTATTTTGATATGCATGATCGCAGACAAAATGCATCAGTAGCAAAAGATCCTTAAAGAACTACATTTTAAACACTGTCCATTCTGAGTAATGTGATTTTAATTCAAGATTTTCTATCATTATTCCAAGTAAACTGGACTGGGTCAGTGTTCTGTCAGCATTAACAATGTCCTCGATATGATTATAAACATATATTGTATCACAATCCAAAAATATATAGGCATATTGCCCACATATACATACAGCTCTGGAAAAAAATTAGACCACTTAAAAATGATGAGTTTCTTTGATTTTACCTAATTGAAAACCTCTGGAATATAATCAAGACGAAGATGGATGATAACAAGCCATCAAACCAAGCTAAACTGCTTGAATTTTTGCACCAGGAGTAAAGGCATAAAGTTATCCAAAAGCAGTGTGTAAGACTGGTGGAGGAGAACACGCCAAGATGCATGAAAAACCGTGATTAAAAACCAGGGTTGTTCCACTAAATATTGATTTCTTAACTGAAACTTTATGAATATGAACAGATCTGAAAGCTCTGCATCTTTTTTGTTATTTCAGCCATTTCTTATTTTCTGCAAATAAATGCTCTAAATGATATTATTTTTAATTTTTATTTGGAATTTGGGAGAAATTTTGTTCGTAGCTTATAGGAAAAAACAAAAAGGTTTATTTTACTCAAACATATACCTATACATAGAAATCAGAAAAAAACTGATCTCTTAATTTTTTCAAGAGCTGTAGAAGCATCAAAACTGTGCGACCACTGTGTGATTTTGTTGATTAATAGTTTAAAATGAATCTTAAAATTGATTCTAATAGAAACAGAATGTGTAAAATATGAATGGGCCTGCATTTCAATCTGCACTCTCTCGCTGTAACTCAGAAACAGGTTCAGAACGGTTTAGATTCACTGTGTCACACAGTTACAGTGTCAGTGAGTGTGAAAAAACACTCTCCACTCAGAAGCATAGGCCACCTTCTGGTGTAATTCATAGAGGAGAGTAGGACATAACTGACGCTGTTCAAATTTGAAGAAAAAAAAACATGAGTTTGAACAAGATACTTTAATATATTAATAGGGCTGCATATTAGCAGGAACTTGGCAATTCAATACATATTACAATACAGGGGTTATGATATATATATACTATATTTCAATATACCGCAATATTGTGAGTAAAATATAAGGAAAACTCTCATACTGTAAAACACAAATTATATTTATAAAATCTGAATAAAAGAAAAGTTTATTTTTCTTTATGCAAACAGAACAGTGGATTCTTTAGGATTTTTTTTTTTTGCGTTTTTTTTATTTGAAACTGTGGAATAACCCCTTAAGGTGTTTTGAGGAAGCTTCAGTGTGTATTAAGGTTTCTGTAGCACCTTGAACTTTCTTGAAGGTTCCTTAAAGCACCTTTAAGGGTTCCTCCACAGTTTCAAATAGGATAATCCTTAAAAGTTCCTCAGGGAACATATAGATTTCACAGTGTAAAACACTGCTATCTAGTTGTCAGGGTTTCATGACAAAACCAAATGTAGACTGTCAACATTTACATGTTTACAGTTGATACTGTGTTTTTGAAAATCGATACAGTATTGCAAAACAAAACACTGTGATACTTTATTACATCAATATTTTGTAATACCTATAGATATTAAGCTTTAATAAGATATTGTTATGCAACTTAACAAAGTTCTTAAAGGCAAATCTGCTAAAACACTGTCAACGCTGGCTGCTGTGTCTGTAAGTTGTGCAAATTTTACTCAGATGTTAGCATTGTGGAAATGTGAAAGGCAGAAATTTGATATGTGAAATATGAAATGGATTTGCAGTTGTTGTGGTCTATTTACACTGTCACATTTGTTAGGAGGAGTGTGTCTGTCTATTGTGTAAGCTACCAAATAGGCCTTTACACTTGGGGTTAACAGCTTTACACAGCTAGGATTAACCATAATATAGCAGTCTAAGCGGCTAGAAACAGTGGCTGGTAAACTGATATAGATAAAGTGAATAACATTGATAATGGACAAAAAAATACTATATATATATATAGTGCACCTAAACACATTATTTACAACGATTTGTCTCAGCAAAATGAGTGTTTACTGTAACTAAATGCAGAAAAAATAGATAAATACAATAAAAACAAAAGAAAAACCTTTTTTCTAAAAAAGTAGCAGATGTGTCTAATTTCATAAGCAGCTCACATGATTTCACACCATAATGTACTGATTTACATAATAAAAAAAATGGGCCACTATAAGGAAAGCTAATGACTTGGTTAAACCAAAACAGAGACATACAGTAAATGCAATAATAATTTTATTATAAATAATTACCAAATATCAAACATTTCTCCCTCTATTTTTTTTTATTTGGACAACCTTTTTACCTTAAAAACTATTTTTTTTTCTATTTTCTATTTCTTTGTTCATTAAGGTGCTTGATAAAAATAACTTAATACAGAAAATGGTAGGCACTAGGCATGATGGAAGCATCACTTCAGCTGCCTCCTTTCTTCTCTTAAGCATCATCATTCTGGAACAGGGTAAATATGGACTCATCAGACCACATGATCTTCTTCTTTTATTGCTCCAAAGTCCAATCTTTATGCTCCCTAGCAGAGTGAAGCTGTTTTTGCCGGTTATCTTCACTTAAAAGGCTACCTAGCTGTTTAGTCCCAATCCTTTGAGTTCCCTTTGCATTGTGTATGCATTGGAATTGCTCTTACTTTCACTATTAAACATATTTCTAAATTCTAGTGTTGTTGAATGATTTGATGTCAATGAACGTTTAAGTGATCGGTGTTCACGATCATTCAAGAGTTTTTTCTGACCATATTCCTCCGTCTGAGATGATATTTTCCCATTGTCTTTCCACTTTTTAATAATAATAATACATTATTAAGTTCTTAACCTGATTTTAGTAGTTTCAGCAATATTCTTAGTTGTGTTCGCTGCTTGATGCATGTCAATAATTTGTCCTTTCTGAAACAGATTAACGTTTTTTTTACAACTACAGAATGTTTCTGTGTATGTGTTTGTTGAACAAATGAGAAGCTGCTCACTGCATCAGTTAGGGTTAAATAACTTGTTGTCAGTTGAAATATTATCATTCATGCAGTAATTGAGTTGCATAAAGATGCATGAATACTCTGATTAAAACCAGCTAATATTGATTTCTGAAACTTTATGAATAATAACTTTTTCTTTGCATTAATTGAGATCTGAAAGCTGTGCATCTTTTTTATTGTGCAAATAAATGCTCTAAATGACAATATTTTTATTTGGAATTTAGGAGAAATGTTGTCCGTAGTTTGTAAAATACAACAATAATATTTATTTTACTCAAACATATATCTATAAATAGCAAAATCAGAGAAACTGATTCAGAAACTGAAGTGCTCTCCTATTTTTTTTCAGAGCTTTATGTGCATTATATACAAAATTAAATAAACTATATAGTCTAAACACATACGAAATTATTAATTGACACTAGCTGTTAAAATCGTAATTTTTAAAATTTGTTGCTGAACATAAGCTACACATTGCACACTGTGCTTATCTAACTCAGTTCTGAGGCACACGGTCGATTCCTCCTCCAGGCTTACATGGCTTTACTCTCATGAAAAATACAACTTTGTTAGAAAAAAGAATAAATAAATAAAAGTGGTTGTGGGCAGTGTGCTCTGTAACTCATCAAAGCAGGGTCTATGTTGTCCATTGACACAGCCTTTGATTTGAGGCAAATTTGGAAAAAGCCCCTTTCACTGGAAATGTAATTGGTCTTGATTCGTATTGTTCTGCCTCCCTCCAAGCCCACCTAGAACACATGCACAGCAATAAGCCCACCGCTGCTGGCTTCAGCCTGTAAACACTGACTCACACACACGCTGACACACAGGGGTAAGTCTGGCAGAGCAGCTGGTCTCGCATAGGCCATATTAACACACACACACACACACACACACACACACACACACACACACACACACAGCTATACAGTAATGGTACTAACCAACAACCTGTGTTTGTGTCTGTTTCACCCATATTACTGATTGATTGTGGAGAGATGTAGCTATTAAAGGGGTCTGGAGAGGTGTTCAGTTGAATGCTGAAATCTAATATATGGCAACACTGTACAATATGGGTTCATTAATTAACAGTACTTACCACAGAATGTCTCCACTAATTATTAATTAAAACTAGTTAAGACATTATTAATAATTACAAATGTTTTAACTAATGTCCACATTTATCATTATTAACAAAATTCTTAAGCATAAAAAAATAGCAATGATTGATATTGTGTTACCTAGTATCAATTAATGATTAGTTGATAAATTACTTAACAATTTAATAATGTTTATTGCTGGTGTAAGTACTGTTATTTATTGCTCTTATGTTGAAGTTTTACCTCCTATTTTAATATACAGTATGTCATACATGTTTTGTGTTTAACATACAGTACATGTATCATATAATGCCAAAAAGACTTAAGATTATTGGTAACTGTAAAATATAGAAATTTGATTTGTGCAACATTATATGAATATGTTGTCACAAATTGTCATTTCACAAAAAAACGTGTCTTTCAAAATCACCACTTTTGCTGAAGAAGAAAAAACTCTCAGAGGAAGTCAATTTTAAAAGATTTTAGCCCAACTTATTTTGGAGTGTTTCTATTTATCCAACTAGACACAATGTAAAGAACAACTGAGAGATCGAGATTACAAATTTTGTCAAAAAGTAAAACAAATGCACAATCAGAGCACATACACTACACATACAAAAGTACTGGAGCATCTGCTTATACACTGTTGCTTCTGAAATCAAGAATATTTAAAAAGACTTGATCCTGCTTTTGTTGGGGTAACTGTCTCTACTATCCACAGACGATTTTCTACTAGATTTTTGAGCATTCCTGTTAGGATTTAATTACATTCAGCAACAAGAACACCAGTAAGGTCACCTCACCTCATACCCAACTGCCCAACTTACCCTAAAGGATGCACCATCATTCCAGAGCATGTACTGTATGTGTATATTTGAACATCAGTGTCAGAATTAGGGTAACTTAAAGCAGCTTAATGCATTCATTAAAAGCTTTGTCCACAAACCTTTGTGGATTTATATTTACTTATAGTTATGTGTACTTACCTACTGAACAGAAATTTAAGTATGATTCATACTTAATATATTTTCAGTATGTGACACTTTAATATCAATTTATATGTACACATATTTACTTTTATGCTGTTTGTATACACTGAGGCTATTAGGATCAGAATAGTGTGCCTTTTGGCATCTCAACTTTGACTATTGTTTTTTTCATAAGCCTACATAGAAATGATATTTTCCCAGCTGAAACATTTTTAATTTTTATTTTTTTGCACAACAGAATAGACGATTTTTGTGAAAATTGACATTTAGTTGAAACAAATTGTTCATGGTGACCTTTTCTGTTTCAAAGATGCATTTTGATTTTCTACATTTATTTGAATTACCTTAGTATTTTATCTTGGGCGGTTAAAGTTTTACCTCAGCTTAAGCATCTTCAGTCCCTTAAAAATAAAACTGTATTATGGGTTTGATGTCACTGATGTTAATTTTTGAGTTTGGGTTTTCTTGGATTTTCCCAGGATGACAGGGTGGACAAGGAGTTATCTGACATGAATATATATCTTGACTTGTATGTAATTATTTTTTAAATAAATAACTGAAATGCCTAAATTAATGAACACCATCTTCCAAACTACAAAAAAGTGTTAAAGTGAAGACTGACATTCCTCTACATTTGTGGAGATGCGTTCATTTAGAGTAAATCTTGTAACTTGTAAAAAATGTATTGTTACAAAATGTTTTTTATGACAGTTAATCATTGCTGCACACACAAAAGGCATTTTATATTGATACTGACTCATATATGGCCATATATCAGATGATAAAGGCCTACAAATGTAGAAAACTTCTACAGACCTGCATCATGTCATGTATTCAGCCCTGTACAGTTAGAACTATTCATTACGTCAATCCTGCTCAGCTGTATCCAATATCTCTTTAGCATCTTACAATTAGTCTTAGCCATCAGTTTGCGTCACAGTATCGTGTTTCACATAAGAATAGTAATTGTAAGACAATCCTGGCCTGACTCACTCTGGTCTTACTCAAACACTCCAAAACAATGTGTTCACAACCCTGCCTTCGTTTAACATGCCTCTACTCTCTCAGTTTCCCCTGCGCTCATCCAAATTACAGCCCCCTCCACTGACGTGCCTCACGATACACGGTTTGAAGCTTTAGTGAAAAGGAAAGTAAAGAAACAGGAGGGAAAACAAGTGCTGGCCAGCAGGCCCCTCAGGCCGTGGTTAGGAGAGATGAATGGGGGCATGAGGGGAGCTGGCAGAGAGAGGGAGAGAAGGAGAGAGGGAGGGAGGGCTGGGAAAGAAAGAGCTGGTACCTAGGCAGGGATGTGTGGCTCTTGTGGGAGCGTAGGTGCCACAGCCAGAGCCTAATTGCAAAACAGTCACGCTCCTGCTGAGGGCTCTGTTAATGGGGTGGGTAAACAGGCATGCTGCCGGCAACCTGTTTGAGTTGGCACCCCAGCAGACGGCCTGCGTGTGGATGTGTGCGCTGGGAATACTGAAGGAGTTTTGCCATTCCGGAGGTGATTCACATTCGCTGGCGTTTTCTGTGCACTCAGGCTAATTTCGGTGATTAGCCTTCAAGGCCATCAGCGAGAACATTCGCGTGTCCATTTGTGGTCTGGGAGAGTGCAGGTGCCCAAGTGTGTTTAAACATTTTTTCCCCTTGTTTTTCATGTCAAATCTTCTAAAGAAAACCAACTATAGCCAATCTTTAACTAGACCACCAGTGTGTTTGTTATGTAGTATAAAATTTTGATTTATAAAACAATTTATATATATATATGTATATATATATATATATATACATATATATACATATATGTATATATATATACATTTAAGTTAAGTATAAGTTTTATAAAGTTTTAGAAGGTATAGTAAACCTCCAACCTGATCAGAAAACAAAGAAATAAACAACTAAATGTGTTCCTTAAAAAATACAAACATGGCAATGTAATTGATCAGATATGCAACACATCTTAAAAAGAAAATATGCTAATGCTGAAATAATGATTATTATTTGGCTATATGTAATTGACTATTTATAAATATATAGTATAAGTCAAAATTTTGGACACACCTCCTTTCATTCAATGAGTTTTCCTTCTTTCTTTTTTTACCATGTACATGTTGAAGACTATATCGAACGTATTGAGGAACACGTGCATAAATATTTTATAAACAATAAGTGTTAAAAAACAGAATTTATTTTATAGTTTAGTTTCTTCTAAGTAGCACATTTATGTTTGAGGACAGATCTGCACACTCTTGGTATTTTAATCTCAGTGTCTTCATGAGGGAGAGACACAAAGTAGAAAATAAAATAAATATGAAATAAAATAAAACTTCCAAACTTTTGACTGGTACTGTATGAGACATCTTTTAACCATCTATCAACATATTGAACCATAGACTATATGTGTCACACATACGTTAAACAATATATGAAAAAATATATACTTTTGAACCTTGAAATCATTGAAATGCTTTCTGTGAAAGACTTTATTCCAATTCATTTTGGAGCGTCTCTATTGGTCTATTCATCACTGCCAGATTAAATTATGTCAAAAACAAGGTTTTGCGTGCCAGTGAAAAAAAATAATTGAATCTAATCGTGTGGCTGTCTTTGATACAAGTTTTAAACAATTATCTGTCAATGCTAATAAGATTCAGATGTTAATGGGCATTGCTATAAAATTATAAATGTATGCACAAAAATTAACTGACATTTCTAAAAATACAGCATTTATCACATGATTTTAACTTCACTGTCAGAAGTATGATCATATGTAACTGACAGTAAAACACTGATATCAGTAGACAGGGAAATAAAAATGGCCTTTGCATGACCCACTAGAAAGCTGACCCATGTTCAGTTCTGGTGCGATGTTCTAACCACGCAGCTCTTACAGCACAACCTGGTGTCAGACTGAATTAAGAGCAGAAATAAATATAGCCTCTTATTATTATTATGACTCTGTGTTCAGTTACACCAAGCTTTGACTGCTGTTCAGTCTCCTGTCCAACACTGGCAGCCCCTCACAGTGACGTGAGTGCAGGGTCCTGAAGCCCGCAGTGGCCGCTGCGGCTCTGAAGTGTGATGTATGAATACAAGACTTTTTTTCATTGCTTTTTTCGCTCTCGCTGGGCTGAGGAGTATTATTTCTGGCCCCTGGTATCTGAGGCACCTCCACACATTTTTCAGCAGGTTCTTTCAGTGGTCTAGCCAACCGCTGTTTTCTTTAGGCCTGCTTTCATGTGTGCCCTAAGAGGGTTTTAATAACTGGACCACTGTCCTCCAGTGTTATTAAATATATCCCACTGTCATAAATATACGTATGTAGACACACACTGACTTTGCAGGACAAATTATGGTAAATTTAAAAACTAAAAAACACTAAAAGGGGGAAATAAGCCAGTATATCTGTCCACTGGGAGCAGGCTAGACTAGAAGTGTAATAAATTCACATCCTGCACAGAATTTTCAGCTGCTTCTGAAAGATGTAATAGCACAATGGACATTTGTTGTAATAAATGACTAGCAGTGGGGCTGTTTTGAAATATGGACAGGGCTAGAAATTCTCTTGGCACAGCTGTTGTAGGTTGAGAGTTGCATCAGGCAGCAGTAGTTTGTTCTCTTTTAAATGAAAACCGTGCTCTCAGCTTACATCTGCATTTGCTTCAATGCCAAAACACTGACAAAACACACTGACATCAGACCCGCGGTCTTCTCCAGTGTTCTCTGTGCAAAAAAAACATTGTTTCTCCAAAACAGCAACTTTAGAACAAGTTCAAGAGAAGTTAAACTGTTGGCCTGTCTATCATGAAATTGTCACATAATGTAAAAAATCAACAGCCAGATTAACATTATGTCAATATTCTTTATGAAATTAACAGTATCTGTCTACACTGCCCATTTGTTTGTGGACACCTGTATCGAAATAGAGTAGAAATATAGAGTAGAGTATTTCCAATAAAATAGGACTTTCTGAAACAGATACACATGAACCTATTGGCATCATGCCTAATGCTGAGTTTAGTCTAAAGGAGAATATTATCACTGTCCAATGAAAAACATGAATCTTCAAAATGATGAATTTACACGAGAAGGTAAATAGTTAATTTAGAACATTTATTAAAAGTGAAATAATTTGGTGAATAATTTAAAAGCATTTCTATTGGTTCACTGATACAGAATTATTTATACTCTGTACAGAGTGGCTAGAAAATTGATAATGCCAAAACATTGGGATTTTTCGAGTTTTACATTGGACAGAATTTATATATTGTGGTTGATGTGGTGGAGTGGATGACACCTGCTAGAGCTACCAAATCATGTGGGAGACTGGGGTTCAATTCCCAATCTGGATGGCTGAATGCTGTGCTACACCAATGAGAGTCCTTTGGCAAGACTCCTAACACTTAATTGGTCCACATCTGTAATAGGAAAAAGCTTGTAAGTCACTTTGGATACAAGTCTTCACTAAATGTCGTAAATATAAATATATCCTCCCAATATTGTGCTGTGGAGCAGCGGTAGAATACAGTATCCTCTGGAATGTCCACTGTGCACTCCATCCAGTATTTTCACAATGAGTTGGAGACTTGGGGATGGATGAGATGGGCAATGATCATCATCCAACATGATGATGTCCCTAATGCTCTTTTCAGTGAATGCAATCAAATCCTCACAGCAACGCTCCAAAATCTAATAGAAAGCCTTCTTCCCAAGACAGTAGAAACTTGAAGTTACTCCAACCTAAGCAGAGTCAACGCTTCTTAATAGCTTATTGATTTCATAAAAAAAAAAAAGATTGGCCCAATATCTTCTGTACTGTAGTTTATATACATGCTTCAGGACATATCTAACATAGTATATATCTATGTGTGTGTACATTTGTTTGCTTTATTTGTTCAAGACCTTACATGATGGAGAGAGAACAAGGAAATTAAACGTATTTAAAAGGCAGATGGAGAACTTCACTACAGTCAAATCCTGATTAGTTTGCAATCTATGTTGTGTGCATCTGTGTGAAATTGCATATGTGGTTATGTATTTATGTGCTGGTGGTGCCTGGGTACGAGCTCTTGTGTGCACACTGCTGTCATTCAGAAAGCCTCTGGAGGTTAACCTTCCGCTTGCGGCCGCTTTCGCAGAGGAGCAGCGAGCGAATCTGGAGTGAAATGGGAGGAGGCTGAGGAAACTGTTGGCAAGCACTGCAAAGTAAACCCTGGACAATATTCCTGCTTCATGCTTGAAAATCAATAAGCAGGCCAAGCACTGCACGCGAGACCCCACACGTCGCTTCCCCTCGCTCACCAGAGACCCAGCGCTGTGCGCAGTATTGCCCGAGCTGGGGGAAAACGAGTGTGAGGGAATGGGAAAAGGAAAGAGGATCCTCCTGCATTGGTTTGAGTGAAAGGAAAGAAATAAGGGATTATGCTTGAATGTGTTCATATTTGAGCAGCTACACTTTGGTTCAGGATTAATAGCTAGACTGTTGCACTATTGTCCTGTTAGAGGGAAAAGATCCTTGAGGAAACTTTGGGAATTCTTCAATTTGGAACTGTGAAGGAACCTCTTAAGGTGCTTCAAGGAACCTAGAAAAACAACATTTTTTTTGAAGATCCTTTAAAGCACCTCAAACTGAAGAACCCCTGTAAATTCCTCCAGAAACATATACTTTTATCAGTCATCTATAACTGTGGAGGACAGGTCATTTTTTGTTAAGTACATAAAACTCCACATGTGTTCATTTATAGTTTTGATGCCTTCAGTAAGAATCTACAATGTAAATAGTCATGAAAATGAAGAAAAAGCATTGAAAAAGAGAAGGTGTGTCTAAACTTTTGGTCTGTACTATATATATAAATCATGATGACAGGAGCCAAAATGAAAGATGTATGTTTTATATATGTATGAAACAACACTGATAAAAGAGTCTTGGGGTACAATAAAATAAAGATTGATTGAAAACCCTTTTTGCATTAGTTCATCAAACATACATTTAAGTTCATAGGTTGAAGTTATTAAAACTCATTTTATTTATATCTACTGGCCAGTACTTGTTTAGCTGCCTGAAAAATCCCTTTGTAGAGTACACAATATATAATAATATGTAATCTAGATTTTAAAATAATTTTATTTTAAATAAATGGCAAACTCCATGAACATGATTCAAACCTTTTACCTTATTACCTTTATTAATGCAGTTTTTAGTCATTATTTTATTTCAAATGTCACTAATTAAGGTCATAATGAACTAATAAAAACTACAAAAGAGAAGGTAGAAATGTCAAATTCAGGCTTTACTGAATGAAAATAAAGACCTTAAAAAGACATAAATTGTGTTTCAAAAAATAATGTTATCGTTCTAAAACATTATTATCAAAAAGAATAATTATAAAGAGCTAAAATATAATATAGTATGTTGTTTAGGAGCAAGTAAGTGAAGCATTGGACCACGTGTAGGCGGTCTATGTGTTTCAGTCAGAGGTGTGTGTATACGTTTGTGTGTGTGTGTGTGCGTGGGTGAGTGTGTAATGGTAGGAGTCATGTTAGGGAAATAGCTGTGTAATGACTCATCTTCGCTCTGCTCTTTCCTCTGAGCTTTTAATACGACTTTACTCTGTTTATCCGTCCGCTGCTTGTTTCAGACTCATTATTCCCACTCTCGTCCTCTTGTCTCATTTTGCCCATAAACAGAGGTCAGGGGTCACATAATCACAACAAGGTCAGATAAACACCTGCGTCCGACGTCTCCAATACATCAGCACTTAATTTATACTGTTAGTGGTTCTGTGTACACCAGCCCTAAGTGCCCATGTATATAAATGCAAAGATTAATACGAGACTTCACAGAGATTTAACATGGCTTAAGTGGGCACTGCAGGAAGGAGGACCAGACTTGACTTCAGGCCAGAAAGAGGAAACTAGAGGTCGGATGCTTTAAAAAATACAGTGTCAGATATGGCCAGCTTCTGCACAGATTGTCCTTTTGATTACTGCTTTAGCAAAGCAATACCCAACATAATAAGGTATTAAAAACAGTAGATCCTGCTTATGCTGGACTAATTCAAAGTCTCTATTGTTCTGGAAATAAGGCTTTCTACTAGCTTTGGTGCATTTCTGTGAGGATTTAATTGAATACAGTGACTAAAGATTGAATTCAGTGAGATGGAAAAAAAATTAATTAATCAGTGTTATTTAAAAGCTGTTATACCTTAAAAACTTTGTTTATACAGCATAATTACAATTAATAATGAAAATATTCATTATTTCATAAGTGGCATTAGAGAATTTCTTACTTTGTGTCTAAACAAGACAATAAAGCTTTAAATAACTTTAAGTTTCTGCTGTTTAGATTAAATTAATTTGTCATTTGGAGAGCTGACATTACCAGTTAAAAGATTGTGATGAAAAAAATAACATTGCAATAATACAATAGAAATAACATGGCAATAATACAATTCAAATAACCCAGTAATCACACAATAGCAATAATACATGCAAAGCCCTATAATGTAATTGGCCTTTTCTTCTACTTTTTTTATTCTTCAATGTAAAAACTTCATTCAAACATTTTTGTTTTCCTTTGGGAATTTTGTTTTAAGACCTTTTGGGTAAAACCCATAGTGCTCTCTAATAACACTCTATTAAAAAAAAAGTTCAATCTTTTGTCACTGAATTCAACCAAATCCTCACAGAAATGCTCTAAATCTAATAGAATCTTTCTAGAATTTCCCCTCGGGATTAGTAAAGTATCTATCTATCTATCTCTATCAAGAAAGCCTTCTTTAAAGACTTTGAGTTACTCCAGCATAAGCAGGATCATTTTTAAATAACTTATTTATTTTGTAAAAAATAAAAATAAATGACTCAATATCCTATATACTGGACTTTATGTATGTACATGCGTCAGAAGATATTTATATATGACGTCTGTTTAATATAAAACAGATGTGTGTATATAGGTTCATGTATGTTTTTGTGTTTTAGGGCTTAAGAAATGGAGGGAGAGCAAGCAAATAATATGTATCTAAAAAGCAGATGTAGAACTTCACTATAGATCATGATTAGTATGTAATCTACACTGTGCATCTGTGAGAAAAAAAATATATATATATCAACCTCAATCATTTGTATAATCAGGTTGTAACTTTGTTTATAGTGCATAATTACAACTAATAATGCAATTATTTGCTATTTTTCCACAAAAACTCTCAACAAAATATTTCTCACTTCAATCTAATCAATGACAAATTTGAGTTTTTGTTCACAGCTGACATTTTTAACAGCTTGTGAAACAATGTTTACCTAAACTCTATTGGAGTTTATTTAATTTTGAACATTTAAAATGATATCTTATTAATAATTGCGTCACCCAGTTTTTCCATCTATGTGATTTTATTCTCCACCAGTATTCCGGCTTCAACATAATACATAATATAAGACATGTAACTCCCAGTTACTTTAAAGTTAGAGCAGCAATGATCCCAGTATTCCACTTTAGTAATCCACCCATAATACAGAGCACAGGCCTCTCCGTGGTGGCCCTACTTTCCTCTTTATTTAACAATACAAGCAAATAACATGAATTTGTGCCTACCAGCATAATGACATACACATCACTTAGAATGATTATCATCTCAATTAAATGTAATTACAACGGCCACAAGTATCTGCAGTCATTTACGCTGTACAATTGTGTGGCATGTGCTTTAATCTCCTTACTTAGCTCTTATAGCTCTATACATTAACTGGACTTCTAAAGTATCTTCTCTAGCTGGCACCAGTCCCTTTATTACCTCGGCCCATGTTGGCAGATTGCGTTTAGGCAGGAAACGGACACAGAGAGACCAGACCGCCTCTGCCTGCCACTTTTTGACACCCGTAATTTCATCCGCCCTGCATTTCCACACGCTGGCATTTTCCTTTATTGTACACTGCAGAAGATGGATGACGAGGACAGTGATTTGAAGCCCATAGAAAGGGCACAAGATGTTTCGAAGGGAGGCGGCAGTGTGTACTGTATATTTTGCCTTCGTTCTTTGTGAGTTATTTAGCAGGATAGAGGCTTCAGGGCAAATGGAGGAGTTCATTAGACTTAATTATTGTCCTAATCAGAACACCGTGGCTGCTGAGGGTCTGAAAAGTAGTTATGGCTTTGGCAGTCACCCCACAAGCGGCAATAAATCAAATTGTTTGCAAAGAGTACAGGGATATTTCTATTATTCTGATGACTCATGGAAGAACATACTGCAGTATAATGCTAATTCACATTATATAAACTTAGAGTAAACCTACAAAAATAGTCACGTAAAGATGATACCTCTTGTAAAAAAGTATTTTACTTAGAAGTGGTATTCAGATTAAACATCATGTACAATAACTTGTTTTACAGTACTTTTACTTTTGTAATAAAGGGCATTGAAAAAAATATTATCCTGCTTTTGTTGGAGGAACTGTCTCTACTGTCTCTATGGGAAAACTTTCTACAAGATTTTGGAGTATTGCTGTGAGGATCTGGTAGCATTCAGTGACAATAGTGTTAGTTAAGTCAGGATGTTGGCAGATCACCACCACACATCCCCAACTCCCTAATTCCAAAAGTATTGTGTGGATTACCAGTATTACAAGAAAATACAGAGGCAAGCATGTTACAGAAAAGCAAAACTTTTTTACCATCCATTAAAAGCCCTGGGCAATTGGATAGGACCAACCTGGTGTCAGTTTGGAGAATGGAGGGGAAAACAGACAGCATGTCAGCATCTGAAAGCAGCAATGTAGTAACATAAGTAAAGGTTCTTTAAATATGAACTTATTTTTTAAGGAACTCAAAGGAAATCCTTAGCTGTGTCTTCAGTGAAATGATGAGGGCTGTACAATGACTTGGACAAACAGCAAAGTGCTTGTGGAATGGCGAGTATTTGACCTTTTATAGTTGTCTCTTAAGGCTGGTGTTGGAAAGCCACTCACTTGTGTGAGAGGCTTTGACATGTTTGCCGTGGAGCTGATTTCCATCAGCCTCAAAAGTGACTGCTGTAATTGGCCTGACCTCCACCGCTAATAAAGAGTTGTGCTTTTGGGAGCGTGCACTGCTGAGTGGGGAGATGATTGGCAGACCTACCAGGACTTGAACTTGAGCAAGGCCTTAAGAGGAACAGAGGCATGGCTGAGACAAGGGCAACACTGCATGCTCTGTGGAGTGGGGCAAAATAACTCTCATCGGCTTGAAGTGTGTTGTAGTAAAAAGGTGAAAAGCAAATAAACTGAAGTAGGAGTTCTGTAGGACTGGATGAACCTATATTTGGATTCTTTTCTGTGGCTATTATAACATGCTTTTATGACAGATCTGTCACAATACCAATCAGCCATAAGATGAGCTGAAGATCATTGATGATGTGGTCCAATGGCACCTGTTAAGGGATAAGTCTACAACCCAAAATTCCAAAATATTACTGTGTGAAATGTATATAATAATGTCATATACACCCACATTTTTATTTACTTATGTAAACTACATATAGAAATCGATAGCACAAACTCTATAAAAAAAAGTTGGGACAAGGCAACAAATAGCTGGAAAACTATTAAATAACTGCTGTAATAGGAACAATCTGCAACTAGTCTCTCAGAGGCAAGGAACGGCAGAGGTTCACCAATCTGAAAAGAACTGTGTCTAAAAATTTCATAAAACCCCTTACCAACATCTAATTTTAAAGACTTTGGATATTCCACCATCTATTCTACACCATCTACAGAACATACTGTCATCAGAGAGACTCTGATCCTCTGTGCAAGAATTCCTGTGCACAAGGGACAAAGCCAATGGTCAAAAATTGATGCTGCTGATCTTTGAGCCTTTAGGTGGCACAACATTAGAAATAGACAGTATTCTCTATTGGAAATCACTGCACAGTTTGTTGTGTAATCAAAGATCAGTTTGCTGGTCAAAGCTGTATCATGTGTTGAAGAAGTCATTTTTCAACACAATCCAGAAATGTTATGTTATGGTGGATCGTTGCACTGGCTGAACTCAGTGTAATGCATCACTGCTGGCTGCCGTTTTTGACTTTTGGAAATATCAAATGTATTTTATGCTCAACAAGAGCAAATGAAATATGGTTACAAGTGTTTTACATGATTTTCTGATGTATTTATTATATTGGTCCCCAGTTTAATGTGTTGACAGCTGTCTCCTCTGACTTTGAGCCATTCTCTAGTTTAATGCAGATGGCTTTGGGGTGTGTGTAGAGAGAGAGGAAGACAGAGAGAAACAGAGAGTGGGAGTTATGTGTGTGATGTGTGTGTGTGGTGTGAAGTGTTGTTTGCCTGTTGATTAGATATGACGATGTGAGTATGTTACGGGTCTGTTTGATCAAAGGGGTGAATGTGAACCCACACTGGGAGAGCGCGAGGAAACACGTGACCAGGCTTGGCAGTCAAACTACGAGAGTTTTATTTTCTCTCTCTCTCTCTTTCTGTCTCACTTGCTCACTCGCTCTCACTTCCAAGGTTAGATGTAATACATTTTGGATTGTGTGGTCAGAGTCAAAGCCCAGGCCGTCTTCTCTATTAATCAATGCCAAGACGTCTGATTTCTTGGCCTGCCGTTTAGCAGCCCAGGCCTTGATGGTCTCATTTTCCTGTAGGTCTCCTGTTACTCCTTGTGCTTGTAATTAACATGCTTTCCCACTCTGTGTAGACACATGGACACAGCTGATAGCATTTCTCTTTCTGCTTCTCTCTCTCCTTCTTTGTCTCTCTCTCTCTCTCTCTCTCTCTCTCTCTCTCACTGTATGGCTATGGTTTTCTCTTCCTTTTCCTCACCTTATGTGTGTGTGTGTTCCAGAGAGCTCCAGACGGTCCAGAAAAGGAAGGTCACTCTGAAGAATGAAAGTCATCCACAGGGCTATGCTGTTGCATGTAAAGGGCCATTGGGTCCAAGGGGCAGCCCATTCACACAGGTGGAATGCTGGTCAACATGCCATTGTCTGGAGAATGGTGTTTATAAAAATGTGGGCTTAGGCCACAAGACTATGAACTTGGACCCAAAACCCAGCCATTTCAGTGGCTGTTGGTTTTACACAAAGAAAATATGCTGGAAAATATGACACAGATCGGTTACATTTCACATAAGAGAGCAGACCCAGTTCTGAATATTGATACACAATCTAAACTTTAATCTGATTAATTAAATGAACAACTAATTTGTGTTTTTTGTCTTGTAATAAAGAGGGCACCTGACTGTAAATATGTTAAGGTTAAAATATGGAAGTAAAACATTTTATTAAAGCATTTGAATTGTTGAAATGGTTGAAACCGACCTTTAGAAGGTCAGTTCCAACTTCTTAAACACTTTAAACACTTTGTAAAGGAGCTAGTTTTATCTCCAGAACTTCTATATCTCCAACACTCCTATATTCTGTACAAAAAAAGCTCAGATCACATATTCACAATATGTCCTGTGATGCTCAGGATGTTCATTATATGTCACACATCATGAGATAAAGTGAAGAAAAGAAAACTCACATATTTCCAATTCGCTCCTGGCACCATCTATTTGCACACTGAGTATGTCCCTCATTCACTATTCACTACTTTTTACACAATTTATACTCTATTGTGCTTGCATTGAGCTAGTGATAATTGTGCTACAATAGTTTTTTCTGATTTGTTGGAGTCTTTATTGTCCATTGAAGGTTTCCCAACTACCCAACAAATCCCAAATGTACTGGATGGAGCACCACCATTCCAGGGAATGCAAGTCCTCTGTTCCACAGCTCATCACTACGCAGGCTTTATGTTTTTGTATGTGTGTCTTTGTACAATATGTAGTGTATGTGTGTGTGTCCAGATGTCTGGTGCCACATTTGGCAGACGTTGCTTTGTTGCACGTGCCAGGATTGGCTCTGTCTTTCTTTCTTTTTTTTTTCTTACAGCTGTATTTCTGTTAAATTTGCTTACATTACATGGGTGTTAGCGATAGAGACTGAGCACATTAAAGCATTCCCCTGTTTAAGCCATTCTGCCAAATAGGATTTGTAAAGCAGCCCAGTCATAAAAGGACAAGTACAGCTCATCTTTGGGACTGGAATTGGACGGTGGAGTGCACACCAGGCCCATTTTTCCCATTTAAAGGTTTATGGGGTCTTCTCTATAGGACCCTGTGGACTTTCTATATAGTACTGCTGTATGTTGGTGGTAGGGAAGTTGCTGAAATCTAGTGAAGAGTGGGCCGTTTTTCACGTGTCTAAACAGTGGCAGACGAAAATTTATCTACTGTTTCCTTCAGGATTCAGGATCTCTGACCCTGTCGCAACCTCAGACGTCTCAGCTACAGTCTTACAAAAGGTAGAAGTGAGTCACTAATCAGATTTTACACCACAGTTCCTGTTGTTGTTTGTGGCACAGAAATTTGGTGAAATTGTAAAACTGGAAAAGTTTACCTCTGGTTGCCCACAGTAGTCTGAACCTTGAGAACAAAAGATATATGAGATATCTGCTCCTACATGAGAGCATTTCTTGGAAATACAGGAAAAACAAGTACTGAAAAGCATGACTCAATTTGTAGCTGCTGTTGGGTGAGAATGGTTCTGTAAAGAACCTTTTTTACAATGTTTCTATACGGGTCCAAAAACAGATTCTGCTACTGTTTAATTCTATAATCCTGTTTAATGTGATGTTATCTTATATGTGTTTCCTCCTTTATGTGTGGGGAAGTAATGTCTGATTAAGTATTGTATAATCATTCCCAAAGTAATAAGCCTACAAAAAATCCACACTGTTCACTGTTATACAGATCAGCATACCTCAGAACTGCAGGGAAAAGGTTGCATTAAACACTTAACAGTGTGGTAGGTGTTTGATAAGTGTTGTTAGGTTTGAGCTTCTTAAAAGTGGTTCTGCAAAGGATCATATAGAAATTATTCTTTACTAGTGCAAAACCCATTTTGTCATTGTTACGACTGAAAGAACTATTTTGTAGTTTACAGAACTATAGTGTAATATATTAATCTTTTAAGAAGAATAAAACAAAAATATCCTTAATAAGTCAAAATAAATAGTGCTGAGACATATTTCAAAAAGAAATATACCCACACTGTCATTTTTCTTTCAAGTTTATTGAACGCTTTAAATATATTTGACAGAAAGTTAATATATATTCATGATATAATGATAATTATATAATGGTAGAACAAACATACATGCTCCTAATACTACTACTAATAATAATAATAATCACAGAAATAGAAATAATTAAATGCTATAAGTGTTTTAGAAATATTGTGTGTTTTTTTGCAATCTTCCAAAAAACAAAATCACAAGAACACAAGAATGGAGGACCTATTGAGATGCTATACACTTGCTATTATATTATATTAAACAATTGTGGTATAGACTTTAAAATACACTTTCAAATAAGTTACTATTACCCAAAGCTGTAATGTACATTTCTCTTTCATTTTTGAATTAGAACCAGAAGCACAGTTAATGTCAAATACAAGAAGCTAAAAATGTATGATATCGTTTAAATAACATCTTTTGCCACCGCAACAGTGCAGAATTTACAATGAATGCTGGGTATTTCTTTGTTTTTCTCAGTGAGTCATAAACCAATACATTCTAGGTATTTAGGGCAGAGCAAGAATCCACATCCAGCACATCCAGGAACTTTAACCATTCTTCATAAATACATTCTTGAATTTTGGTATTGGTATGAGTATTGAACTTTAAAACACCAAGCAAGTACATAGTGTTGTTTTAAGAGAATAATTTCTTAGATTTTTCAAAATGTCTCTGATGATTCATATGATGTTCCAATTGTCCTGCTTGCAGCACACTTCACAACTCCAAGAACTGACTGTGCGCTTGCTTCCTAATATGTACTATGATCCACATCTTGACAGGTTCCACCACAATCAGATTATCAATGTTATTAATGTCAGTGGTTTTAATATTATTTGACTGACTGTCGTAATCAGAAACCATAATAGAGTCATTAAAGATATTGAGGATTATAATAATATAAAATATCAGAATCCTCGTAGATCTTCTTAGATTGTAAAATGATAAAATGGTCTCTTGATTGTACAGATGTTCAGCAGGGTGAGCAGTGGTGGCTGGAATCTTCTGAGCTGCTCACTTTCATGCTGGTTTGAAGATTAATTTATTGGACTCCAGCTGAGTCAGTATGACAGGTTTAAATTTAAGCTGTAAAACTTTATGTGCCACCATGTGCTCGTACGCTGCGGCTCATGTTCAGAACTGCGGGACGTGCTGTGTTAAGTGACTGGCTCGGCTACAGGAGCGTCCGATTCCTGTAGTGCTGAAAAGTCATGTGGGGAATCAGTGTTTGCGTGACCTCTGAACTCTCGCTTCACTACAAAATGGCTTTTTTTATGAGTTCTATAATGAATGTGATTAACCCAGACAGACCTCTAGGTTATGTTAGTAACTGTAAAGTCTTAACGGTTAATGCTGTAACAGGCTAATGTTACATGGGGGGACGGTAACTGAGATCACTGTTGGATTCCCTTTGTGAGAGTGGACGTTAATGGCATTGTGAAAGCTGATGTGGGCCCTGTTGAGTGGGCACTGCGAGCCGGGCTCTGTGCACCATGTGAGTTTAACTGTGGCTTGGCAGTGGCACAGTTGCGCAAACAAGCTGCGGCCTTGCAGAAATATATTTCCAATATTATACCATTAAGGCCGCGCTCGTCTCGGCCAGGGCGTTTTAAAGCCCTGGAATTCTCCGAGGGATCCGGAGGCCTGATTCTGCGGAGGTTTGTTTTGGCCCTGTTCTTTGCCTTTCACTATGGACTGCAGATGTTCACGGTCTGTGTGTGTTTCCCAATTAAAGCATTAATCCAAATCAGTTAAAATGATGGCACACGGAGGAAGGACGCCCACGATGTGTGCTCTGTCTTTCTCTCTCTCCCTGTGTAATTGCTCACACGGCATTCCTCATGCGAGCATCAAAGTGGGGGTCTGGTAAATGTGGAAAATTTGAATGCGAACGGCAAGAAAGTGGTGAAATTAGTCTGGGCTTTAGCTAACTCCTCCCTCGCACATTATTTCCCCCCACAACTTACTGTCTTGTGAATGATGGTGGTGCTCTGTCATCAGTAACAGGCCCGCTTGGGAATCCTGAGTGTTTCAAAAATTGTTCCAAAGCGAGAGATAGCATGTTGATATGGATGGGAATCAGTGTCGGGATGATATCAGCGTGAAATAATGCATTAATCTAATACAATGTTGTATATTGAGTCCTTCCAAGAAATAAACATAAATCAACCAATTCTCTCTTTTGGGAGGAATCAGATATTTTCTTTATTATTGAGTTTTTTATATTTATAATTTTTTTTAATATATTTTATGAATACAAAAAGTCTAAATAAAGCAAATTTTAGTTTTGATGTAAAACAGTTCAAATTTCCAACCACGTAAAGTATCACAGCAACCACTTGGCACAACCCTAGAAACAGCAGTCATCTAGCAACATCATATCAACCACTTAGCAACACCAAAGCAACCATCTGTGACACCAAAGCAAGTCCCTGGGATAGGATAGCAAGCAATTAACAACACCAGATTAACCACCTAGCAACACCATAGCATCCACCTATGGCACCTAATCAATCACATGAGACACCATTTTGCAATTTCAAAGTATCATATCAGCCACCTAGCCTCACCTGTGAAGCCATAGCTCCCACTTAGGATACCAGATAACATCACCATAGCAACCACCTAAAACATTGTAAAAAAAAATCGAAATAAAAAGTATATCATAACTTAACAATCAGTTGAACCTACTGCCATTTTTGTATTGCTCTATATTGCATTGGTTTTGCTGTACCTTTTAAAAGAAATTAATGTTTGTACCTAAACGTTAAAATTATTCTTTTGGTAACACTTTAGTTGGATGGTCCATTTTATGGCCTTGTTGATGCTCAACTGACATTCAACTAACACTTAATTGAATGTCCATTAAATGTAACTTAACCCTATGTTGAATGTAAATGATTCAAAATAGAACCTAACCCTACACCTAACCCTAACCTTAACCTTAACCCTTAATCAACCATAAAATCGAGCCCTACACCTAATCCTTACCCTAACCTTAACCTAAACTTACAATCTAACCCTAAACCCAATCCTACAATATTATGATAAGCGTTTGGATTAGAGTTAAATGTAGGGTTACATTCATTAGAAAATCATTTACTTTCACCTTTAAGTTCATTTGCATTATATAGACATGTAGTTGAATGTTAGTTGAATGTCAGTTGAGCATCAAAGAGGCCATCAAATGGACCATCCAAGTAAAGTGTTACCTTATTTTTTTCTAAGCAACAAACCCATAAACATACTGTGCAATACAACACCATTAGCATGGCTAAGCTCAAAGTTACCAGAGAAGGAGATTTTTTTAATCATACCTTTTAATCAGGTCACTTCATGTGTTGACTTGGTAACACTCTTTTAAGTGCAATAGGCTATCATAAAATGTATATATGTATGAAAATATACTACATTAAGATGTGTTTTTCTTATTTACAACAGTAATAGAACAGTTTACAATGCTCATTCAAGTTAACATATAATTGCTGTGGATTTATCTATAAAATATGAGTAGTAGAGATGGCATGTTGATATGTATTGGAATCCATATAACAATTATATCAGCGTAAAAAAATAATTAATTCAATCTAATCCTGTGTATTGGGATGTTACTTATTGATTAGAAATAATTGATTCATTATGGTATGAGCATTCCTAGTGAAATAAATAGGCTGAAACAGATTGTAGATTTTGTATAATAAATGCACTTTAAAAAAAGAAAAAAAAGAAAAAAAGAAAGGCTGTATCTGGGTCCATGTACGGCAATGGGAATGCACGTGGCGACAAAGGTGATGGGGTGCATGAGTTCTGTCACTGGGAAAAGTGCATGACCTGAACGCTTTAGGAGCCACTGACAGGCACCCAAATGAAGTTATTTCTGTTTACATGTTTTCCTCTCGCAGACTGCACACGTAGCTGAGTGTGAGGGCGAGAGAGGGTGAGGGAGAGCGGGAGAGAGCGAGTGAGGTAGACAAGGGCCATCCTTTCTCACTCATTACTCTAGGTTAATGTAAACACGTAGAGAGAAACGTAGGCCGTACCTCTGGCAAGTCCTCGCTAAACATCCTTTGGCTGCTGCCACTAACTCCTCATATGTACTAACAGATGACTGCAGCTCTGCACGCCATGAGGAGCGGCCAGGAACACCTGCGCCGTCCTACGGCTTCGGTTTCCTGTGTGCACTCCAGCACCCTTGGGCCTGCAGCCGCTTGAACCCCCACATTGTGAACACTCTGCTATTTATAGAGCGTAAAAAAGCAGCACTGCAATCCCCCATAGAGCCAAACAAGAGGGGGGATAGGGGAGAAGGTCCATATGTGCTGTCTCAGACCACTGATAGGGATGAAGACATCATCGCTGGGTGTTCTGCCTGTGTGTACTCCTCCCAGTCTGAACACATTCATCAGTAATCCTCTTTCATAACATGCAACCATGTGGAATTCCATACTTCATCTCCAGACAAGTTAAGACTGCTGCAATGTGTGTGTATCTGTGTGTGTGTGTGTTCATTTTAAATGATTATTGAAATAGTTTTTAAATATTTTTTTTATTTAGAACATTTAAATTTTTTTTCGTATTCTTTCCTACTGAAAAATAATCATTTATTTGCATAATGGGCATGTGACCCCAACCTTCTCTCACTGTCAGTGCGTAGTCTTTTTGTATTATACAGCAGAAACATTGTTATACAGGAGAAATCATGAAGATCATGCACCAAACCCCTGCAACTAATTCAGAATGCAGCAGCTCGATTCGACTTCAATCTTCCGAACTTCAGTCATGTGTCTCCTTTGCTGAGTTCCCTCCACTGGCTTCCTGTTGCTGCCTGCATCAAATTCAAAACCCTGACGCTGGCCTACAAAGCCAAAAATGGACCAGCTCCTTCCTACTTGTTGGAACTGATGGTCAAACCAGATCTGTACGAAGAGCTCTTAGAGCTTCCAGTATAGCTCGGCCCGAGCCACCATCCCTGAAAACTCAAAACTATTCTTTTTACTAGGACCAAGGTGGTGGAATGAACTTCCACTGGGTGTCAGAACAGTAGAGTCACTTGCGGTCTTCAAACACAGACTGAGGACCTCTTTTTAAAGAGTTCTTAAACTAATCTTTAAAAAAAAAATCTCCTAGTGTTCTAAACATTATCAAATCATGGTGTCTCTTGATCTCTTGATCCTAGTCTCTACAAACTAGCTATGGATATTTTGAAGTAAACAATGAATCACTGTTGTAAGTCGCTCTGGATAAGTGCTTCTGCTAAATACCTTAAATATAAATGTAAATATAAATATAAATATAAATGTAAATGTAAATGTAAATGTAAATGTAAAGGTAAATGTGAAAAAATAGGCTGGAACATGCTGGAATTCAACATATGGTAAAATAATGTTAAAATAAATCAGCTATAGTAGATTGACTGTAAATTAACAGCAAACTGCTTCACAAAATTGCTGCTCTTTAATTGTTTCATTGTTTTTAGCACAGAATACATTCATTTCTCAGCATGTTAAAGTCCTGGGAGGTTGTAGTAGTTAGTTCGCTGCAGAGACCTGCGATGTGCGTAGGAGGGAGGCAGTAGACAAAGCAGACCGCGGTATTCTCCCCCTTCGATAAGAGTGCTTCAGAGGGAGGGAGAGCAGTGGAGAGAGGATGAGGGGGTGCTTGCTCGTGCAATGTGAAGCTGTGATAAGGAGGAATTGGAAGGGCCTTGGACCATAGAAAAAGGCCTGCGATTCTATTGTGGAGGAAAGGCAAGTTCCTGAGCCAGACCGGCAGGAAGGGCAGCGCAAGGTGAAGGCCGAAAGCAACATCAATTACAGCGCTGAGGTCATAAAGCACCTGTCTGAGACTGTTTGTTTGTTGTCATGGCTGTAACAGTTTACCTGTAACTGGATCTATTGGTGATACAGTATATATACAGTAGTGTCATGTGATCAGGCACTCATCAGCGTATGACTATGTACAGTTTTTGATAAATTAATAAACTTTGAACTTGAACTTGATAAGAATGCATTCATCAACTTTAAAGCATCAGTCTGTATGTTTTTGGGGATTTGAGTATTTAGAGTAATTAACACAGAACATGTGAAAGAGTACTTTTAATGTAGGTTAATATAAATCTTTTCATATATAGTAAATACTCCCACTAAAGCAGAATAAACTCTGTTTTCCCTTGACTTCAGAAGGAACAGTGAATAAGCAGGTGTCCCAATACTTTTGTCCATATAGTGTGTTTATACAGAATAAATATCACACAAAAATGAGTCATTTTGTGTCATTTAAAGTCACTTTGGAGAGTATTTTGTATTATACATATTTAAATGTAATGGTCCATTATTAAGTTTGTTGATGGACACGTCATCATTCTTGTGCAAAAAGATAGTATTATAATCTTTTTAATTTAGGGAAACTCACATACAGTAAATTTGTCAGCTCACATCTACACTTTTATTAGTTTATATTATATAAGCATTACAAGCTGAATGGACCAATTAAAATGCTCCAAATCAACAATGTAATAAAATGTTATTACATAGACTTCCGATGACAAATAAGACAATGTTTCCTTTCTCTGTAAGGATTTTGTTTTCAAATTTAAAACAAGCTAGAAGCTTTCTTAATTGTAATAAAATGCACAAATAAAAAATTAAACTATAAATTTAGCCTTGAATACACAATTTCTATCATGTAGAAATTGGATTTACTCTGGGTCAGCATTACAGTTCTGAAATTACAACATTACTCCTATTTATATTATGACAAATATTGTGACAAATGTAGTAAAATTAATAGAAATTATTATTTTACAACCATCTAAATGTTCTGGCCACCTGAATTACACCTAAAAATAAATATGTCACAAAATATTATTTCTGGCTAAATATAAACATCTGATCACTTCTGCCATTTTAACCATATAAAAAAAAAACAACTATAGCAGTTATATCATAGGTCAGAAGCCGTTTAAGTGAGAAACTTTATATTATATATTTTTGGCCTATTATGAATTTTCTTTATTAACTTATTTTTAAGTAAATTTTTTTCTAAATTGTTTTAAATTGGTTTCATATTCTTTTAAAATTAACATAAAATCAACACATACACATACAGTACATATACAACACAAATTATATTATTAGCATTACATTACCATTATCATTATTACATTTACTTAATTTTTATAAGTAGAATATACATGTATAACAATAGTGTAGTACAGTATAATACACTTTAAAATTCAAAGAGAATCCACAATGTGTCACAGTAATTTAAATATGCGGCAAAACAGTTCATGAAGAAACCAGTGAAACTTAGAAAGGAGAACTGAGCATTTCCTCAAATATTTTTACTTGTGATTCACTGAATTATAGATTTTTGTTTAAAAAATCAGCCCAATTCTCTAGTTAAAAAAAAAAAATCAAATAAAAATTCTGCAGCCATAAAAATAGTTATAAATGTTTTGGATTAAAGAATAGTGGTGAGAATAAATTGCATAGTTTATTATAGAAGATCCATATTGTGCATGTTTTTAATATCCAGAATGTCTTGTGTCTCTCTATATTTGTTTTAATGATGACCTTTAACTTGCTTTTATTTATGTTTTTATTTATATATATGGCAACAACACTGGCCTGCATTTACACTTTTTTTATTTCCAAAACACCAAACAAGCCCACAGAGTTTAATGTGAAGTATCTTTATAAAGCCCTTATAAACACTGTAGTTAAGACTTTACAAGTTTGCTCGATATCATGTTCAGATAGGGGATTATTTATAGAGGCGCCCAATAAAAGAGCCGGAGTGCTCTGTCTTTCCCAGTCTCTCTCATTATGCAGACAGATTCAGTACGCACAGCTCTTAAATGAAGTGCAGGGAGAAACCAAATATTTATGTCAGTGTTCAGGTTGAACTTGTGCCTTTTTTCCCTCTCGGCTCTGCGGAGTGGTGGGAATCTCATAAGCCATCCTGCTCTGGAATTTGTTTGGCCTACAAAGAACCTGGACAGCAGAGCAAGAATTTATAACATTTTTATTGCAAGTTCACAATTTAAAATTCATAATATTAGAATTAAAATTTTAAATGTAGTGTACCTAAAATCAAACTACACTGTAGCAAAAAATAATATATTCACAATTTATTGAATCTATAACAGATTTTTTAACAAAATTTCCATTGCAATATTGAAATTTTTTTACAATGCAAAACTCTTCGGAAATTTAAAATAAAGTATTTAAATAAGAAGTTAAGTAAGAATTGTGAAAGGTTTACCACAGTGCAGGATTGCAAATTTGTTTTTTATGATGTTTATAACTAAAGGTGCTAAAAAAAGTTCTGGATCTTCTTCCTCAGAAGAACTTCTTATTGCTCCAAAAAAACTGGTTCCTGGTTTTGTGGAAGCAAAACTGGTTCCTATTCTATAATATCATTTAAAGAACACATTCTAGATTTTTTTTCAATTTGTAAAAGTGCATTTTATTAGCTATGCTGATCAATTTATACCCAGTTGCCACAATGTTAATCAATTTGGCCTTATTTTCCCCGGTTAAGTTTTTTTTATATTTTATCTTTATATTATATTTATATTAAAATATGTTCATGTTTGTTTGTAATTGTTTGCATTTCATGCTAATATGATACTACTTTTTTCAACAAACACAATTACCTTTTTTAACCCTTTAATTTCTGCTCAAATTAATTAATTTTACTCATCCATACCTATTGGCAAAAGAATCTCTAGCTAAAAAATCCACTGTAGAGAGCTGCATCTTATAAAAGCATGTCTTTTAATTTCTCATCCCTAAATCACTCCACACACGCAAATTATTTTTTATTTTTAAGTTAATTGTTGAATTTTTAAGGTAAGCATATCATTTTCAACATATTACAGTTTCAGCAGTTTTGAAGAACATATTTTTTACACGATTTTTCTAACACTTTGATAGAAATGCATATTTTATATTTTAAAAACTGTGAAAAGGAAAAAAATAACACCAAGCATTTTTTTATTATTGCCCTAACAAATATAAATATTTTATTTCCTTATTGAGAATATGAAAGGGTTAAAGAACTCCCTCTAAACTTCTTAAAGTACCTAAAACATTCAGATACACATTGTCTGTAAAAAATAAAGAATTTAGAATAGAAACACATTTTGTAATTATTGCTACTTATTATTTTATTTTCTTTTATTATTTTTTTTTATTTTGTTGTCGTTATAGTTATTTCTGTAATGATTTGGCAATATTGTTGTCATTACACTCATAATAATAAAGCTAAAAAAGGTTAAAAAGGTTAAAAAAGGTTCTCTCTGTAGGCATCAGGGTGTTTCCCGTTTTGAGCGACACCCTGTAGTTGTGCTCCTTGGTGGGTCGTCTTCTCCGTTACCGTTTGTGAGTCTCTGGGAATGCCACTGTCTACTGCCCTGTCCCCTGTCATTACCTCCTCTATCCTTTTCTACGCGCTTTCAGTTCCATTCTCCAGCCCGCGCTCTGTTCTTCCCTACTGTACCATCCTAATTATAGCGCTCATGAGTGAAGTGAGCGTATGGGACACCTGCTCGGGGTTTGGAGAGCTTGTTATTGTCCCTCAGAGCCTCTTCTATACTTAGCCAGAGCAGGGAGTTAATCACACCTCAGCTAATGAGAGTAGCTGGACTGTCTCAGCACGGCTGGAAAAAGAAAGCAGTGAAATGAATCGTACTGCGAGTCGAGAGGGAGAGAGACTGAGTGAGATGTTTGAAACGACTCTCTGAAAGAACGAGTGAACAAATGAGCGAACGAAGGGGGGGAAAAAAGTAAAAGAAGAAAGAAAGATCTGCTCGGAGAGAGAGCGACCGCAGTTTATGGATCCCAGCAGTTCGCTTGGGCCCAGGTCAGGAGCAGAGCTTGGCAGCGGTGGCGGCAGACATTTTTCTCTGTCAGGCTCGCAGGAGTCGCTACAAAGAAGCCAGCTGTCGGGCCTCATGGAACCTGGCCTCTAATTAAAACAGTGGAAAATTAGATAACTCCACAAATTCATCACTGCCGCCCCTGGCCGTCAGGGCTCCGCTCTGGGGGCTGCCACCCACCTTTTGTTTACACCAGGGAGATTTGGCCCCTCTCTACTGTGTGTTTTTAGAGTTTTTTGGGGGCTGATTTTTTTTCTAGTGGGCCGCGAGGGCTTCTCCAACATACCTCTCCCCCCCTCAGTCCTCTCCACCCAAGAGTTCCTGATGGAGCTGATGGAGACGAGACCCCCCGACCTACTTCGCCCACGCCTACCTCGTTAGCCCCTCATTTATTAGACACTAATGGAGGTTGTGAGTGCTCTGATGTCATGTGCTGGCGTACAAAGCATTAAAACATGTCCTTTTCTCTCTCTCTCTCTCTCTTTCTCTCTCTCTCTTTCTCTCTCTTTCTCTCTCTCTCTCTCTCTTTCTCTCCTCCTCTTTCTCATGAGCGTCACTATTTTCAGTGCCTCTGCAGACTGGGCTCATCTGGTCCTCTCTGGACTGGAGGCCTCCGGCTGCTGAAGGCCAAGTATTATGATGATGATGATGACTGCTGGAGAAAGCTGGGAGAGGAGCCATGCATTGCACAGAGCAGAGCAGCACTCCGAACTCACTGTCTGTCTGGGTTTGAGCTGAGCATGGCGTTCATTGCCGTCTAACAAGGTCAGGTGCAGAGTAAAAGGATACCTGAGTATGCTGTGGTCAAACCATAGAGGCCTGTAGACTGTGCCCACATTAGCTCCACTCTAGAACAGCCTGGGATGTTTTGACAGCTGGAATTTACATGAAAATTGCTAAATTAAAAAAAAAAAAAATAGAAAAATGCAGGTAAATGTAAAAGGAAATGTAAGGTGCAATTGTTCCAGCTTAAATTTATGAGATATCTAAAATCATACAATGCAGAAAATAACATTAGAAAGAGAAATTATCTAATTTCAAGAGAATACATCTTAGTTTTTCTCTGATACAATTTTTTTCCTTACAGATCATTGTAAAAATAAGATTATTTTGCTCATTTTATAACCAACAACCTTAATCAGTCTCACTTAAAATCTTTACCTTAGCAATTTCAACACAAAATAAGCGCAAAAAGTCATGATTCAAGTTATTCAGATTCTGGTAATCAAATATAAGACATAAAACCATGAATTTAAACTTGATTAAAGTCTTACTTTAAGGATTTTAAGAAAACAAACAAACATAAAAAACCATTGGCAGACTTTGTAGCTTTATATAAGCATATGCATCTCAATTTACATATACGTTGTTTAGTTTTTGCCAATAGCCATGTTCTGTGGCCATCCCTGCGAAGCCAAATATATTAAATAAAAAAGTATCTAGTAGGTCTTCCTGTGAAGTTTTCTGTCCACAATATGTAATTGATTAGTAAATAATACATTTTAGTTGAATAATACATATAAACCATATAACTACAAACTGAAATGATTAATGAGTTTGCTAATAACAGGATTTAAAGATATATGTTTATGCTATATATGATATATTTTCACTTTTTTCCATTTTACTGGCTTTAAAACATCACATAGTGATTTGAATTGATGTCCTGGCTGTGTGTCACATAGTTACAGCTCCAGCTCTCCATGTAATTTGTAATACAAGCTTGACCACAGAGTGATCAATCAGATAAACTTCTGATGTGGAGACCTTGCATACCCTACCTCTCTTACTGTGATATATAGGGCAATAAAAGTGGCTTTAGTTGGGATTTGAATGACACTATAAAAACATATTTGGTTTTATAATAAATTCCTGTTTGTAATAGAGATATGTGAGTGTTAAAAATTTTAATTGATAAAAGACCTTTAAAATCTTTAAAAGTTTTTGAACATTCACTCTTCTCTATTAAACACGGTTCTGGATATGCAACCAAACACGGTTATACTGTTGCCTTACACGAATAACCTGAGAAAACTGCAATTAAAGCCACTCACATTACTTAAACTAAGTACATTTGTTTTTAATGTATATTGTAAATGTGAGCACTTCATAAGTTAAAAAAAAAGCATCATGAGAAAATTGTGTTTATCTTTAAAATTCAGCCACCCATGAAGAAACACATGCTTTATGGGCCTGAGTGGTCCAGCAGAATAATGTACTGATCCAAGGATTTTGGCCGAGTTTGGTGGATTATACAATTACATTACATTACATTACATTACATTACATTACATTTGGCAGACGCTTTTGTCCAAAGCGACTTACAATAGTACAAAAAATGATAGGATAATTGCCCTTTTTAACTAAGTAGAAATTGTGGTAAAATGTATAAGAAAGTCACACTTTACACATGCATTTCTGGAATAGCTGAGAGAAATAGAACCATTTTTGAAAGTAAAAAAGGCCCAGAGACTGAGGTGATAAAGTAATATTACAGTTTTTCTTACACAAAAATTACTTTGGTTATGCAGCATTAGACTTGCTTCACCAGTTACATAGTTAAATGTAATGTGTGTCGATCCCAGTCCACAATTGCATCAAATTTAATGCAGACCACATTACAGGTGGGATCAAGAGAGTCTACAGCACAATAACTATAAATAATACACAATTACTCCACAGCTGATCAATTACTGTACTCTCAGACAATGCAGCCATTGACCTACCACTAGATACAGACCTATAATACCACAAAACAAACAATAGTCCATACTGGACTCCAGGAGCTGCTGCGTGTCGCCTGACCCAGCCACCCTGCTCCATCTCTGGGCTCCTCGTCTCTCTGACTGTCCCCTACATGGGGGGTCTGACCCGGTGGTCTGCTTCGCTTCCATAGGGAGGCAGCTCCATGTAAACATAGCCCCAAGCACTGCTGCTTATCCACGCCTCCCTCCAGCCCTCCACTCCAATCCGTACACACACACACACACACACACACATGCCCTCCAGCCTCTATTCAGTGACCTGACTGGTTGGAGAGAAGAATCACTCCAGTTTGATTCTCAGCCTTCTCTCTCCGGACCACTCCACCTCCCCCCGGGACACCCACTCCGACTGTTGTGCCTGCGCTTGTTTCCAGCCATTTGTCACAGTGAAGTGGTTTACCACATCTTTTACAATCCAGTTAACTCACTTTTATGTTTCTGTGAATCAGACAAGTATTCATATTCGAAATTCATATGTAATCAGAGTAAATAAACAACATTTGTGTAATGAATGTGAATAAACAACTCTCTGATAGATATTTGGCAGTGGTGGAAGATGCTTTACTCAGTCCCAATTTCAGTCCCAAATTATTGTAAGCATGTCTTATAAATGTGTAGCTAAAAGTTAATTAAGCAAAAATACACTCGAGGTTTGTGCTATTGGCACTATAATGGTACTATTGGCACTGCTGTGCTGCAGCCGTTGTCACAAGGCAGAAGGCAGTGACAATATTAGACGTTATTGCTCGAACCTCAAGTTTATTATTGTGATTATTCCACAGATACACTGTAAAACCCAATAAGTTGACTAAACTTAAAACTTTAGTTGTAACTGATCACCTAATAAATTTTGAGTTCATGTAATATAATTTTTAAGTACAGTGAACTTAACAAATACATATACCTATATATATAAATTAGGATTTTCCTGAACATATATATTTTATTTACTTAAGTACTGCATACTACATTGGTTTTAGTAAGAATTACATAATTAATATAATTTCTGCCAACTTAATCAGCATACAAAATATATAATAGTATTTTTTATTATTTATATCAATTGCTTTGCATAATAATTATACTTTGAATGTGATGGTCAGGTGAATAAAAATGGTAGATTTGTTCTTTTATGACAACAAACTAAACTCAGTTATTATAAGTTGGTTCAATTTAAAGACCTCTGTTTGAATGTATATGTGCCCACAAATGTTCAGCTAACTCAAAATAGTTGTGTAAAGTTTAGAAATATATATATTTTTTTGTAAAACAGACTTAATTTATTTAAGTTTTAACAACTTTAGGGGTTACAGTGTACATAACTGCTGTTTATTGAAAAAGTTAAAGAGGATGAGAAAATAAAATCTGTTTGGTTATAAACACACCGAGAGTTAAAATAGCTTCATTGCTGCTCTGTTTGTACACAGGAAATTTGGCAGTGTTAAATCAACACTTATTAGTGGTAAACTTTACACTCTCAGTGTTAATTTAACACTAACAGTGTTAGTTTAACACTGCCAAATTTCCTGTGTAGCTGTGCTGTTTGGTTTGTAAGCGTTGCATCGTTTTTAGGTTACCTGTATGTGGCGAAGTAATACATGGAGAGCTTTGGTTACAGCGCATTACCAGCTGATAACGGCACTCATAGAACGCTTCTCAGCCAATCACATTGCAGGGTCAGAACTAAATGTGGTATATTATACATTTAATAACAGTGCAACAATTGCTGATGTGGTCCCTGTGCCAGATTATTAGCTGATTAAAATAATTAAAATATGGCTTGTGTAATTACACATGTATATAAATGCTTTGAAAACTGTCACATAAAAAATAGAATGGAAATATGGCAATAATATATAATATATCTATTTTTAGTTTGCTCAATTGAAGCATTTATATTAGTGTTAGTCTTAGTGTTAGATTTTTTTTTGTCTTTTTTGATGAAGTGTGAATGTAGAGGGAAGCGAAAGTGTTATTCATTATGTCTGATTCAATTACATTACACAGTACACTTTATATTTATGTTATTTACGGTATAATTATGGTAAATTCACTCTTTACTGCTTCAATACGTAAATAAGAGTAGTTTGTATATTATTGTATTTTGTGTATTCCTCATCACACAGTCACACTTGGTTAAAAAATGTATACACATTTAATTAGCCAGTGTTAATTCAACCCTTTTCATGTTACCTATTAGCACTCACAGTGCTATTTTAACACTATGGTGCTGATTTAGTGTGCAGCTTAAAGAGAAGAGTACCTTACATATCTTAGCCAGTATGATCCTCCACTAGCTTATTCCCTGCATTCCTGTGGGATTATGTTCCACCCGTTATCAAGAAACGCACAAACTCCTACACAAAACACCTTCCAGTTGCAGCTATGATGTGTTGCACTGGTAGCCCACTACTGAGGCCTGCCATCCCACCCACATCCTTGTGAAAGAGCATAGCTTTTCCAGTGAATACAACATTGTAATGCTCTCAATACTGCCATGTTTGTGTTTTTACAGCACTACAGATCTCGCACTAAACAGCTTTAGCCAGAAAGTGTTTGATGTGACTGCTGTTGACTGGGTTACGTACAGCGAGCAGCCAGTAGTCAGAATGAGGTTTCACCCCTGCCTGTGAAAAGCTCTCGCTGGGACAGTAAACTGACTCCAAATATGCCAATGATTATACAGTTGTTTATACAGTTATTATTACTAGTGACAGTGAGTCTGCTGCAGCGTCAGGCAGATTGACCAGAGAAGAGCGGAAATGTAACGTTCAAGCACAACATTAACCCTTTAAAGTTGATTTAAAAAAAAAAGTGTCTGCGTTTTGTTTACCTTTATTTGTTACGTTTAATTCTGTTCCTCAGTTGTTTAGATATGTAAATAATGTGATTTAGACCATTTTATTATTGATAATTTATCAAAGATGACATTTGTGCAAATGTTCATCAAAATGCATCCACCAATAAATGCATGCCATATAATGTATTACTTCATGTCTTATTCATGGTAACTAATGCATTAATTCCAGTTAGTTAGTGTTACCGGTTTCTTCTAAAACAATAAAGGATATTATTAGATTTAAGAGCATTGCTGTGAGTCTCTTGGGATTGCTCATCCCAAAAGTATTGCATGGATTACTGTCCTACTAGAGAAATACACTTATTGTCAAAAAAATAGGGTAACACTTTATAATACAGCCCACGTTTTGGAGGGTAAGTACTGTGTAAGAATGGTAAAATACATATAACTTTTGATTAGTTACAGCAATTTTTGATTAATCCTGCAAACAGTAGATCTACCTGTATTGAATACACAGTCTAGTGCTCTATTTAAACAAGACAATGCTTATCAGCACCACCTCATGCTGCCATCTTAGTCAGTCTTAGTCAGCTGCATCACCAGATATATCAATACTCTACCCCTATTGTGAAACCAGCAGAAACTGAGTGTATATTTAAGCTGCATAGGATGCATTATTGCAGGACACCATTAAGAACCTCTACAACTCCATACCGAGATGTCTGGCATGCTGTGCTACACATGCATTACACGTCACTTCATACACACGCATTACACGTCACACATATGTGTTGCTTAACAAATTTGATCAAGATTTTTTTTTCATATCAATCTAATTTAATGTTCCTGGTAATCTTCATCTTCATTCTGAATAGTGTTGCAATCTGACACTTTCTTCTGAGCGCAACACATTCTGCAACCATTTCTTTGATGATGAGTGAATTTCTTTTATAGTAAAAGAAAATATAGCAGAGAAAGCTCCAGTTTCACATGATGATACCATGCCAGAGGAATTGCAAAGGAATTTAATTATATTGTAAATGGAAGAGTTAAAGGAGAAAAAGGCTCCTACAGTCTCAAACTGTATTGCTGGTGCCATGTCCTATTATGTACGATTGCAAGAGCGACCTTTTCCTTTTTTCCCTTCAAGCCCTTCAGTCTCGCAACATGTTATTTAGGAGATGTCTAATGACTATGAACCCGGGAGGCCTGCAGGGCTGTAGATAATGTTGATCTTAACCCATTCTTGTGCTGTAGCTCATTTGGTGTACACTGTAAACCCTAATAAGTTAAGTCTACTCAAATCATTTGAGGTAATTCGTTGCCTCAAATGAATTAAGTTTTGAAAACTCATTTTTTTTAGTAATTTGTAATTACTGTATGGAGTTAAACAAACTTTAATTTTTAAGTTCAACAGACAAACCAAAAGTACTTGACACTCAAAATGTGGTGTAGCTGAAACTTAACATTGTAAATTAATGTAACTTTTGCACACTTATTTGTTTAAGTTTATTGCAATGATTACCTAGAGTTGTTTTTACTCAACATATGCTTATTGTACACTGTAAAACCCGATAAGTTGACTAAACTCAAAACTTTTGTTGTAACCGATTACCTAATAAATTTTAAGTTCATGTAATATAATTTTAAAGTACAATGAACTTAACAAATACATATACATATATATTTAAAATTCATATTTTCCTGAACTTGTATTTAGTCTTCTTTCCGGTTTCATTCAACATTTTTTAAAATACTCTTAGAAAAGTAGATGAAAGAAAATAGTAACGAATTAAAAGAACTGAGAGCACAGTGAGAACACAGAGTCACTGCAGCTCAGTAAATGATGCTGTTCTACAGCTACAACACAGAGACCAAGCATTTAATCGTAATATATGATCTACAAGTTTACGTAAGGTAGCCCAGGGGGAATCACTACACACTGATGGTGAGTGCTACAAACTGGGGGACACACCCAGTATGCAAATCGATTGTGACAGAAGCCAATGGAAAAGAAGCTGTTAATGGCAACAGACTAAACTCAGTTATTATAAGTTGATTCAACTCAGAGATCTCAGTTTGAATGTGTATGTGCCCAAGAATGTTCAACTAACTCAAAATAGTTGAGTATTGTTTAGAAATATCCAATTTTATGTAAAACAGACTTAATTTGTTTGAGTTCAAACAACTTCTGGGTTTACAGTGTACACCAAACATCAGCCATAACATTAAAACCACTCAGGTAAATTGATGTGAAGGGCATTGGTCATGGGTAGTTCATGGATAACCAAGACATTGCCCAAGCTATTGTACAGGCAGAAGCTGGATGGTGGGTATAGCTGATCTGTGGTGGCTGATAAGAGAGCCTGACGGTCAAACTTTCCTCAGTGTCAGAGCAGACATGTAGGCAGACTGGATTTAGGAAGAACAGAGAAAATGAACATTCTCTGCAACTCCAGCAGATCTTTCTATAACAGCCTAACTAAAAGAAGAGTGACAGAAGGTAACATAGACATGTGTATCAAAAAATAATGTAAGACTAAATAATGACAAGAATTTGAAAAGAAAGGTCTGTGATTAGATGCCTAGGATTTGTAACACCTGGACCCTTGTAGATGTTGTTGTATGTAGAGGTAGAGCCAACCCCCAGGGCAACCAGGCAGATTTAAAGATTTGTAGATTTTGCAGATTTTGCAGATTTGCAGCTTTTATCTAAAAGAAAATATTAATGATTAAAATCTAATCTGAACACATGGGCTCAGAGTAATTTTTGCCAGTTTGAATTGTGGATCAGGCTGCCAGAGTCAGAAAGAGTGCAATTATCCTAAAAATTAAATGTCACAAATAAAAAATATATATGTATTGATAAATTAAATGTTAAATATCTCACATTTTAACCCAAAACTGCAGAACTACATAATGTATAGAATCATTGGCTAATGATTTAAAAATTCAGAAATTGGTAAACATGGACTATTTAAAAGCCCTGGTTCACATATGTAAACACTGCTTTCTTTTTAGAAGACATTCTTATTCTTATTCATATAATACCTCCTTCCTTACCTCCTCATCTTCCTTTCTCATGCTCTCCTTTTTTCTTAAGCTCCACCTTTGAAACTCTCTCTCTTTCTAATTCTCTCTCGCTCTCTCTCTCTCTCTCTCTCTCTCTCTCTCTTACTCACTCCCTCTGTACTGTCAGGCCTGATCAGAGTGAATAGAAGGCTCTCTCTCTGCCTCACACAAAACAGCCTTTTGAAAAAAGTGGTGGGAAATAAACAATATGGTGAGATCAAGAGTGTTTCACACTAGGGATAAATATTTGCAAGAATGTGGCTGAAACACGTGGAACACACATGGGGAAGAGAGAGAGTCCCTCAGCCACTACAATCAGGGCTCTCTATGATTTCTCCCTCTCGCCCGCTCGCGCACAAACATATACATATAGAGTGAGGAAGCCCAGAGGAATATGGGCTGTCATTAGGTATGATTTCTGCCTGCATACCAGCAGTACATGTGAGCTTTCCCTGCCACACCGCTGGAGAGTGGGCCTGTGAGCTTTAGGGGTTCAGTCTTTAATATAAATAACTAACTAACTGGACATAATGACTCTTTAAGTGGCATTTCCCCCTTCTTCCCTTTGAACAGCTTATATGAAAGGATATATAATGACTTTCAAGCCTCAAATGCACTTGAAAACTACAATATTAGGGTGGGGGGGGGCTAATTACTAGTAAAGTAGAACCATTTGAAAGGTGCTGACATACGCACTCAAGAGCACACATAACACAGCTTGTATAAACTTGTATAATCACCATAGTAAAGTAGTTCCAATACAATAGGCTGCTCTGAGAGTTGAAGATCACCATACCTATTACTGAGAATCAGCTAGATTGATATAAAGCTACCAGAATTGGGCCTAGAGCAGTGCAAGTGGATTTTCTAGAGAAATGTAGATCTATCTTATATTTTGGGGATGAGTTAGAGGTGCATTTGTGATTAAGCCATTACTAACACAGAGTAAAGCCTTTACAAAAGAGAATATACTGTTTCTAAATTAAAACATGGTGAGCAACTGAATTTATTTAAAGGTATCCTTCCGCTAAAACCCACTTTTTCTTGTTCTTTGTGAAATACAATAGGTCTCACTGAGTTGTATATGCATGCTGCACATGAAACTCCTCCTCAAACTCTAACTAGTAGCTAGTAAAAAGAAATTCAGAAAAACATAAAAAAAAGTCAATTAGGAAAAGCACCCGTGTCTACGTCAACTCGTGAAATAGTATTCATGGCCTTGCCCACATTGGCTTGTGGCTGCCCACAGGCAGCACTGAAGACAGTAGTTCAAAGCTTTTTTTTACTTTCTGAACCTGGACTACCCACCTCCATGTAACAAGTAACAAGGTTTACATAGGATCTCCGGTGGATTTCACATTTTACAGAGACTCTAAAACTAGCTCAGTGGCTGAACTGTACTTAGCAGGGCATTACACATGTTGTAAAGTAACATATGCGATTGAAAAGACTGTTATTAGTGTTAAAGTATCTTTATTTTAAAACATTTCTCACTGTTGTCCGTCTCACTGCTTCGCAGTGCTATTAGCCATTTAGAGGCGATATGTTTGCATGTATGAACACTCATGAGCAGTAGCTGAAATCTTCTCCCTAATCATTTGAGTTGCACCTATAGTAACAACAAAGATGTGTAAATCCAAATGCAGCTTGTCTAGTTCCTTTTAGAGACATATAACCAATAGAATAGAATTCTCTGGAAACCTGCTGACACTATCCCTAATACCAGGCTTCTGCTAAAGAGATGGATCAGTAGGAATGATGGTGCTCTATCCAAAAGTAAAAAAAAATAGTTATATTATGAGTTGGGCAGACAATGATGAAGTGAACTTCAACACTTTTGTTGCTAAATGCAATCAAATCCTCATAGCAGTTCTCCAAAGTATAGTAAAAAGCCTGAACAGTGAAGATGGCCATTCCAAACAAAAGCAGCACACTCTTCTTAGAAACTCTTAATTTAGAAGAAACTAGGTGTAAGGAATGAGCAGGTTTTACAATACTTTTGCTTATATTCGGTATAATATAGCCTTTAGCCCTTGCGTGAAAAAGCTTTGGTATAACAGTGTAACAGTAGTTCGTAACTATGTGGAGGTATGCTACAAGTGTGTTTGTGTATCGGTGTGTCTGTGTTTGACAGTTTGCAAGTGTGTTAGCGTATGTGTGCAAACTATAACATTATAGATACATGTGTGTGTGTTTGCATATGTGTGTGTATGTGTGTGTGGTACCAAACGTTGAGCAGTGTAATCCTGTTTGCATTAAGCAAAGATCCCAGCTGCCATGCTCAAGTGCTTAACTCCGCCGCTGCCTTATAAGGCCTGCCGTCTGCTCAGAGACCTGACAGAGGGATGCACTGTACACACCCAGCCGGGGCGGTCTGTCCTTCATACACCCTGTCCCCCTGTCTCTTTCTCTCTCTCTTTCTCTCTCTCTCTCTCTCTTTCAGTCTGGTCCAAATGTTTCTCATCAGCTCAGAGCCGTGTGCTAAAGCTCAGAATAGAGTTTGTGTGTCAGGTCACACAGACCCGGAGAGCAGAGCGTCCAGAGTGATCTGATTCTGTTCTCTGCAGAGATTCTTCCACTCACACCATACTACAGTGAGATTATTACTTCTGACCAAAAAGCATAATCGATATTAACATATAAAATAAACTAATGTTCTTCATTACAGAATTACCAATCACTGACAAAAAAAGAGATGTTAAAATCGAATAAAATATTATATGTCTGTATGTAATGAGAATTTGTGTAAGTAATTACAATATTAGATTGAAATAATACATTTATTTTTGAAAAAAACTATTTGATGCTCTACTAGGGATGCTCTAGTAGACTATTGGGCCAAATCTGGTGCCTTTAAGTTTTGTCTTTTACATTTTTCATGCACACTGTATGTGTTAACCTAATGTAAATATTGCACTTGATCTTCACATTGTGGCTAAATTCAGGATATTGGACGACTAGAAATGCTCCAAAAAGTTATTGACAGTTATTGACATTATTATATTGACAGTGAAGACCACCTGCCACATTTATACTTTGCTATGAAAATGGCCAAATTGTAGACAAATAGTGTATTTGCCTGACAACCTTTTTTTTTTCTCATTTTTCTTGTAGCACATAAATATAATACACTAATTTTATATGCTAACAAGTACAGTAGCAGTCAAAAAAGGTTGAACCTTCTCAGTGTTTTTATTTTTTTTCAGACTATTAAATAACATACATAAGAAATCACATAGTAAACTTTAAAGTGTTAAACAAGCCAAATACTTCCTAAGGCTGGTCATTCTGATTAAATGATCCTGTGCAATGGGATGGTCCCGATGAGAGCCAGTTTCATCATAACTTCTTTGAATTCGATACTGCACTTAGATCATTTGAAAGTTCTTGATTTTTTTTGTCTTTCTTTATTTTGTTGAGTAGTTCTAAATATGGATTTGAACATTACTCAAATAGAGCTCATTACTGTAGACCAATGCATACTCTGGATGACTTTAGTATTAATCTACAATGCAAAGATTTTTTAAATAATGAAAAAACTCTTAATTTAAGGTGTGCACCAAATTGTGACTGGTATGTATATGAATGCTTTAAGAACGTTTCAGATGTCTTCAGGGTCAGGCTTCCCTGTGTGGCTATTGTGTGAAAGAAGAAGAATAGCCATTTGATTGATAAATATTTTACTATGCAATAAAAGGTTAAACAAAATCAGTTTGTCTGATCAAATCCATACAGTAGCTGGGGAGCCTGCATATGCAGTCATTAAAATACTGAAAAGCAGAAGTGCATAAAAGTAATAAGCTCTGAAGTAAGCTGTTCAGACCTAGCACACTTCACTGACCTTCCAACTGTTTAAATAAAAAAGATAGAGTAAAAGAGAGAAGGAATGAGAGACAGAATGTTCCTTAACATCACATACAGTGTTGTTCCAGTGACATTTCCTGTTGCAAGAATAAAAAGAAAGCCAATGTTTTGATTAGGTGTGTGTGCATGTGTGTGGGTGGGTGTATGTGTATGTGGGGGTGTGCAGGGTGAATTGAACTGTTTATATTGCAGGCACTTTTCTGCTTACTCTGGGTTCAGATAAGGATTTGCTCCTAATGCAGGTCTAATACCCGGGCCTGGCTGACAGCACAGGTGATTGGAGCTGATTTAGAGGGGTGTAAAGCTGCTGGACTGCATTACTCACTCTACTGTGATTAGAGTGAGGTTGTCACCACCTTCCAGATGTTCTTACCTGTATCTGAGCCAGAAGTGATTCTGAAGCTTTCTCTTTTATTGGAGATGTAGAGGAGCAGATGGAGACCGGTCAGGCTGCTCTGGCCACCTGTACACTCAAAACGTAAGTGAATAATTCAGATAAATGAATTGTTTTGTATTTTTTACATGAAATTATTTTTATGAAAATACACCAAATCTATGTGTAACAAAAACTGAATTTGGCAAATTGGCAAAATCGAAGTAGAAACGTTCTATAAGACCAATGACTTAAAAATAACTTAGGAAAAATCATGCTCTCTCAACCTACTGTATATGTACTGATCATGTGAAAATAGTTTAATTTGTGTTAATCCAACTCAATTTAAATAGAGCCTGATAGCATAATTGAGGGGTATTGAGGCATGATGGGTCATTTTAGCATTCTGCCAACTTAATGCCTTAATGCATACTCAGCAGCTGAGTAAGTGGCAACTTGCTCCTATAGCCCTTAACATTGAGGCCACACAAGTTATATACAATTCAGATAAAAAATAAACATTTAGGGCAAGGGTCGGCAATTAAGTTTGGCCGCGGGACAGATATTTTCCAAGCCATTGCCGGGCGGGTCACAAGAAAAAGTGTAATGGGATAAAGTGCTACAGACCAGTAGCTCTCCAGTCCAGAGGATTGTTGAACCCAACTGCAGAAAAGCTGATATCAAAGCAGGTAAACTGAATCCGTGTCATCAGGGTCCCGGTCCAATACACTACCGCTGCCCCAGCTAGTGAATTGGGACACGGCAGGGAAAAGCACCCATATAAGGAGATATGGAGGGCGAACAGGAAAGGTCTAAGTTCTACTCATTGGGCAGGTTTAAATGCCCAAACATAGGGTATGTGAGTTCACTAAGCCTGGAAATGCTTAGTGCTCTCAAACTCTAAATTATCAGTGGCCAATGAAATTTGTTGTGGGTGAGGTCATGCCAGATTGTATCTTATAGAAGTATGAACCTAATCTAATTACACTGTATTCACAAGAAATAATGAACCATTTAAAAAAAAAATACTTGTTTGTGTCATATTAAGATGCAAACACAATTAATCTCTAACATACCAGCTTATTTTTTATGATGCAAAACCAATAGCCTAGGCATATGAAAAAGTTTGGGCACCCCTATTAATTTTAATCATTTTTAGTTCTAAATATTTGGGTGTTTGCAACAGCCATTTCAGTTTGATATATCTAATAACTGATGGACACAGTAATATTTCAGGATTGAAATGAGGTTTATTGTACTAACAGAAAATGTGCAATATGCATTAAACCAATATTTGACCGGTGCAAAAGTATGGGCACCCTCATCATTTTATTGATTTGAATACTCCTAACTACTTTTTACTGACTTACTGAAGCACAAAATTGGTTTGGTAACCTCATTGAGCTTTGGACTTCATAGCCAGGTGTGTCCAATCATGAGAAAAGGTATTTAAGGTGGCCAATTGCAAGTTGTTCTCCTATTTGAATCTCCTCTGAAGAGTGGCATCATGGGCTCATCAAAACAACTCTCAAATGATCTAAAAACAAAGATTGTTCAACATAGTTCAGGGGAAGTATACAAAAAGTTGTCTCAGAGATTTAAGCTGTCAGTTTCCACTGTGAGGAACATAGTAAGGAAATGGAAGACCATTTCCATGATGCCACTCTTCAGAGGAGATTCAAATAGGAGAACAACTTGCAATTGGCCACCTTAAATACCTTTTCTCATGATTGGATACACCTGGCTATGAAGTTCAAAGCTCAATGAGGTTACCAAACCAATTTTGTGCTTCAGTAAGTATTTAGAACTAAAAATGATTAAGATTAATAGGGGTGCCCAAACTTTTTCATATGACTGTATGAGAGAAATGAGATGTAAAAGAGCAGATGTAGAGCAGTCAGGCTCTGCTGGCCTACTGTATTTCTTAGAGGACATTCTGAGGAACGCTGTGTTAAACTTCTGATTCTGTGTTCTTGGAAAAAAGGTTCTTGAACTCATTTTTCAGTGCTAGGATTATCCTTGGTTAAGTGGATTTCCTGGAGACGTTCTGCTCTGCCCTGTTGGCCACGTCCAGAAAACATTGCACAAGAATGGGGAATGCGTGTTGCCGTAGTAACCTGTGGGTGGACAGATGGGATGGAGAATTGAACAGTGATGTTCCAGATGCAAAGAGTATGCCGTGACTCCGCCCATCCTGTCAAAATCCAGTGCTGACATAGCGATTACACAATTAAAGTAGCAGAAGATGAGTCAGCCTGAGTTCACTCCCTAGGCAGCCCACAGATGTACAGACTCTACACTGACGGTAAGTGACATCCATAGTGAAGCAGACAGTCCAACCATAACATTAAGACCACTGACAGGTGAAGCTGCAGAATTTGAGCTGGACCAAAGTGTGATGGCTAGATGACTGGGTTAGAACTATTATGAAAAATTATTAACCATTAACCATGAACCATGAACCATTATCTGCATCCAAGGTTCATTGAAGATCCTTTTTTAATTGTGTAGCTCTATAATTACAGATTGTATTCCTGTATCTATTTCTCTGTATACTTTATTATCGTCCTCCTTTCACCCTGTTCTTCAATGGTTAGGATCCCACATTACCATGAAAACATATAATTTTTTTAATTAAGACTCTGTTTGTCTATTGTTGTGACTTAATTTGATTTAATGACAAATTTATGCAGAAATCCAAGTAATCCTAAAGGGTTCAAATACTTCTCTTGCAGCTGTAAAATAGCTGACCACCATTAGTATACCACCAGAAGTATATTTGTGTACTTTTTATAGAATAGAAGTACAAAAAGAACCCTCTCCAAACCCTGCAGCTCTGCAGAAATGTAGTGAAATGCAGCAGAGCTGTCCACAGCACCCCCTCATCAACCCCCCTAACCATGTGCTGAGTGGACCCCCGCTGGGCTGAGTGTTTAATGACAGGGCTCTGACATTCCTGACGAGGGCCTGAGTGAGGGGACTAATTAGGCCGTGTGTTTTCTGGATTGGCCTTATCCTCCTCGTCCTCTCAGCCAATACATCAGGCCCTGCTTCAAGACATGCCAGCTACCAGCCTTATCGCACAGCACTCAGTAACACTGATAGACCGCAGCTCTGCTGTTGGCTCACATCAGCAGAGGCCTGTGGAGGGGGAATGGTGAGAGGTGGGAGGCACAGGTCAAACGCTGAGGTGGTGCTGGTGGCCTTCTGACACCCTCCTACCAAGAGATAAGAGGCACTGATAAGATGGATAAGATATATGAATAGCTGAATAACTACAACAGTCAGCTGAGGATTAAATTCAGAAGTAAGGCAAAAGAGTCAAAGAAAACAAGTGTTTCAGACATTTCATTAAGTCAAAGAATATTCCAGCTTTTATTTTTAATTATTTTATTTATTTATACATTTTTTTAACTGCATCGCAGTTCGATGTAGTTATAAAAATAAAAAATATAAAATGTAAATTGAGGCCAACATAAAAACACTGTAAGTGTGGATATGCTGAATTTGTTGTCTCAGTTTTTTAAAGTAATGTTTACTTGAAATCTTTTTTGTTATTATTCCTTAATTGTAAGTTTATATAATTGATACATTTGTTTCATATCAAGTGCCTTGCACTATAATTCAATTTTGAATTTTATGGTCAGGTAAATAAGACAGATATGTATTTAGTCTTCTTTTTATTTAATTTAAACCTTAAATTTGTCAGGAAGAGCAATGGTGTTCCCATGTCAGTTTGACCCGGTGCATGTTTAGTTATCCAAAAGATGTCTGAAACCAAAAAAGTCCTAACACCAGTGTTAATATTTCATTACTAACTCCATTTCTAATTATTCTATCAATATTTAGTGCAATGATGTTCCTTAAATCTAACAGGTAATGATTCAATTAGGATAATTCACTTGTTTTTCATAAAATAATATATATCTTTAAACTTTTTGTATTGTTTCACTACTTTATAACTTTTAAAAGAACAACATATAAAACAATAGTTTTATGTAACATTGAAACATAACATTGCAATTTTAGTTTAGTTTTTGTTTTTGTAGAGGGTGGTTGCAAATATGTGAGATGAGCCATTTTCATCATTTCAATCATTGTTGATTACACTAATTAAGGCAAGCAGAGGAAGTTTTATACTATTTTTATAACTATTTATTAACTAACTTACTAACTTAAGATAGTACATTACATAACATTTGGCAGACGCTTTTGTCCAAAGCGGCTTACAATAGTGAAATACAAAAGTAACAGAAGTTAAAAGTAAAACATCTTTAGATAGGGCCTAAAGGAGGTAAAAGGGGAATAATAGGATAGAGGAGTGAAGGAGGGGAAGAAGGAAATGAGGTTAGAAGTAGTTAGTGTGTTAGAGGTGTTAAGAGAGTAAGTGCTCTTTGAAGAGTTCTGTCTTCACCACATTGATTTTTCCCTGAATGAAAATATGTGGGATGCTATTCAATATGCTAACAATACTCAACTCCTGCTGCAAAATCTTAAATATTTAAGATGTCTGGCATGTTACGTGCTACTGGCATATGCAGTGCGCACTACTTCAGTAGTATATATTGCCCATATCAGTCTTAATTTGTTCAGGGTAACATTTAGCTTTCTTCCGAATAACAATGCAATGTGACACTTCCTTGTGTGTGCAACATTTTTATATACAGTATTTTTATATAAAAGATTATGTAAAATAAATTAGTATGTGCACGAGAGAAAGGGGAAGAGACTGTAAGGCTGGTATAAGTATGCTGGACTTGCTCATCCTCCCCTAAATCTTACAGTGTCTCCAGGGGGACTAATGCTGCTCTAACTGTTGACCAGAGATGGGGTATCAGACGATTATGTTATTTTTAGGCTAGACATATCTAACTCCATGATCTGTCTCTTTCCCCCTCTCTCTCTCTCTCTCTCTCTCTCTCTCTTTAGCTCTCTTGCTCTCTCACTCGTTCTCTCTTTCTTGGTATCATTCTCACTCCCCCACACTTATAACCCCAGCTCTTACTCCAGCTGCCAGCACAGCACAGATGTTACAGCAGTGTCATATGCATTTATAGAGAAACAGCAATCAAAAAGGCTGTCTTCATCCATTGAGCACTTGCTTCTCTCTGTGATTGGTTCTGTTATTGTGTGTTTAGTGACCACATTTCTTCATAAAGCTTCATTTTACACAAGAATACTTGCAATCTCACTGTTTCCCACATGACTAAAGCTTAAAGCAATTAGCTTTAGCCACTTTATGCCCCCTATTGTCTGTCTCTCATGGAACTAAAAATTCCCCACGCTGGTTTTCGACAGACCAAAAGGAAATGCAGTGGTAATAGGGCTGTAATAATGTGCCGTTTTAGGGGAAGGACACAGTGGTCCCTTCTCTCATTCTCTGCGCGAGGCGAGGCAAGGTTTGAGATGGCCAGTGCCCTGATATGTGAGATTAAGGGAGTTTAATGAACCCATGGGGCCTGTGCAGGCTTTCTAATGGCCCATTTTTATCATCCTACGACTTCCTCCAGCTCTCCCTCCAGGGAGGGGGGCTCCGCAGTCCTGTTGGAGCCCAGTGATAAAAGCCTTGGCCTGGTTTCACAGGCTGCTGGGAATGGCCTGAACCTCAGAGTTTTTCTACTCTAGAAAGCAGCTACTGTCAGCATGCCCCGACCCACAGCCTCCCAAAACTTTAGAGGTACACTGGGGAGAGAGAAGCACACTAGATGTGAATGTATGAAGTCTGTAGATCCTGTCGTCTCAGATGTAGAGGAGATAAGGTGGAGAACGAACGGATGACCTGCTTGTCAATGAGTTTACCATGTGTGTTCATTAACTCTCCAGGCTATAGTCTCCAGGGTAGCTGTGTGCATTCAGCTGAGACACAAAAAACTCAAAACTCACAACAATAAATTGTATAGAACTCTCCAAAAAGGTTATTTAATTAAGTTTATGCAACATTTTCCACAAATATCAACCATGTGGTGGTTTAGGTTTAGGGTTTTTTTTTTTTTGCTTAGATGTAATTGACCTTATTCACATGATTTAAAATTTCTCACTCAATCACACACATTTCCTGGTGAAAAATTAAAAGAATAATAGATTCTTTTTGATAGAAACTTCTGGTGCTTTGTATCAATGACACCGGCCTCATATTACTACAATATCTAAACTGACTAATTACACTCAGAAGTCAAAACAGAGGGTGTAATACTGATGAGTAATTGATTAATAATTATGATGGTATCATTACATTTCTTAGTGCTCTATTAAGAAGTACTGATGTACTAATTAAGGAATTAAGGAAACCTCACTAACTAATAAAACTAACACGTGGCTAACTATTAAATAATTATGTCAATTAATTTCCAAACATTCTTCACATATTTTACAATAATTTAATGTTTCTTCTCCCCATGTTCTCAATTCAGTTGATGACAAGACAATGTTGTGCTATTAGACTATTTAACAGTATTTAAAGTATTTAAATCTTGTAACTATGCTACCTATGACGTTACAAACTTTCTCACTCATCCCTTGCATAGTCATGTCATATTGAATAATTCCAGCAACATAAAAGGGATAAATCCCATAAAAACTCCAAGAATGTGGGATCATCTATCTTAAGGCAGATTCTTTAATGTTTTTTCTGAAACAAATTCCATAAAACTGCAAAATGTGGAGCCCCATTTTCTTCCTTGCATATTAAACAAAAGCCTCATCTCTGTTTGTTTCTGGTATTTTTGAGCATTTTTGATATATTATGTTCCAATTAATATAAGAAAAAAATTAATACTGTATTGTATTGTATTATATGATTGTATTATCTTTCATAAGAGAGCATCTCTCTACTATGGAGCCCATGAAGGGATGGTGAGCATCCTATAGTATCTTGTGAGCACTGTATACTATCTATTGAGCACCATATATAATCTGGTTCTCACCACATGGTATTGTCTTGTCATAATAAGCCATTCCACCAAAACAAAAAGGATAAATGCCATAAATATCCAAATGTGTTGCTAAATATAAGTGTATTACATTCAAAACAAGCAGTGCCATATCCAGGGTATTACCATTATATTTACAAAATAACTTTTAAAGAATGAACTTTTTGAAGGGTGCGGATTATTTGACGTGACACAATTCGGTAACTGTAATCACAGGACTCGAGTGCAATGACATATTGCAGTCACACATAATTTGGCCGGCACTGTTTTGCTTTAACAGTCTCTCTGACCTCTGTGGAACTCAGAGGAGTGGGTGGTGTTGTGCTGGAGCTCTGTGGAAGCATCTCTGGAGAATACTTCAGTCAGAGGCTTTCAGGGAAATGTGTCGCTAGGAGGCTGCTGTAAAAAAACAGGAAAATACATATATTTCTAGATCTTTGGCCCCACATGAGAGGCTTGGTCTGTCTCAGCACATCGGCATGCTGGACCCATCAGAGAGAGACGCAGAGAAGATCAGGCACAGCCTCTTTACAAGCTGCTCCAAAAAATCCATGTCCTGCTTCCCACGACGCACGGACCAGCGTCATAGCCTCGACAAAATGCGGGAAGGGGGCGGGGAGGGAGAGCGATGGGGAGGGGAGATGAGTGTGTGAGAGAGAGAAAGAAAAAGAGAGAGAGAGAGAGAGACCCAGACTGAGATAGAAGGAGAGACTACCATAAAGACTCGACTTGATGGGAGTGAGAGATGTGGGGAAGGAGGGATGACCCCTTGGGAGAGCTGGGAGATCTCTGGCCCTTTTGGAAATGTTCTGGTGTATCCGGCCGGCCCAGCGCTGCACAGTGACAGTCGGAGCGATGACTCTGTTCCTCGGCGATCATGCTCTCCAGGGCAAGAGCAGCACAATCAGGAAGTCTTAATGTTGACCAAAGAAACACTGAAACCCCAGCAGCCATTACTCAACACCCTTCTCTCCCATCTTCTGACATGACCGCCATATCCAAGCTCTAAAAATAACACTTCAACCAGCACCACATAAATGTTGTCATAAATACGGCCTTCAGAGCTGCACTTTATGTACGAGCCCATGTGTCTTCAAACTGACCTTTCTCACATGATCTCAAAGATCTGCTTTTCTTTAGCAAGTTGACCTCCTGGTTCTGCTTGAAAAGGTCCGGGCAATAAGTATTTAGGAGTTATCGCGTTCACATGACTCTCGCTATATCATCTCTAGGATCGGTCAGTAGAGTGACACAGCAGCTCCTCCATCAGAATGTGGGATCATCTATCTTCAGCAGATTCTTTAGATGCGTTCCCTAATAAATTACATAAAAAGCTCAATCTTGACCACATTTTTTTGAAAAATATTCATATTTGTAATTATTACTATTGACTCTTTATTTTACTCTCAGTCAAAAATGTTTATTATCTCATAAAATTATTTCATAAAAGAGCGTCTCTCTACTATGGTGCCCCTAAAGGAATGTGGTGTATTTTTTAGGTATAAGTGCACATTTACATTTACATTTACATTTAAGGTATTTAGCAGATGCCCTTATCCAGAGCGACTTACAACAGTGCTTCGATGTTACTTCAAATACCCAAAGCTAGTTTGTAGACTAGGATCAAGAGATACATGGAGATGGATCATGTTTAGAACCCTAGGAACCCTTTTTTTATTAGTTTAGGAACCCTTTGCACATAGTATCTGTTGAGCACCAAATAGTATCTGTTGAGAAACCCATGGTATCAATTAAGCACAACATAGTATCTTGCATTCAACACATAATATGTGTTGCTCACAAAATTGTATCTGTTGAGAAGCACATAGTATCTGTTGAGTACAAAATATTATCTGGTGAGCACTTTATACTATCTGATGCTCACTACTTACAGTAGTATCTTTGTGCACTACATAGTATCTGATGCTCATCATTTATTATGGTGTTGAGCACCACATAGTACCACAGAGTACATGTTCAGCACAGCATAGTACCTGTTGAGCACCATATTGTAACTGGGGAGCACCACATAGTATCGGGTGGGCCACCACTTAGTACTTGTTGAGCATCACATAGTATCTGGTGATCACCTCATTGTATAAGGTGAGCACCACTGAGTATCTGTTGAGCACCACATAGTACCTGTTAAGCACCACAAAGTATCTGGTGTGCAGCACATACTACCTGTTGAGCACCACATTGTTCTTGTTGACCACCACATAGTACTTGTTGAGCACCACATGGTACTTGTTAAGCACCACATAGTACTTGTTTAGCACCATGTAGTACTTGTAGAGCACCATATAGTATCCGGTGAGCACCACATAGTGTCTGGTGTGCACCCCATAGTACTTGTTAAGCACTACATAGTATCTGTTGAGAACCACATTTTGATCTTAAAAAATATGCCAAATAAAAATAAAGTATTTGTTTTATTGGTGAACACCCCTTTTTTCTGTTTCATTTGCAACCGAATATTCTGGAAGATCTGGATGTGTTTTTTTTTTACTGTGTTGTACGGTGAACACTGGGGTGGTCATTTGAAACAGTCCGTCATGCTGACTCAGTCTTACCCTGCTCATGTGCTGACGTCTTTCAGCCCAGGCCTTAGTGCACATGAAATACCTCAGCTCAGATCTCCTAAGATCTGATGAGGGTGTGTGGGCTGCTGTGAGATCCAGAGGTATGCACCTCTGATATTGCTCAATATAGGAAGATAAATACTGTGGAAACTGAGGAAATTTCAGATTAGAACAGTGCCAAAAATTGATTCAGCAGCAGCCGCTGTGGATCACTGTTACAGCAAGTCCCACACTAATACAGAGCAGTTGTTAAACCAATGCTGACATGGAGTTTAATTAATCAAGTTTGCATGTAGATACGTTGTGAAAGTCTGTTTGCACTGACAATTTTAGCCAGATGTCACCAGTCACAGTCATTATTACCCACTGCACAGTGCACTGTGGCAGTTAACACTGTGCACTGTGGCCTGGCAACCACCTATAGTAGCAACACCACATGAACCACTGTATAATGCCATAGCAACCACTTAGTATAAAACATATTTACACCTTTGTAACCATGTAGGTAATACCTAGCAAATGCCTGAAATGCCATAGCAACAACCTGTCAACCACTTAACAACTCCACAGAAGCCATCTGGCAACAACATATACACCAAATGCTTAAACGAAAGGTTTGTACACTTATTTGACACACATTCAATCAGACACATTTTAATCCTTAATATGTGTTTTATACTGTAAGCTACAGACCATTGCTTCAGGCAAAAGTTAAACACAAGTATCTGTGTTCAATGATTTTAGCAAATAAAGTTACAAGACAATGTTATAAGCAGGTATTAAAATAATAATTACACAATAGAGTCAAAGATCTGGTTCTAGAAGACTGCAGGTTGAACATAAAATTTCTGAGGGAATTAATGGAGAGCATAGTGGCCAGACTGTTTATTATTTTTTTGTCTCATGGATCATGATAAGAACCTGCTAACAGTTGAACTGTGGTGTAAATCAATACATTACTTACTCAGTGTCTCTGCTTTTTCCAGAAAGAAAGGAAAACCCAACTAAAAGGCTGGAATCCTACATCAAGTGTTCTTATGTAAGAGTAGTCCAATGACAATATTATTGCTTATAAGAATGTAGTACATTCCAGTTTCTTGACTAAAGAACAGTGTTGGAAATGTAGCTGGGAGCCAAGAGTTCACCTACTGACTTACAGAAGCATTCTGAACTACTGTCTATGATGTTTTTGTTGTGTCTGTTAGGTCTGTTTCAGCATTTTCACTTTTTCTGGAATTGAACAATATTGAATGTAATGTAATTATCACATAGAAGTAGATGATGGAATATATATATATATATATATATATATATATATATATATATATATATATATATATATATATATATATATATATATATATATATATATATAAAACGTGTAATTCAATGGGACTGGATGGGAAATGACTTCCTGGCACACGTTGTTAAGACTGTGTAGGGTCCAAGCGAGACAAGTTCAGTGTTGAATGAATTCCATTAGGACCCAAATTACCTTTAATAATAAAAGAGCCGGCAATTACATTAGCTATTAAGGCGGTGTAGAGGTGAGGGTGTGCGTGCGTAAGGGGCAGAGGCTAACATATGGCTCAGCTCAGCCCGAGACCTCCTTAATAAAGCTAACATTGTCATGACTGATGTATGGCAAGGCTGTAGTGGGCACTGAAAGATTCATTTGTCTTCTCAATTAAAGCGGAGAGGGCCAAAAAGCACAAGCCTGACTCAGAAAGGGGGGGTGAGGGGCCTGGGCCGTACGTACTCCGTACTCAACGTGTTAGTGGAGATCAGGGTTTGGATAAAGGCCAGCCAGAGCCTGGGAGCTGGATTTGGACCCTCTCGTTCAGTATTAACTCCACTATTCCTCTCTTTTGCCCATTTGTCGAGCAGCCAGCAATCCCTTCCCCTAAGGAGGACTCCAGCTTTCATGTGGGGAACCCAGCACTAGCAATCAGGGAGCAGACTGCACCGGCTAACCCCCTCTGCAGCCCTGCACTGCACAAATATGCACACACACCCCCCTTAACACACACTGAGCCTTCTTATCAGACAAAACCTCATGCATCATCATGTCTTACATTTTCCTCAAGCATGCTGCTTCAGACTAGACTTCAGCATGCCTCAGCACTCCAAATACACAGATATGAAGGGGTGGGAGCAAATCAGGGGAAACTGAGGCCTCAGAGTAATCTTTAGCCTTTGGCATTGTTTTCAGATTCCTGCTTAGTACAGTTTCATTATCTACAAAGAGCCTCTTTGAACACCAACAACCGTTATCTGACTAAATGGTGGCTGTTAAAGAGGGATTTTTATCTGACACGACTCTGACTTTTAGTCTCAAATGACCATTTAAGATATAGTCAGGTCCATAGTTATTTGAACATTAGTTTTTTTTTTGTAATTTTACCTCTAGATTTAAAAAGAAGCAATCAAGAAGTGATTAAGAAGTGGTTTAGCTTTTTACCTTTTTTAAACAGTCCTTAGATGTTCACTGGCTTAAATTTAATAAGACAAACTAAGATAATGAAAAATACACTTAATTAAGAAAAAAAAGTTGCAAAAATACTGCTACACATGCTCAACATGACCATAGTTTAAAACATAGTTTAAATATTCACACATTTCCTGCAGATTTTTGGTTATGGAGTGTTGACAGTACACTCAATAACCTCATTTTTAATCAGGGATGGGTCTGGTGATACAGCTGCCTATGGCAAGCAAATGTGTCTTCAAGGCAAGCTCCTGAGATGGTAGCGGTATGCAGACCATTGTCCTGTTGGAATAGAGAATCAGATTATGTGTGTTAAGAAAAGGTAGGGCCACTGGTTGCAGGACATCATTAACATAACATTAGGTTGTCAAACTGCCTGTAAGAATAAAATTCATCTGGTACCATATAAAGTGGCTCTGACCACAATGTTTTCACAAATGGATTCACTGGTTAACAAAAACTAGAGCAGGACTTATTACTGAAACCCTTGAACATCAGGAAATTCTGGTGTTTCTGGTGAAACAAAGTTTCCTCTCTTGAAATACTTTGCCAGGCCTTTAGCTGCCTTCAATTGCTGTTTTGTTTGTGGAACTTACTGCATCAGTTCTGGATCCAATAATTGAAACACATGTTTAGTTCATTTGAGGTCAGGTGTGTAGACAGAACTCAAGCTCTACACCCTTCCAAAATTATTATGCAATTTTTTAAAGCAGAACATTATTATTGAACACCAGAATTCTGGTTCCAAGTGGTTCAGTGGATTAAGGCACTGTTACAATGATGCAAGGGTTGCTGGTTAGAATCCAGGGTCATGCTGCTTATCCATCAGCAGCCAGAGTCAGAGAGAGCACAGTTGGCCTTGGTCTTGTACCTTTTTCCCATCTGTTAGCTGATCTAACAGAGGTGGTGTCTGGCTTCACATGTATTGGAGGAGGCATGTTCTTGTATTCTTTCTCCTAGAATTGCGAGCAATTGGGGATTGTTAAATGTGTCTTGCGTAATTGGCCAACCAAATTGGGAGAAACATGTAGAAAAATAGAAGCAATATTATCAGCAAAATTCCAGCACCCATACATTACAATGCAATAACAGACCATCCAGCAACATGTCTAACAGGTGATGTAGTATACTTTGAAACATTAACCATTTCTTTTCATATCCATACAAAGTTGTAGGCAGCCTTCACTGCAGTACCTGCCCAATACCCAGGTATTGAACCAACAACTCTGAGATTAATAAAGCAGTGCTTTAACCACAAAGGTAAATGATGTTCATTATAGTTTCTTCTGTGCAAAGTATTTTGCTCCACATCTCTGTTTTTTGGATGTTTTTTAGAAAAGCAAGCCTTCTGTATTACATATCTTGATTTTTAGAGTGATATGCTTACCTCCTCTAGATGGTGGTGTGCAGAGGCAAAAATACAAAACAAATTTGTCACTGTATAAATTCTTATGGTTTTATACCCTGACTTAATATTTTTTCTTTTTTGGATAAATATTAGAGATTTTTTTCACCTTTTGAGCAACATAAAATGATGTCTCTCCATGTTTTTTGTAACTGATTGATGACGCCTCTGCCCTTTAGTTCTAAAGTCTGACAGAAACTCAGTTCTATATGTATATGTATATAGAAGCAGTGCTGTTGTGAGGCCGACCTTCTTTTCATACTTAATACTTTCCATCAAGAGCCTGTCCTGATTAATGACTATCTGATTAATGAATCTTGTCATAAGCTGAATGAATTGGATGGCTGGCGACCTTAACAATCACACCAGCGGCACTGCTGTCACTTCACACAGACATAAGCAAACACCACGTAGTTAATGGTGAGTTCCCTTTTACTGCTACTCAGAGGTACTGAACAGTCACAACGGGCCACTTCTTCAGACTAAACAATCTATTGTTCACCTCCATTTATCAAATTTACATTCATCAAAATCAAACCTCAAAACTAACATCATTAAGGGGTTAATGAGATTTATTTTTTGTTTTAGGTCTGTGAGGGAGCTTTACTAGTGTCCTACAATTATTTTGGTAAGTACTTTAGAAAATGATTCCTTTTTTATTTATGTAGTGAAATTACCTCAAGTTGAATATGTTCAATGCATTTATAAAACAACATAAACTGCAAGATTAAGGAACTGGACGTATCCTAAAATCACTCTTTTTATTATAATGAAATGACTGTGTTTGCAGTTTACCATCTTTTTAAAAGTAAAAATGTAGCATATAAGGTGTATGTTGTTACATCTAACCTTTAGAGCCTTTCTTTTTTGCCAGTGTGAACAACCTTTACACATGTCATATATTGTCATTTTTTTAGGAGAGCCTGCTCTACTCGAATCTGTCTTCATTTCCTTTGCCAAATCAAAGAAAGTGTCAGACTGCAGTGCTATTCAGCAGTACGTGGATGAGCATTGTCCTGTTGGAAGAGCACAGAGAGTGTGCAGCAAAGAAAAGGTTGGGCCACTGGTTGCAAGACCTCATTAACATAATGCTTGGCTGTCATAGTGAATGTAAGACCAAAGATGATATGAAATTGCACCCCACACCAAAACATTAAGCCATCTTGACAAGTAACATGTGAAAACTAACTGTTGATCTTAGAGTGCACACACAGATTTGACAAGAACGTTGATGGATGGCATGGGTACCCACCAAGTTTTATTCCTGTCACTTGATTCCTTCTAGGTGCAACTATGTATTTTTGAGAAGAACATATTCCACATTAAAAAAAAGAGTTAATTCTTACCTCAGGTAATGCAGATTGCCTCTGTATGCACAATTTACTCTGACCACTTTACTGACTCATGCCTGGAACGTGTACAGCTATTATGTATGTGTGTGTGTGTTTTCAATACCACGCTTGTAGATGGATGAAATCGATTCTCTGAGTCATTAGACATGGTCAACCAGGAAACCAAAACCCACAGCTCTCCCGCAAGCATGTGTAAAACTCCATCTCCAGGCCTTTTCTTCCTTTCTTTACTCAAAAGACATTATTGTACCCTGACCAATCAATGTACCCTTGTTATCGCTCTCATCACTGTTAGTTGTGTTCCTGTATCTCCTCCAGCTGAAAGAGTAACCCAATACCACGTTCTGGAGATGGTAAGGGAGGTCTGCTGTGGTTTAAATGCTCTAAAACCTTGTTTGACTCTGCAGTGGAAGGAAAATCTCAGCATCTATTTGAGCAGAGGAATATGATCTCGCAAGCTGCAGGTTCTACTCCTCCGCTCCTCTCGACCTGCTAAATGGCACTTGGCAGGGTGGAGTGTATTACCTTCCACCTGTGGTTGGACATGCACACAAAGTGCTTCACGTCAGACCTGGTGAAATGACCCTAAATCAGCCATGAACACAAACACAAGGCTAACCACTCCGTCTCTGGGTTTCAGAGCCTTGAAACTGTGAATGTAGGTACAGTCATATGAAGAAAATACGAGAAATCTTAAAAATCTTTGTCTATTTGAACATATTTGAACATGGACATTTGGAAACATGGGAAATGGAAGTTACCTAACTAAACACATACTTCTGAAAAAAATTCTTTAAAGAATAATTTGTAAAATGTAAGGAATAGAAATGCACATTTATTGTAAGAAAATAAATTAAAGGGAAAGACAATAAAAATTCAATTAATTACATTTACATTTTATAAATGATTTAAAAACATGTCTTCAATTTTAAGTGTTTAGTTATAGTTATCGTTATACCACCACTTGCTCAAGTGTCCAAATATTTAAATATGCTAAAAAAGTCAATGTAATAGGCACTCAACTTTTCCTTTCATAACCATCAATCTATCATTCCCTGTCCTCCAATAATGAGCAGAGTCATTAATGTAACTTGGAAACATTGAAACCTCAGCATCAATTTCAACCAGCTATCCAGATCCAGCCGCCTCATGCCTGCAGAGAGAGAGAGAGAGAGAGAGAGAGAGAGAGAGGTGTGGGCAATTTGACAGTGAATTATGTGGTAAAATATTGACTTTTTGTTTGTGCTGAGCTGAACCTCCACATGCTGAAGGAAATATTATGCCCATGTAATACAAGTGTTCCTCTGACCTGTTTCCAAAGCGAGCCCTTCCAGAGACGATCCCATCCACATTCTTTATAGTATTTATTGTGAATATGTATAATAACTAAAGCGAGTGGTTGTAGGAGGAAATGGTTTGTGCTTGGCTGCTTCTTGTGTGAAACCATATCCCGTGCTGCATTATGGAAATGTGGCTCTCTTGCTCAGCGTAAAGAAAACTGAGGCAGGTTAATAGCATAGTGTGTTCTAATGAAATCAGCAAGGCCAGGCCTCAGGAATGAGAACAGTAATGCTGTTTATTTCCTCTCAGGCCTATCACAAACCCCATGTTTCAGCACTGTTCCCCCACTGCCGGGGTTTCAGAGTGTCAGCTCTTGACTTGTTAGCAAAAGAGCATATTCCAGAACTGAGCTGTGATCAGTTTTACACTTTTAGAGTTTAATCAACTGGATGTGTTAAATTTTACACGTTAATTATTTAGTCAACCGCAGGTGTTAAATTGTACACTTTAAAGGGCAGTTTTCCAAAAAAGGAATTCAAAAAAGCCTAGTCTTAAACTACAGCATTATAAATTGAGACTTCCCATTTCTAGGAAAATTTTGTCTGGGACTAGGTTTAATCTCTATCTGGGAAACTGCCCCACTGTGAATAATCAACAGTGGATGATATATATGACAATTTGAGTGTTTAATCAACAGTGAGTGTATATTCTGATAATTTATAATAAAATATATTATATAATATAATAAAAGGCTCAAGTCTGTTTGCCAGGCACACCACTCTACATTATTAATTTTGTCTCCCACACAAAAATACAGTGAAGTATCAACATGTACATGTTTAATCATGATTAATCACCAAATATTGTTGTAATTAATACAATATATTGTGTAGGTGAATGACACCACTAATTAATAATAGATTTAATTAAAATTGGCAGTTTAACACGAATTGTTTTATTAACATTTGTTAAACTTTTCAGTTTTAAGAGTAATAAAAGTTGTAATTAATCACAATGAATTATATAATTGTATTAAGAAAAATCCGATTTTTTTATTTGATAGACACCACAAGTTACATTTGAACAGATTGTTTGATCAACACTGTGAGAGTTTAATCAGTTGTGTCAAAGTTAAATCAACACTGAGACAGATTTATATATATATATATATATATATATATATATATATATATATATATATATATATATATATATATATATATATATATATATATATATATATATATATTGTACCAATAAAAACTTTGGACACATTCTAATTTAATGTTTTTATTTATTTATTTATTTTTATTTATTGTAGATTAATATTAAATACATCAAAACAGGACACACATAATTGGATCCATTATTAGTACACTGATTTGCATGCCAATACTGTCCGAAAATAACATAAATCTTCAAAATGATCATTACTGAAGTGGTGAAATTATTCTTATCTTTTAGTGGAGGATGTAATTTCTATTCTATTTAATTTTGGAGCATTTCTACATGTTCACTCTTAATGAAAAGTTCACACAGTGTAAAATGCTTCTGTTATGTATAAATCATGTAAAAATGAAAACCTCTAATAATAAAGAACAGTATTTCAATATTTATTACAGATAATATAATGTGAAGCTGTATTCTGTAAAGTCTGGAGGCTGTGATGGAGAACTCAGGACTGCTCAGGACTCTTATAGAGGACTGGAGGAGGCAGAAGCAGGAAACTGTGAATGATTTGGCCTGAGTACAAGGTTTTGTTCTGAAGGTTTAAAGGTTGGCAGATCATGTATATGGAGAAGAGTTCAGTGGAGCGCTGTGGGCAGACGTGGGTCAGCGCTGAGGAAGGGAAGGGTTAATCAGATTTACTCTTCCTTTCAGTGAAGCCTCCTCACCTACAGCATCTACACATTACACTTCAATGAAGTGACATCTGAACCCACGTGTTCAACTGCATTAACCAGGCAAAACAATATTATACATCTGCACACACACACACACTTACACTCAACAAACACTCATACACACACACTCCCACACACACACACACTATTGGAGTCATTGCTGAGTCTCTTCCTGACTCAGGAAGTGGAGTCAGGTTTCTGTGGTTGTCCCGCCGGACTGGCTCCTGTCTACCACACACTGACAAACACACACACACACACGCACACACACACACACACACTGTATTTTAAATACAGTATACACAGTGCATTGAATTGAGTTGAGTTATTTTACTTTCTCTCAATACAGCACAGTACTGTAAACTGTTGGTCAATCTTTGTTTTAGTGAGTTAGAAGATGTTCTGATTCAGACTGTGGCTCAAAACACGAGTCTTGCCGCCCAATAAAAATCTCTCAGAAACTACTTTTGGGTAGCGCACCTTTTGGTGAAAGGTTGCTGACAGCTAGACATGCCTCTACAATGCATTTAAAGTAGTGGTGTCAATTGATTCAAAAATGTAATATGATTATTCACAACAATATTCTGTGATTAACTGTGATTAATAGCACATGTTCTTTTAAAGACGCATGTTTTTATAGTGGATATTGAAATGTAAATAAAAGAATGAAGGAAGAAATGTAAAATGCAATTACATATATGTTAGTGGTGTCGTTTAAAATACTTGTATATACTTGTATGTTTGAGGGGAGATGAAGCCAGTGTGGGGCATTGAAATGTCACCGGGGAAAGGACGCACACCAAATGACAAAAGAACTTTTTTGGGTATTTTATTCTGATTTAGTTGTATTTAAAACAATAAAAATAAAATTAATACACTGTAAAACCCTAACTTAGAACACAGTACAGTATTTGGTAGTGGCACTAATTACAGAAAAAAAGATAAATAACATTAATACCACATTAATACCATTAACAGAGCTCTTTTTATATTTGTTTTTAAGCTCACCTCGATTTACTCAGCTTTACTCAACAAGATTTGAGCATTTCATCAAGAGAACTTGGACAAACAGCTTCTGTAACCCAGAAAAATACAAGGCTTGACCACGAGGAGCACACTACCCCACTGAAACAATGCCATCTGCCCGCATCTGGTTATGATTCATTCAAAATACATGTTTAGAAAGGCAATATAGGCATCTACTACTGTTATAGGCCAACTAAACCTTATATTGTTCAGTATTTCCTGATTTTTACCTCTTATTTCATTAGGATGGCTCTGGATGAATCCTAAAATGGAGCACCACCATTCACTGCAGCTTGAGCCTCCTTCTCTACCATGCTCATAGCTCCTCCCTTTCCTCTCTCAGGGTGACAACACTTCTGATTGTGTTTCTTAAAGTTACAGACACACATTTTAAAGGTGTATTCTAAATTCACCACCTGGCTACAGAAATAAAGAATGCATGACAAATTCGTTTTTTTTTTTTTGTAAAAAAAATGTGAACAGGAAGTATGTAAGATTCAGTGTGTAGTGTGAAGCTGCTTTAACACAGAACACTGAAAATGTGCCTCTGCGCTTTTAAACACAGGGTTTTCAATGGGACTTGCAGCGCAGATGTATTAAAAATAGTATCATGCGAAGAGAGAACGCTGCACATACCACACGTGTTATCAGCATGGAGCAGCAGAGACAGTGTTTGTTCATTGCAGTATATTATCTGGCTAATATATCAGATTAAACTGCACCTTATCAGCAGCAATGTGGACTAAATGCCTGCCATCTATGCTGTTCATCAACAAGACATCATCACCTTCATTTGCATGCAGCTAGGTTTCCTAAGAATATTTATGACAGACTGCAACACTCCCTTCCCAGTAACCTGATACCATGGCAACAACTTAGTAACAACTCATCAACCACCTAAAATATCATAGAAACCGCATGACAACGCTTTAGCAACCACTTGAAATACAATAGGAACTGCAAAACAAGACAACCTAGCAACCACTAGAGATACCATAGCATACCTGTGTCAACCACGGTGGCTTAGTGGTCAGCACGTTCGCCTCACAGCACTAGGGTCTTGGGTTCAAGTCCCTATCTGGGTGGAGTTTCTATGTTCTCCCTGTGTCTTTATGGGTTTTCTCTGGGGACTCCAGTTTCCTCCCACAATCCAAAAACATGGCGATCAGGTAAACTGGATATTCTAAAATGCAGAGAACAATTGGATACTCTAAATTGATCCGTGTGTATGTATGTAAGTTTGTTTGTGTGTAAATGTATGTATGACTGTGTGCCCAGGTATTAATTGGCACTCTGTCCTGGGTAAATGCTGTTGAGCCTGATGCAGTCCTCCAGGTGGATTGTCATTTCCGGTTGAGAGTACGCTGTGTGCTATTGGCTGCCACTTCTCACTGGTGTGTGGATGAGTGCTGAGTATGAATGGTTGTGTAAAACTTCATTCACTTCATTCATTCATTCATACTACCTCTTTGTTAGCAACACACAAGTTGGCAACACTACAACACTATAGCAACCAACTGGGATACAATAGCAACCACTTAGCAGCATCTACAGTAAGATAGCAACACCATAGCAACTGTGCAACAATCACAGAAATACTAAAGCAATGACATAACAAACAAATAGCATAGAAATAAACAGATGACCACTTAGCAACTAGGAAAATCTAAATAATTAGTTTTAGCAAAAAACATGCAGTTCTGTTCTAAGGGTTTTAAGGGTTAATGTTCCAGACAGTGTCCTGTTAACTGATACTGGAGTGAAATAACTGAACTGTGTTGTGGGTTATCACTGTCTAGCACATCTGTAAGGGTGCATGTCTGTGGTGAGCACCAGGTGGTCTTCGTCAGAGAAGGTGATTTGAACACCCCCATCCTGTCCTTTTAGTCTCTCTCTGTCTCTCTCTCTTCTTCTCAGAGGTCAGAGGCAGTGAGGCCAGTGCTGGTGTAGTGTGTGTAGTGGTGTGTGTTGTGGGTTGTGAAATGCAGGGATTCCTCTGCAGGATGAAGCTCTTAAAGCTGACTGCAGGGATGAATTATGACCTGCTGGAGTTCACCTTGTGTACAGCTCAGGCTGAGAGAGGAGCTGTGGCAGTGCCGGTGGTCAGAGCGCTCACGAGTACACACTGCCCCGAGCCTGGCCGCTGACCAACTCTCACGCATAAACACTCCAGAGCAACTCTCCACAGCATGTAGCCTTCACACACATACCACGCCTACACGTGTAAACACTGACAGATGCACTTGCATTTATAAACTCCACTGCACTCTCGGTGTCTTGTTATCTTGTCGCTATTATCAACACATCTTAAATTTAAGTCAGGACAACTTCAAACCAAGTGCACTTTTTTGTGTTAACTCAGTTTGATTAAGTCAAAAGTTCTCTAACTTCTGCACCAATTTGGCCAGCAGTATATAATGTATAACATACTATATAGTGTGCAATACATATAACTGATTGCACGGCATTTCTTTTGTCTAATTCACATGTTTAACTTGAGAATTTCAGTTTGGTCAACAATACAGACTGAGTTAAACATAATAAAAAACATTAGAAAAGAATCTGCAGCTGAAATTGATTAAATATTTTATAAGATGCTTAATCCGTTGCTTTTCCCCCTCCATTTTCCATGTTTATTTCCATCTGTATTGTAGAACCCATTCATTTCTAAGATTTGAACTTTTAATCTCCTGTCTCTTTAAAATTAGGTAGTTAGACAGCTGTGCCACCCTAGAGCTGATTTGACAATGGCACTAATCTAAACTTAAGACCTCCCCACACTTAATAAGCAGTAGATCACTGTGCTGCTCAAGAGCTGTACAAATACACTACATGAGTTGTTTTTTTTACATGTATGCCACCTGTGTGAAAACATTTTGTTCTTTTATCTGTTTTGAGAAGTAAATATATTAATAATATTTCAAGTTTCATATACAGCTCTGGAACAAAATTAAGAGACCACTTAAAAATGATGAGTTTCTTTGATTTTACTAAATTGAAAACCTCTGGAATATAATCAAGAGGAAGCTGGATGATCTGAAGCCACCAAACCAAGCTGAACTGCTTGAAGTTTTGCACCAGGAGTGGCATAAAGTTATCCAAAAGCAGTGTGCAAGACTGGTGGAGGAGAACATGTAAAAATGCATTAAATCTCTGATTCAAAACCAGGGTTATTTTGAATCAAATATTGATTTCTGAACTCTTAAAACTTTATAAATATGAACTTGTTCTCTTCGCATTATTTGAGGTCTAAAAGCTCTGTATCTTTTTTGTTATTTCAGCCATTTCTCATTTTCTGCAAGTGATTTAGGATTTGGGAGACATGTTGTCAGTAGAATTAAATAACAATGTTCTTTTTATTTAAACATATACCTATAAATAGCAAAAATAAATAAACTGATTTAAAAACTGAAGTGGTATCTTATTTTTTTCAGAGCTGTAAATGTATGATGTACCTTTTTGCAAAAATAAGGCATTATATTAAGATAAAGCTTGTGAATTGGTCTGATAATGTACAGTCACATAACTAACAATGCTAGTTGGTGAATTAACAATCTGGTTACAATTATATTCATGTAATACTGAGTGAAATGTTTCAGATTATGTTATAGGTGTTTTACCCATTATGGGTAGCTGGTTAAAAACGTGTTTCACAAATGTTTTAAATGAAGCAGCTGAACTCAATATGTATTGCTGGCAAGAGTGAGTTAGGATAACTTTTGACTGAGGAAACAAAATGTTCAATAATCATCAGAAGTTGACGTGACCTCAATGTGTACAATGTTTATATGACACATTAGGTTCTTCTTTCATTTAAATGTCTGTAATAACCATTTTATTACTCATACACAGTATGTAAAACAAAATGTATAATAACAATGCAGTATCAGTTGATGTACTCACAGGTATATTACAGTAGTGTCATGAGTAAATTAAATATAATTGGTCAGAAAGTCAAATTAACACTACAGTTTAATGAATTAGAATTGTTTAGTGGTTCAAGTTTAAAGAGTTTAAACAACCTGCACTACTGTTATGCATCTATATAAGTGAATACATCACACGTAGTTACATTGTTGTTGCACAGGTTATTAATGTCTAATTACTAGTTATTATAGACACTTAATATAAAGTGGTTCCGACAGCACAACAGTCTCAGACTAATTTAGAACCAATCAGAGTCTCCTCAGAATAGCTCTTTCCGTTTGTTGTTCTTCGCCCTTTCATTCAGCTCGCTTTCGTCATAATTTCACAAGTTATTTTCAGGGAATGCTTTCTCTCTGACGTGTCTCTCCTGGCAGCAGCAGGATCTGGTTACGTTTAGAGAGTGTTCGTGTCCGGCCATGTGTGCATGCGTGTTGTTCTGCTGATTAAGGGAAGAGATAGATGAATGAAAAATAAATATAGAGCAGAATAGGCAGCCTTTGGTCTGCCAGGATCTCAGAGTAATGTATGGAGTAAAAACACTCACTAACACTGAAACTGTGGAGGACGGCGAGCTGCTCACAGTTCGGAGTGGCCCAAGTTGACAGTGAGGAAAACAGGCAAAAAGAGAGGCTGCAGAATCACACAAGAGTAATAATTTATTACTCACAGAGTAATAATGCTCAGTGCTTATGTTTTCCTCAAATGTTCCTTATATGTTTCCTCAAGTTTTTTAGAATGTGAGACAAGTCTCAAGATTCTAAAGAAGTGATTAGTACAAAAAGTAATTAGTTACTAGTTACTTCTCCAAAAAAGTAACTGAGTTACTAACTGAGTTACTCCACTATAAAAGTAACTAGTTACCAGTAAAAGTGACTATTGCATTACTTTTGTGTTACTCGCCCCTGCAACCTGTTCTATTTATTCCTAATTTAATGTAAACAAAACATGTGATAAAATATTTACAATGTATTTATAGCATATTTAACTAATAAGAACTAATCTAAAATGACTTTCAACTTTAATTTATTTCTGTTTTTCTATTTTTAATTTTTTTGTTATATTTCATGATGAAAAACCGTCTTAAATTGGTCTTGGTCTTGGTCTTGGCCACTTCCTGTATCGGTTTTGACTTGACTACTGAAAGCCTTGGTCTTGACTTGGACTGAGACTCAACTACTAAATGTCTTGGTCATGATTTAAACTCGACTAGAAAAAGTCTTAGTCTTGATTTGTACATGAATACTAAAATCTTGACTCAGGTTCAATTACTAAAAGTCTTGGTCTTGATTTAAACTCGACTAGAAAAAGCCTAAGTCTTGACTTGTACATGAATACTAAAAGTCTTGACTCTGGCTCAATTACTAAAAGTCTTGGACTTGACTCAGGTTCAATTACTAAAAGTATTGGTCTTGACTCTGGCTCAATTACTAAAAGCCTTGGTCTTGACTCAGGTTCAATTACTAAAAGCCTTGGTCTTGACACTGGCTCAATTACTAAAAGTTTTGGTTTTGACTCAGGCTTGAAAACAAAGTTTTGATCTTGACTAAGGTTCAATTACTAAAAGTTTTAGTCTTGACTTGACATGATCCAACACTGTAGAAAGATAATTGACACATGTAGTATACTATAGGTTGGTTCAAATCACATTTTTTCATTGGCTCAACAAGCATTTTTAAGTTATGAACTTATTTTATTGAGTTGTACTGGCTGGTAAGTTCATTCAATTTTATATTAGTTCTCCTGACTGAAACACAAAATCACTTTTTAGAGTGTAGGAATTGTGTAAATATTCAGGCTGTATGAGATTAATTATCGAAGAACACCTTTGGGAACCTCTACAATTCCATGCAGTGATGTCTGGTATGCTGTGTTACACATGACTTACACATGTATGTTTATGTGTACATATGTATGTTTAGCTCAATAAATATTGCCCATATGAGTCTAAATTTTAATCATCAATCTTATATAGAAATTTTGATTCAATAAAAATCTAATGCATTACTTGATTTAAGTAATATACATTTAACAATTTAAAAACAAGTTCTGAGAAACTCTTTAATCTTGCAACTGCAATAACACAGCATAAAGTGAAATATACTAGATCACTATAAGTAGTTGATATTTAACTTTTTTTGCTCACATTCAGAAATAAAACAGTGGATGTATAGCCATATATAGTTCTCTTTTACAGCGCACTATATGGGACTGTGTTCTTGTTGGACAGCAGTAAAAGCGAGGCCTGTGGCAGTTGTTTTGGGGGATCTGGTGCAGCAGAAACAGGCCTCTGGTTGTTTATGAGAGGAGGCTGGTCTGAGAGGAGGGAGTGTGCTGGGCGAGTGCTGGGCTGGAGAGGAGCAGGCTGTAGAATAAGCACTGAGAATCCGCTGCAGCAGGACTCCAGGGAGAAGCCGGCTGCCTCTGGCACTCATCAGCAGGCAAACAGACGCGCAGGACGGACAGCCTTATCACTGTGCTGACTGTCAATCACAAGTCAGCCTAACCACTGCCCACACACACACACACACACACACATAATAGTTTGTTTTATACAATGTCAGAATGTGGTGCCAATGTAACAACCTATTTTTTATGAAAAGTTAAATATCTAGCTAATTTAAAGGATATTCAATAAATAATTATACAAAAAAATATAGAATTTAAAGAATATAGGCCAATAGTAATGTTGAGTATCAAGCAGTATAATATTATTTTTAATATAAAAATGGACAACTTGAAACCATCCATTTGCAGTTGTGTCATCCCCCTTTAGGCAGTGTCAGTGTGTAATCATTCCCTCCAGGCTACCTTCTCCTATGTGTTGTGTATATAATTTAATTATATTGAAAAACGATCTGCCTTGACGTCAATGTTATCATTTATTGTGCTGTTGAGGATGCCATTAAGTTTGCAAATAGGCCTTATAAGGATGAAATTAGTCAATATAGGTAATAGATAACTTAAAGTTTATGATATTTATATCATGTTTTTGTTGTAAAAATACAAATCAAACTAATATGGTGTGAGATGACTATTACTGCTTTGAAATATTACTACTTTAAGTTGGATAGGCCAAATTTAGTTCTGTTTTTCATACCGTTTTTTATTAGATACTTTTTGAGTGTAGAATTGCTGCCTCTTTTACAGAAATGATGAGCACACTGACTCAGATTTTCCTGATTCTCCAGTGTTCACGGCTGTTGATAAGCCATGGCTCGTATGGTTGGAGGGGCAGTGTTGTTGTTTTGACAGTCAGGGCGCTGTGAGTTTGCAGTAATCTGATCCAGTTTAAGGCTATTCCAGGGCACTGGAGCTGAAACGGGAGCTCACAGCCTCACTGCATCCCCTGAGACACACTCAGCCAAATCATATGCTGCCCACTGACAGACAAATGCATCCATTATGCCTATTTAGTGCAGGGCATGGGTGAAAGGGCAAGAGGCAGAGCAAAGGGATTGCCAAATGCCCCGGTCACCATCGTCTTTAGAGAGAGGGAGGGACTGACGGAATAGTAGTAAAGAGGAAGAGAATGAGAATTGGGGAGGTTTATCGTTCCAGTTAGAGAACCAATAGTGTAGAATATTGCAGAACATTAGGTGAGATCATGTTGGAACATTGATACTGGGGCTTAGAATTGAATATCGCCGCTGTCCAATGAAAAACACTTATCTCCAAAACAGCGACTTTACAGGAGAGAGAAAAAACCTTGTAAACTTTCAATGAAAGTCAATGTAAAAAGAGTTTATTTCAGGTCATTTTTAAGAGTTTTTATTGGTCCGTTCATCAAGAAATGTTGGCACAGTGTAAGGGACAGTTTGTCTGTTCAAAGTATGTAGTAAACTAAAAATCAACAAAAATGAAGACAAGTGTTTTTCATAGGACAGTGACGATATGCAGAATCAAAGATATTTAAAAAATTGTTCATCCTGCTTTTATTGAAGTAACTGTCTTTACTCTCCAGGAAAGCCTTTTGTTGGATTTTGGTGTGTTGCTGTTAGGATTTGAATTAGAGAAGTATTGCCAATAGAATAGGGCTCTATAAAAACCCATCTGTATTGCAGTTAGTTTTCTAAAATGAGTTGATGGAGAGTTGGGGATGAGCTTGGTGGTGATCATCAACTATTACTAATATTATAAAATATATCACACAAAGCATGATAACCTATTGTGCCATCTTTATTTTTAAGAGTGTAGCATATTTACATATTTATATTTGTACCTTTTTAAAGGTTTTAAATGTGAGTAAGTGAGGTTGAGTGTGTAAACAGTGTGTAGTGATCAGCTGCTGGGTGATAGCAGGATGTATTCTCAGTGAGAACATGCCAAAGGCCAGCTGAAACCCTCACAGGGAGCTGGAGAAGGCTGCAGAAGACCACACCAGCTGGCTTTCATTCTACGAACTCGGCTGTCGCAATGGCAGCGCTCAATTCAGCTTACATCGTGCTTGACCCCGAGCTGGCATGTGGATGGTATGTTTAATGCTGCCAGTAAGTGTAGTGATGTCACCTTTAGTAGATCTTGTAGTCTGGTTTCTGACCAGGCTTGATGATGACAGGATTGATAGATCTAAGTCCTTTAACATGGTTTTGTTGAAAGTATGCTAAAGGGCCATAACATTAAAACCACCAGCCTAAAATTGTGGAATGGACTCAACAAGAACTCTGAAGGTGTCCTGTGTTCTCTGCCACCAGGTCTAACCTTAGCAGCAGATCTTTTAAGCCCTTTAAGTTGTGAGATTGGACTTTCATGAGCATCACTGAAAGCCTTGGGGTCAATGACCCTTTTACCAGTATAGCCATTGTCCTTCGTTGGAGCATTTTTGGAAACATCACCTGATGTTTCCAAAAAGACCTGCCCATTGGTGGTCTTCCAATATGTTGATTATCGTCAAATTATTTTAGATTATTCAGTTGCCAAATTTTCTGCTTCTAACATCAACACCAACTTCAAGAGCTCGCTGGTCATTTCCTAGAAAATCAACTTTGATCCTATTACCTGTCAGTGGTTTAAATGTTATGACTGTTTTTGGATTGTCTTGGAAAACTTTAAGCTGCGGGGCCTTCCATGTGTTTGTATTATTTATAGCTCAGTTGAATTGTAAATACAATAGTATTGGGACACCTGTTCATTCAGTGCATCCCAAAAGTATTGGATGGAGCACCATAATTCCAAAGAACACAGTTCCACTGCTCTATAGCTCTATAGCTCAGGGCTGGGTGGCTTTATATCCATATATTCCACACCTGACATTAGGAATAATGCTAATAGGTTCATGGTAACCTGATCCAGAAAGTTCTATTCTATTGCTTGTATGTATCTACAGCGTCTAGACATGATTTTTCAGCAATAAGTGTAAATTAAAGTAGCTTAATGCATTCATTAGGACCCAGCTGGTACATGACCATCCTTTAGTGTTGAAATGTGAGGTTAAAATAATGTTGTAGTTTCAGTTTAAAACAATACTGAAACAATGTTTAATATTACATGGCAATAGCAAAGTATAAAATACTTACTAATAAGTATTAAAATTTTGACTTCATGTGTTTTATATAAATATGATTATAATTATTATTTGTATTAGCACTTAATACTTTATTATACAGTATATTGATCAGTAACCATTCCGAATGTCTAAATATATTGTTAAAAATGAAACAGACAAGAAAGTAAACTTTGTGAACAAAGGTTGAGTTACTGTGTTACTTCTGCTTCAGTCTAAAGAACATTTTCAGCATTCAGAGTTTTTCTGAGTGTTGTTGGATCTATATACTTTTACTGTCTTTACCCCCGAAGAGCTGTACTTTTTTTAAAGAATGCCCAACGTAGAATATAAAGAGAATACAATCTACATTTTAATGCTGATTATTTTTCCAAAAAATCAAAAAACATAATTTAACGTTGATTCAACCTTAATATGATGTTGATTCAAGTGTATGCACAGTATAGCAGAAGCAATTAAGCTGTTTATTAGCAGCATAAGGTGCTTCATTTAACAAGAACATTTAAAATGCAACATAAAATGTGAATATTACATATGTGATGTGTGCATATTAAATATGTCCAATTACACAGATATTAGAATAAAGTAATAATAAACACGCTGACAGGGTTGGAGGTTTGAGGAGTGTCTCTGTTCTGCTGCACACTCTGAGCTCCTCTCTGACTGAAACTCAGCAGAGCTCAAATAAGCTGTTCTTCTGACGTCAAACATAATTTGACGTCCCGTGAAGTAGATTAACGCCATCTGGAGGGACTAGCAAGAAAAACAGTATCTCTCCTTCCTTCTCCCTCTCTCTCTCTCTCTCTCTCATTCTCTGACTATCTCTCTCTGATTTTAATAATATAATTAATTATTATATTTTTTTAAATTAAGAATTATGATTATAATAATAGTTATGATAATATGATAATATCGATATTATATTATAATAATATTAATAAATTCTATATAGAATGTACAATTATCTGAATGGCTGCTTTTGTGAACTTATTAAAACGTGTAATAGCTATCCGTTTGAATGTAAAGTTAAAACCGATTTTTGGAATAAAATTTATAAAATAAAACAAAAGTTTTTTTTAAATATGAACAACTGTGAGCAAAATCAATCTCATGTTTAAAACATCGTGTTACAGATTAGAGGAACAGGATAAATAAATTATTAAAGGGCGGAAAAAATAGTACATATGGAATTTAATTTATTGAATACAGTTAAAAATCTAAATTAAGCTAAATTGCCTAATAATAATAATAATAATAATAATAATAATAATAATAATAATAATAATATAATATAATATAATATAATATAATATAATATAATAATTATGGGTAACTGAAACAAACCAAAAAAAACTTTATTATGTATGTTTTAAAACAATTTATTTTCATCATGTATTATTGTTATTGTTACCGTAATAATAGTCTACGTTTAACAGATTATTATTATTATTATTATTATTATTATTATTATTATTATTATTATTATTATTATTATTATTATTATTATTATTATTAAATCAAGAGTTGTTAAATTATTCGTTAATATGTTAATACCGTGTGTCAATGTATTATTATTATGATTCTTATTCTTATTATTATTATTATTATTATTATTATTATTATTATTATTATTATTATTATTATTATTATTATTATACACTGTAAGAATAGTAGTAATAAAAGCCACATAATTATAACATTATTATTGTTGTCGGGAAATTAAAGTTTAAAATTAGGAAAGTTTAAAAAAGGAATTATTAAGTAATAAAAACATTTGTATTTTAGTTTCTGAGACACAGCACTGAGTGTAAATGTAGGAGATATTGTGTCTACTACAGACGCACACGCACATGCACACACACACACACACGCAGTCACAATGTTCCCGCCAACATGTGGAATAAACCCGCGTGCTGTAGGTGCTGACCTTCCGCAGGACAGTCTGTCTGCAGCCGCGGGCGGTGTGTGTGTGTGCGTTGGTGTGTATTTACATGTTGGGGAGGGGGGGGGGTTGGGGGGGGGGGCATGGTATACATGGATTCTGCTCCCAGATATTGCTTTATTAGCACTTTATATATGTATATATACCGTACTGTACATGATTCAGGTTTTATAATAATAATAATAATAATAATAATAATAATAATAATAATAATAATAATAATAATAATAATAATAATAATAATAATAGTTGTTGTATACAGAATACTAAATTTAAATGATAAGTTATTGTTCTAAAATGTTGATAGATAATAAATAATAATTAATATTGTTTAGCTTCTGCTCCTCATTAGCGTATAAAGCTGCAGTTAATGTATAGTAAATAGAGTTATAGGGTTTGGGAGTTTTCGGTTCAGAGATTTTGGCATAGTACCGATCCCCGGACTTTCGGATCACCTGATCATAATTATCTCTTCATGATGCGCATGACGCTCGTTAACGCACAGCATTCATACACTCGCATCTGCATTTGTTCAACCTAATACAGGTCATTTTAATGCACGAGATTACTCTATTATTATTATTATTATTATTATTATTATTATTGTATATACAATTTTAAAACTAAAATAACATTTTATTAGTTTATTATTGAATCAAATAATTAGTTAATCTACTTGTTATTTTTTTCCTAAATATTCTTTTTCTTTGTTTTATTATTATTATTATTATTATTATTATTATTATTATTATTATTATTATTATTATTATTATTATTATTATTATTATTGACTGTACAACTGTGTCACTACAGATTGGTCTGAATGATTTTTGTGATTTGTCTGTTGTGACTAATTGAATCGCGAGACAATATTACACACTATACAGCGAGCAAGCTACAGCGGTGCGTCCGCGGATCTGTGTTTATCGAGAACGAGCATCACACACATATATACACAAAGAGAGAGAGAGAGAGAGAGAGAGAGAGAGAGAGAGAGAGAGAGAGAACACAAGAAAGAGAACACAAGAGAGAGAGAGAGAGAGAGAGAGAGAGAGAGAGAGAGAATCCAAATCACTCCCATACCTACAATAAAAGCACCTGCATAAGACTGTGTGCCACCAAAACAACTCTGACACTTTAAGACATGGACTGAAAGCGTCCTGTAGTATCTGGTACTAAGACATCACTGCAGCAACAGTAAAACCACAGACAGGTGATAAAGGGAATATCACTGATTATCTGTTTCTGGCACCAGAATGGATCAGAACATGTCCAAAACATCATGCAGGTCTTGTGGGATGTTCCTGGTTTTCCAAGGAACCTATGGTCAGTGCAGAAATGCTACAATGCAAAAATACTCTGGGGTCTAGGTGCCAGATACCACAGGACTCCCTCATAGGTCTTGTTGAGCCCATGCTTCAATGGGGCAGAGCTACAGTATTTTGATGGCATGATAGGGACCAATGCAATTTTAGGTACGTTACAGTGCAAAACAACAATTTCATCAGTTTTTTTGAGCAAATGTAGTTTTTGGTAAGTGCCAGGTGTAATTGTCTCGTCAGCTGACATCAATCAGATGTGAAAGTCATGACAGCATGTTTGTTTAGATGAACGTGTTTCCTCCTTCACTGCAGTGTTTGCTGACTCTCAGACTGCAGAGCTTTTCCACTGTGTCTGTGTGTGCGTGTGTGTGTGTGTGCAGGTGTGCATGGTAGGCTAAGTGTGTGTACTGTGTACTCCCCGCTGCTTACTGGTTCTCAGGGTCTACACTTGCATGTGTGTGAGCGCACGCATGTCTTTCAAGCTTCTGTGTGGTTCCCATGTACGTGTGTGAGAGCAGGCTTCCCTGCCTGGACGGGTCGTGACCTCTGTGTCGCCCAGCGGGGTCCAGACACCCTCAGAGCGCTGCAGGAAGGAGAGAGTCTGTGTTATTCTTTCTCTGCCTCTCAGCCATATTTCACTAGTGCACACTGACCCTGCCTGGACACGGACAACTGCTGCCATCCCAGGTTTTATATCTCTGAGCTCAGAGTAGCTCTACTGTGGTGTCTACAGCCTTCAGGACCAGCTTGGAGTATAAGCATCTAAAGACAATGGAGTCTAGAGGGTTCAAATGGGCTGCGGTTTGCGTTCACACTGGCAGGTGACAGAGCGACAAGTAGCCAGTCATTTCCTATGAGATGATGCATTTTGTAGTTATGATTTAGCAGCAAGTGGCAAGCGACAACAGAGTGACAAACTGAGTTTAATTAACTTCATTCAAATAAATTATGACCACTTGCAGACCCGGGAGCTCAAAGTTCCCACTTTCCGCAAAAAAATAATTCCTAATCTAACAGTGTGGATCGAAACATGGAAAGATTAGAACAGGGTTCTCTCAAGTCTTAAAGGGCTTGGATCAAACACTGTTCATTCATTTTACCAGTTTAACAGTTTTAAAGTTTAGAAGGTGTGATAATGCAGAAGAACCATCATTTGTCATCATTCTTCATCAGCTTCTATACAAAATTTGTTTAAGAACAATTCTTCTATGACATCTTCTCTGGACAATCGGTTGCCTAGTTGTCTTTAATCCTCCTCCTGGAGACCAACATACTGCAGGTTTATCTTCAACCCAATTGTCTTAAACAACCCATTCAATTGTGTTGCTGCTGTCTGAATTGCATGGGACTTTGGGGAGCTTCAGGGAGCTCATTGATGTCGTTAATGTTATGGTTGATTCCCTCCTTCCATTTATGCTTTTTTCAAGAGGCATGCGTTCCGGTGATTTTCATCAAACATTAGTAATAGAGAGTAACATATTTCATGGGTGTAATTTACCTGATGTTAGTGTTTGTGTGTTTAAATCAGGAGCTCACATGTCCCAGGAATGGATGGACCAAAGACTAAGTTCACAGTAGCATTAATTCTTTTGGTAGAACATTACCTGTTAAGGATTACCTGATTTTCCAATATTTTTTCTATTTTAGCATTTTGCAGAGGGTAATCCAGCATCAGATCATCCTTATCCAAAGAAATGGCTCAGTTATGAAGCTCCAGTCATGTGGATGCATCAGGTTCTTGTGAGGCTGTCAGGTATGAAGTTAGCCAAAGACCAAGCCAATAAGCTATATAGTAAATAGCCTATTTAAATGTTGGGTTATCATAGGTAGCTCCTTTATGAACCATCTTGACAGCAGTAATAACTTAAGTAGTCGGCTGGACAGTCGTATAGGAAGCTGAGAGTAATGTAATTGAGCCACTTTGACAGGAATCAATTTCGACATCTTCATTACTAGGATAGAATATTTCTAAAATATTAGTCATGTACCTTATAAGACTTGATTAGCTATGAAATAAATTGTAAGTGCCTGACTGTACAGTAAACTGCCCAATGGTAGGCAGGTGGTTTAATATTTTTCTGATTGGTGTTTTTTTCTACCTTGGTAAGCAGAACTGTACCAGTACTGTAGCTTCTTTAACATTGCAGAAATAAATCACAAACAACTTAAGGATTCAGCAGCTCTGTGGCCTGTTCTCTTGAATCTCTAAACTCCAGGATCTATTCGTTACTGTCATCAGACTCTACAGCACCTAATCACCAACTTAATACACCCATGGTTGTTCTAATGAAATTCTTCAGCACCTCAAACGTTTCTCGAGGTCTTTCCATTTACAGTCAGCACCCTTCAACCTTTTCAGCTTCGCTTCGCAACTCAGCACATCATATTTCTCAATCCCGGGACTTTGGACAGGTCGAAAAACCTTTGATGGATTCTCGGCCTCTGGAGGCTATTTATACGCCCTTAAAGCCAGTTTGCACCTGGGCTGAATAAATCCGAGTTACACCATTTGTTCATTTGGAAGTGTGGGCTTGGCTCGATTCATTTTTCATCTTAAATACGTAGAATTTAATAGGGAGATAAGTTCTTGCTCCCTGTGTGGGTGTTAATATACTGTGTGTGTGTGTATATGTGTGTGCCAGCTGCAATAGTTCAGATAGTTTGTGTGCGTGAGTGTGTGTGTGGTACATTAGCATGAAGTTCACCTTATCTCTTTGTGAAGGTGCTGATTCCAGTAGTGTACACACTCTTTAGTCTCTCTCTCTCTCCCTCCCTTTTTCTCTTTCTATCTTTTCTCCCCCTCTCTCTCTCTCTCTCTCTCTCTCTCTCTCTCTCTCTCATTATGTCTCTAGATGGCATGATTGGTGGCAGAGGGGAGGGTAATTATGATTGACAGCATTACTCCTCTATGTGCCCCTCAGGTCAGCCTGACACTGTCCAGATAAACTGCCTGACAAATGACCTGCATAGCTCTGGTTCACCAAATCCTGGATTTATGTGTGTGGATGTGTCTGTGTGTGTGTGTGTGTACGATCCAGAACAAAATGAAGAGAAAGGCCTTTAAGAATCAGGATATGCATGCACTGTAAAAAACAACCTATAGAAACTTGAAAAAAAAATCAGGTAACTGTTTGCATTTACTTATTATTCGTATATAGAGTTTGTATCATACTTTGAGTAAATAGTATTTAAATTGAGTGACTGAGACACACAAAAAATAAGCTAAACAAAAAAGCACCCTTGTTCACTATTTGGCTTCTGTAATCATTTATTTGCTCAATGGGTCCCCCAGTGTTCCCCCAACCCACGACCACCATTAGTGTGTAGTCTGGCCCATCAAGGCTAACTTCCATTAAGAAGTACAGTAGTTACAGCATTGCAGTTCTCACCCATGGTAATTTGCTCTTATGACCTACAACACTGTGGCCAGCCAGTCAGCCATAATAGAAAATCTAACTGAATATCCAAGGGACTGTAGCCCTGGTGGGGCTACACAAGACTGCAAACTGATGGTGAATGAGAAATGGAGGACACGCACAATATGCAAATAAAAGATGCCAGTGAATATGTCTGGTAAACTTTATCTAATGTTTAAGTCTAATGTCTTAGCTTTTCGATTTAGAAAATATTTACTCAAAATATGGGGTAAACTCTACCCAATAATGGAAGCGCAAATCTATGTTTGGGTTGAAAGTTTTTGCATGTGGTAGATTTGATTTATTTTACTTATCATTTTAATATACAATGTTTGGTAATATTTAACGGCTTTAGAAAATTAGGTAAAATATGTAAAACTGTGGATTTTACTCAGTATTATTTTTTATGTATTGTATTATATTTATTAACACTTTTCTTTTTTTTACAGTGTGAGAAAGCTTGCTTTTCTGAGCTCTTCACTGCTCTGACGTTCTGGCAATAAACTGGAGCCGCACAGTTTTAGCTTAAATGTCAGAATCACTTATCGTTTTCCTGCCTTGGCTTTGCTCGCAATGCATGACTATTTTGTTACAGATTTTTTTTCTTCTTCTCTCTCGTACATTTTCCACGCTGTTGTTTGGGACTGTTCTGAGTTCTGAGTGCTGCAGACGCAGAGTCGTCATGTCGAGATGGGAGCATTGGAGGCCTTTATGAGGCCTTTCCTGTTTGTGTTTACCCCCGACCTCTCTGCATTATGAGAAGGGAAAGTTTATTTGTGCTGTAAAATGCAAAAAAAAAAAATGTCTTCATGTTTTCACGTCTGCCTGAGTTTACCAGAGACTTCTCTACACCATGTTCTTCTGCTTTGCTGTGCTCGGCTCTACACGGGGCATTTGCGGCCCATGCCAGACTGTTAATGCCCCGTGCTCTCCGCCAGGCCCTGCCCTGACCCGGGGCTAGCCTTTGCCCGTAGGTGTGCCCTGCCGATGGGGCGTGGATTTGCGTGCGTAGGGCCCCCTGAGCAACCCCCACCCCCACGTCCCCCCCCCAAAATCCAGCCCCTGTGTGGTCCCGGAGTGCATGCCTGTGTGTGTGGTCCACTGCAGGCCCCCCGATCATCTGTCCGAGGGCTGCTAACTGCCTGCTCAGCCACCAGGGCTGTTTACTTTAGCTCTGTCTGCACCAACCCGGCTCTGATCACTCGCTTCCTCCAGCTGGGCCAAATCAGGGCCTGGGACCCAGCCCATCGGAGAGCACCAACCAACAGGGGAGAGAGGGGCTCTTATCAGAAAGGCAAAGGTATCTCTAAAAGAAAAAAAGGAGAAAAAGAGAGAGAAATGAGGCCCCCAATGACTCAGAGACTCATCGGAGGGGAGGAGGGAGGGAGGGGGTATCACACTGGATATTCCTCTCTAAATGAGAGACATAGATTTGGGTGGACTGGACAGACCCTGCGAGCAGCGAACAGCAATTACCATGTCAGAGGCTTTGCCCCATTGGTCGTGATAATTGCTTGCTGACACCCAGTATAAGAAACAGGACACTGCCGCTCTATAAGGGGAACAGACAGACTGCCGTCTGGCCCTGATCTGCTGCCAGTGTGTCTGTGCACCGAGAGAATTATTGGGGGGAAAAAAAAGAAGTGATGCTATGCAGAGAGCAGGAAGACATACTAATGAATACCTGTCTCTCTGTCTGTCAGTCTGTCTTTCTGTATGCATGTCTGCATGCCTGTCTGTCTGTATAGGGAGTAGAAGTGAACTGTAAACAGTGCTACAGAAACAGGTTCAGGTAATACATAAAGAAACGAGAGAGAAAAAAAAAACATACCTACCATAAAACTGCTGATTCAATTATTACAATTCTTAATTCACAATGGAATCAGTGTTTTGGTCATTTATGTATGTCCAATTTATTAATTTATTTGTTTGTTTATTTATTTATTTAGGTTGAGTTAACATATGCAAGTATTAAATTGTTTGGTTTTTATTTAGTTATGCATATATTATTTTTCATTTTTTATTCATTTTATGTAGATTGTATGTTTTGAACATTAATAAAATCATTGACTGTGCTTTTAATTTATTCTAATGCTTTAAAAATATATATTTTCCAAGATGAAACATGCATACAATCTTAAACAATCCATTTTAATTTTGGTAGGTGCTTGAATAATAACTTGTAAAATCAAATGTGTATATAAATTCTGTTGTATTTTTAAAAAAGAATAATATACTGCCTTATGCAGTAGTTTCTGCAACTCAAATTTAATGTGAAGTGAAATGTTTTGCACAGTTAAACACAAGATTTGACTTAATAAACAATGTATTTATAGTGACACTACCTTTGCACACACTTGTAATATGTTATGATGAATATAGAAACAATAATCATGCGTATATACAGCAGGTTTAATGGGGCACTATAGAGAAATGTGTATGACGTTGAGGTTAACAAAAACAAAAAAAGCTGGTCTTCTCTATTAATCAAACAATTAAAATGAGAAAAATAGAACAGGTTTGACTGCACTTAATTTTGTATAACTGTTGGCTATGGTTAAGTTTCCTTTATTTAGGTAAATGAATGAAATGGGAATATAAATAGAATTAACATGTTTTTAAATTTTAGATTATGTGTATTTAGTGCATTTCCATCTTAACCTTTAATATTTAAAAAGGTTATTAATTAATTAATAAATAAAAACAGAATAATATAATAAAAAATGTCCAAAATATCTCAAATTACACAAATTATAATTCATAATTTAATTTGCTTCTTAAAACAAAAAGTTTTCCTCTTTTTGTCTCTGTTAATATGGTATTATAGATTTAGGAGGTTTATACATTACCCTTACAATTAAAACATTGTTGTGAAATGGTTAAAATTATGTCAAAAATAAATATCTAAATGTTTTCTTATGAAAATGCATTTTACTTTATTGAAAATGACAAAAAATCTAAAGGCAAAAAGCTTTTTAAAGTTTTAATTGTAAATTGATGGTCAACAGTTCAAATTAATGCTTAGTAACTGTGTTTTTCACATAAAGTAGTAAATAAAATACAGCAACATTTTTAAGGAATGCAGATTATAGTTTATTTTATTATTTAATTTATTTTTACTTAATCAAGCCTGACAATTTAAAAGGATGTATTACCTTTATGTTAGACTCTGTTTATTAATATGTTTATTAGTTCACAATAATTATAATAACATAATTGCACTAGTTGCACAAATACATTAATAATTGCTTTAGTTTTAAAAATATATAATACACAGTGCATTACTATGCTGTTATGCAAATTACAGTACTAATGTATAGTGCTGTTTATTCTCCTGATAATGCAATAATACATTAATAGACAGTGAACTAAGGTAATAATGAAAGCTTTATAAAATATAGCTATATAAAATATTATAAGAAATAATACAATTTTAATGTTTTTTTAACAGACATCAAATTATGTACTAATAAAAATCATAATGAATAAATCATCATGCATAATAAAGTTATTTAGAAGTATCTAATTCAAGCTTGTTAAGCCTAAAGAAACATAATAAATACGTTTGTATTTATTAAAATGTTAAATGTCATTGGTAATGTCAATATAATATGTTAGGGATGTTTGTTTCTGTTCACATTCATTTTTATATTATATTTCAGTCAGATCATAATATGATGATACTATTCAAATTATATTATATTATATTATTGTTATTTTCTACTGCATTCAAATGAAATTAAACACACATGTTTAAATGTTTCTGCTGCTTAAGTGTTATTAATTGATTTTAAAGGTGAAAATGAAATATATGAGTAATGAACACTGAGCATCAGTTCTGCTCAAATTGTATCTTCTTTATCGTTCTCTCCAGATTAGCTACCTATTTATTAATTTCCTTATTTACAGTGAAGGTCAGGCGTTTTGTGCACTGGAGAGCACCACCCCACACGCAGCATAACTTCTCCCATAAATCCAGAGGTAATGAGGCGGAGAGCAGGGTGGAGCTGCCACCACCCTGGACTAATGCCTCTTAATAAGGGCCGCTGGTTGGACCTGTCCCTTCACCAAAGTAATTCCTCTTATTAGGTGTGTTGATTGGACCTAACCCTTCAGTAAGATAATTCCTCTTATTAAAGCGTGTTTTCACAGAGCACGAGGGGAGCGGGGGTAATTCCTCTTATTTGGGTAGTTGGAGCCAGGATGTGGAGGCAGATTTGGGGGCCGTGGGGTAGCTGGTTGTGTTTAAGCTCTCTGTTTTGCCAGGGAAGCCCTCCGAGGTTGGAGTTTGCCTATTACAAATTGAGGGCTGTGCCGGCAGGCGCCAGGGCAGTGCAGAATGACTAGTCCCCGAGACCTTTGACCCATAGCCTGGTATACTCTGCAGCCCAGTGCAGGAGAGCAGTGACCTACCCGGGGCAGAATTCCAAGCGTTTCCTTCTCTGGAGGGCAGTTGGGAATTCATCTGATTTTGGGAGACTGTCGTGCTAATTAAATTTAATGCAGACCACTCCACAAATAAACACAGCGATAATGCTTACTCACTCAGAGTGATGAATGAACGTGATAACCTAATGAAGATCATCATTGCCATCCTGAATTCGATGGGGAATGGGCTGTACTCTCTATCTCTAAGCACCATAGACTGTTAGAATTATGTCTTATTTAGTTGAGTTGACTTAAAATTAATAAAGCTACCTGAAAGATCAATTTGTAGGGAGGCAACAACATAACCACTTTGTGTTCTCTAAAGAAGCTTTCAGTCTGTTTCTGTTGAGAAATAATTTAAATAATGACATGTTTATTAAACAATGTTCCTTCTAACTTTACAAATGTACTATTGGATAAAAATAACTCTATTAAATAATTATTTAAATAATTATTTATTAAATAATTAATCTCTGTTGGTAACAGTCCACTTTTTCATCTGTAACCTAGAAGGATCTTCAGCCAGTAAGTAGCAATAGTCAAGCTTCAAATGATGGTTATTGACCCTGTCATTACCTGCAATTCAATAGAATGAAAAGGTCCTTTAGAATATCAAAAATGAACATTAACTCAACATTTTACCCCCCAAAAAAGTTACCTTCTTAAAGTCTTCTTAAAGTAACTTTTAGAAATAACATTATACTACTTATAGTGTAGGTTCAACACCAATTACATCACAGTTATTTCTGGCCTAGTACAAGTTTCAATATCTTTTTTATTACAGCTCTATCAGTTGACCTTTAAGAAGATTTTAGTACATGCTATATCAAGAGACTTTTTTTTTTAAATAAGACTATACTCAATTTATTGCAATTTATACTTTTGCACTGAATCTATGCCAAAGACCATGCATACCTGCATACAGCCAGGAATGTAACATTGCGGTGATGCAGACACAGTTTTCACATGCAGCATTTGCAACACCTAAAACTTCTTCTTTTTAGTTTGTGTGACTGATGAAATGTTTTGTTTGTGACTATCAGAACTGTGTTGTAAATTATGGTTAACTCTAGATACTGGCCTGGGTGTACTGATCTACTCTTCCATCGTCCTTTTCTGCTTGTGCCAAGATCCCACAATACAGCATGACCTTTTGTTGACTGCACAATAAATACTGTATAGACTGTATATCACCAGTTTGAAACAAAGCTCAGATCTAATCATCTGTTCTATCTGTCCTATTATATGAACCCCAAGAACCCTTAATCAATAATCTTATGCTCCTAAAATAATGCAAATCTGAAGACTTTTGCTTACAGCTTCCTCTCCTTCTCAGTTTCCTCCTCTGTGCTCGAGGTAACAGGAAGCAGAAGATGAGAGACATCTGTCTATAATGTAACGTTTCCTCGCGCTACGTGCCAACCGATGGCTTTGATTCTATGAAAACAGATTTAACCCCCACCCACCACGCTGGCCACGATGGACATCTCGGAAGGAAAACAAAACAAAGTGTGGAAAAAAGGAGAGAAACCTCTCTGCGCTCTGTGTACTCGGAGCCGAGATGTTTCTTCAGCCCTCTCTTGCGTGGGTGGCGGGATGCACCCCGTGCAGCTCTGTTTAAACACCCCCCGTCGGATCCCCCGCCACTCCGCACACACGACCCGCTGGGCTCGGTGGCCCCACTGCTTCATGGTAATTGCTTCAGGAAGCGCGAGCAGCATGGTTCAAGGACTCCTTAATTCTATCAGCGGGCCGGGACCGGCGCGGCAGGCCGGGCGGGCCGTGTGGTGAGACCCTAAGGAACCGTTAAAGCTCATTTACCACCAACAGCATCCATATTCCTGTCACTCAGCCACAGGCCGGCCTCCTGACAGCACCGGGGTGAAACGACTCCCAGGCTTTCATGTAGAATGATTGATGCATTAATCACTGGATATGGTTTATGGACTGTGACGAGGAGGGGAGAAGAAAAACTGCACGGCTTCCATCGCAGGACCGCCGACTTAACACGTGTTGTGGTCATATTAATGTGTGGAGGTGTCCTGTGTCCCGTGAATGGATGAGGGGAGCACAACTGTTTGCTCTGTAAATGATGATTGTAAATCACATTCTGACATGGTCCAACATCCAGCGTCCAGCGCCAGCATGTTTTCTGATGAACATCCACACTAGGAAACGTCTACACTGGCTTCGTAATGAGCGATAAGAAATGTTTGTGGGTCTGCATTTTTGCAAACTGCTTTTGCAATTAAATCGCATTGTTTTCTCCATGTTTAACCCAATAGAAAAGCGCAAGCATAGTTTCCTCGCGTGCACTCAATGTATCTGGGCCTTACAATGATTACAGGGTTAAAAATCCAGCAACTGGAAACACATCCTGTCATTGAACGTGTACCTCCAGTACAGGACCTCCCAAGTTGCCCTTTTCCATGCTCTGACCAGTAGAGAGACTGTGTGGTCATGCGGTCAGGTCTTGTAATTGTGGGCCAGAATCTTTTGCAGACTTGGGGCAACTGTGTGGTTGGTCACTTTTTCCCCTCAGAGGTCAGTGTATGGAAGCACTGCCTCGTTCCTGACGCAGACAGATCTCTGGCCTTTGGCATTCTTATAGGACTTCCAGTATGAAAGCCTGGTGACACATATAGAATGGCAGGAAGCTGAGACATCCTCAGCAGAGCACGCAAACGATCTTCCAGGCTTTACTGTATGGGAAGACAAAAGCCGGTTATGTACAGTAGACTATAATAAAGAAAAGAAGTAATATTGTTGAATTGTCCCAATCATTTTCTTTCAGGTACTCTGGTTTCCTCCCACCTTTATCATGTTAAATTTCACCCTGTATGGGTATGGATGGTGCCTTACCATGGACTGGTTCCTTGTGTAAGGAAGGTGTTAAAAAGAGCTTATCTTGCTTTTTCGGTGTAACTATCTCTAATCTACAGAGAAGGTTTTTACATAGACTCTTGTTCATAGCTGTGAGGATTTGATTGCATTCGTTGATAAGAGTGTTTGTGAGGTCACAATGTGTTTGATAACTACCCCACCTCTTCAACAAAAGTATTGGATGGAGCCACATCCTTCTAGAGAATAAAGCTCCACTGCTCTAAAACATTTTAGACCCCCTTTTATCGGCAGTACTTGGAACTAGAGAAACTCTGTGTAGACAAATATTTGTACATCTGTGTCAGTGATGGACGCATCCTAAAATAGCATCCACATACAAATAGTATAGTATAGTATACTATAGTTTACTATAGTATAGTATAGTAAATAACAGGACAAATAGTGTCTAAGTAATTTTGTCCTGCTTTTCTACTGATGCATTTTTGTTTAAATATGTTCATAAATCAAATATGGAAATTCTGTTACTTTATTGTTTGATATTGTAGTGCCTCTAAGTCTGCGAAAATCATCTGCTCAGCTGCTGCTCTATAACGGTAGGTTAAGTGAGGTGAACTGTGAGTGGCCTGTGGCCTAGGACTTAACGCACGGTCTATTTTACGTGCAATTGCATTTCCCCAACTCAGACTGCATCACCAGCATTTACTGCCCACTGAGGAGCTCAATATGTTCAAAATATTTTTTTGAACATTTAAAGTAACTTTAACTAAAAATTGTCTTGTCAAAAATAGACAACAATCAGCATCCATCAACTCCTCTAAGCATCTGCCTAGCACTCTGATAATTACAAAATACAGTATGTTTAAATTATGAGCTATACAGAGTTTACATGAATTTATGTTCACTTCTGAATCTGATTGCACAGAAACTGTTGATCAAATGTGCTTACTTTAATGTGAACATGAACTATGAACATCTATCAGCTAGTAGATGAAGTTTAAGCATCACTCAGAAAGAAGTGTTTGGTCACCATCTTCCAATGTCTGAGTTGAACTCCGCTCAATGATTTTCGGTACCAGGATCTGTTTTCTCTCCTTGCAAGATTGAGAAGTCTGAGAATACTCCAGTTAAAAGTTTACTATAAGATATACTTAAATTACATAAGTCTACAGCAGCATATGATATAAGTATGAGGAACTAATGGACATGTATATACTGTAAATGTAGCTTGAGCAGCCTACAGATCAAATGGTTAAATGGTCAGTATTGGTAGTAAACAGCAAAAAACAGACATGGATACTAGAGGCCATATGAATGAAGCACAGGCTCACAGTCTGAATGTATGTTTTTGGAGAGATGATCCTGGAGCCACCAGCCTCAGCCACAGGCCTGCTGCCCACATGTTCACCTTCCCACCCAGGCGTGCCACGTTACACAGCCCATTAGCAAGCAAAACTTGTCAATAAGGCTGGAATGTTGCGTCACATTGGTAAAGGAGGGGTCCAGTAGGAGGGTGAGGAAAATAGCCTTTTTCCAGTGTCTTAATCTTAACACATATTATGGGACTAAACCAATATTTAACATTAATTTTATATTATTTATCAGAGTCAATATGTTTTAAGTACAACTAAGTATATTTTTTTCCACCAGAGAATTGATTCCTTGTTGGGTCCTGTTTATCAGTATTGACTCTGCATATTCTGACTACTCTTTGTATCACCCCTTTTTGTAATAATATATTTTATAATATCCTCCAATATAAAATGACTAGATGCTTTTCAGTCTGGTGCTTGATATGAAATCATGGCTACAAAACATGCCCTGTAACTGTGCATTTATCACTCTGTTGGACTGTCTTTTGTCACTAAATTGACTTTGGTTTGTCACTCTAATGGTTGTTGCCAAATCGCTGTTCCAAATAGTGTGTTTCCTCTGATAGGAACTAACAAGGGAGGATAGAGTGTACAGTATCTGTTCTGCATTGCGAGTTGTGACAAATGAACGCATACTGCCTGAGTCTGATTACAGCACAGGGATTTGGGCCTCGACCCAATGTATAATGGCTCATTAAACATTTACTCATTGTATTTCATCAAGCTAATGTGTAAAACATAATGTGCATTTTTAACAAGATTGCTGTCATTTGTATTAATAATTACAGGTCTATTAAATTAGCAGGTCAGCAAGTTGTATAAGCACGTGATTCAGTTCATTATATTTATATTAAGAACTTTCAATTATTAATAATACTGCATTCATTTATATGGTATATAGCTTGATAATTTGCACCCCTTGAGGTAGTCCATGGTGGATTTAGGTTGAGGTTAAATATCCTCATCCTCCCATATTAAACTTTTTGTATAAATAGTTCTATTTCAAATTACATAGCCCAAAAGGCACATTAAAAAAGTTATGCCCAATAGTAGAAGTTATGCACGATTGTAATGATGCTGTAAGAACCATAAGCTATTTAACGGTCTGCCTGGATTTTTATTTATGTACTGGGTAGTCTGTATAATTATTTTTTCTAATGTTTAATCTTTTTTTTCCTTTGTATTTTTTTCTGAAAAAGCAATAATTGAGCTCATAATTAATCTCTTCAGTTGTTTTAGATGGAACAATGGCTGCTTGTTGTTGGCACATGATCTAATGAGTTTAATATATATATATTATGTTTTTTATATTTAACAAATGGTATAAAATGATTTGAGAGAGGTGGAAAAACTTTTGCATTATGGTCTTTTCCTTTTTTTACCCTGAAATTACAAAACAAGACTGGTACATATTCTTTAAAAGGTTAAACATCTTAAAAAAGAGTTATTCAGTGTGTCACTTCCACTCTGCATGCCATTGTACAGATTAAGGGGTTAAAACACAGTGGTAAAACTGTATAAATCTCTCCCCATGCTATACTTGCTGATCTGAACATGACCTTTGCATGACGTGATAAGGAGTATGGATGATAAGTAGCAAAGTTCTCTTATCGATGGGCTAGCTTTGAGAATGAGCTAATTGCTCTGTACGGTACATAGCCAGAGAATCACTATCATCTTTCAGGACTTAAACATTTCCTTCCTCGTGATAATGCTCTCCTATCGCTCACTTCCTTTTCAACTCAATCCCTGTGCCTCAAGCAATTAAATTGGTAGATGGACATTATCTCTTTCCTTCAGAATTCTGACAATTAGAATTTGTGGCATGAAAGCGAGGCTCCCAAATCTCACATCTCACAACGGCTGCCCTCTGCATATTCAGATCATCTGATGCCCTGTGACCAGGCGCACTGCCGACTTCACTGTCCTGAGTTTGGATCCATAGTGTGAAGACTATTTTACACTGACGCAGAAGCCTGAAGACCATCCAATAAAAATACACATCCAGCTTCACGCCGTCGCGTGGTCTCCTGCATCTTCACCCCCGCATGTGGTGCGTCTGCTTCCGGAAAGTTCCTCACTGAAGCTGTTCTGAAAGGGCCTTTCTGGGTGCTTCAGAGAGAGCTTTTAAAAGACGTGTGAAAATGTTTTTCCAGGCTGTGAGACAGTCGATTGCTCTTTGGGACTCATTCTGTGTTTTTGTGGAATCCGTGTTTTTAACAGGTATATAATGGTTAAAGGTTTCAGGGAGGTCTTCTTGTAAGTCTCATTGAGCAGGTATGGCATTGAGCTTTGCCCTCTGCTCCTCTGGGCATCATTACACAGCCCTGAAATCCCTCCGGATATTTTTACACTGGAGAAATATTTTCTCAACTGATTGTAAGCACCTCATAGAAGGAAAGAGTGGTTGGAAAAAATGCAGTTGAGCGATACAGCTCCAGACCCTTTCCCCCTCTTCTCAGTGTTGTGGCATATTTGTCTTATTGCAGAGAAATGTAAAAAAGGAATGTGCATGGTTCTCCTTTCTGACTGAGTGGCATGTTAATACGTTTGACACTAATCATGGAGTTCCCATGTTGCTTTGATTTGCCCTAGATTGGACTTTAATGTGCAAACACGCGGAGGTCCAATCAATGTGGGACTACACATGGAGGCCTGCGCAGCTCTTCTCTTCTCCTCTTTTCTTCTCTTTTCTTCTCCTCTTTTCTTCACTTCTTTTCTCCTTTCCTCTTTTGGTCTCTTCTCTTCTTCTGCATGCCTTTTTTCTTTACCTATATTCTTTTTTCTTCTGTTTTTTTCTCTTCTCTTTTGTTATAGTCTTCTATCTTCTCCTCTTGTATCTGGCTTCTTCTCATTTCTTCTTTTCTTTTCTTTTTTTCAAAGTCTTGCTCCCATCCTTTTTAATCCTGTTTTGTATTTTCTCATTTAATTTCTTTTATTGTTCTCTTCTTTTGTTATTTTAATAGCATATTGTCTGATTTTGTCTCTTCTCCTTTTTGTGTGTTCTTTTTGCATCTCTTCTCATTTCTTCTTATCCCATGTCTTGTTCTCTTGTCTTTTGTCTCCATGTCTTATATTGTCTCATCTGGCATTTTCTCTTCTCCTCAGTTTTCTTCTCTTTTTCTCTCTTCTATTTCTATCTTGTCCTGTTGTATGTCTTCTCTTTTCTTGTCTTTGCTTTATGTCACATATCTTATCTCATCTGGTTTTGTATCTTTTCCTCTTATTTTTCTTGTTCTCTTCATGCCTCCTCTCATCATTATGTTCTCTTCTCCTTTCATTTTTCAACTTTTTTATATTCTAATCATTTATATTTTCTTATCTTCTGTTCTTTGTTCTTTTTACCTCTTCTCTTTTTTTTCTGCCTCATCTGGAATATTCTCTTGATTTCTTTACTCTTGTCTTCTCTTCTTGTCTCTTCTTTGTATTTCCTTTCTCAAATTATCTTGTCTCATCTGGTATCTGTTTTTCTTCTTGTTCTGTTTATTTTCTTAACTTTTCTTTATTTTTTTTTTTTATCTGCTCTCCACAACTGTTTCCCTCTTCTTCATTTATAATTTATTTTTTCTCTCTCACCTGCCCACTCTCTCTTTCCTTTTTGTCCATTCTTTTACCTTCTCATCATGTACTTTCTAATTTCACTTCTCTTCTCTTTTATTTTCAATTTAAAGAATTTTATGCACAAGCATGCAAAGGTCTTATCAATGTGGGACAGCATGCAGAAGAAAGAGTATTGCAGACATGTTGTTAACAGGAGAAAGATGAGATTTTATTAGGCAGTTGAAAAGAGGAGTGTCTAAAACTGTAGTTAACAACCTATTTTCAGTTTGATAGAGAAAAAGAGAGAGAAAGAAAGAGAGAGAGAGAGAGAGAGAGTCAGAGACACATGCCAGGTGTACATGAGGTCACACAGCACATTCTGCGTTGAATCCAGTTTGAGAAACAGTGTGAGAATGAGATGTGAATGTGTTCTCGTTGGGAGGGGGTTCAGTATGCCCGCAGGCAGCTGGATGTGGAGTGTGTGGTAATGAGCTGTTGGAGGAGATGTTCTGGCTGTGCTGGGGAAAGCCGAGGCGAGGTGAGGAGCTCTGCCATGCTCCCGTTCTGCTCTCACCTCTCACTGTCCCTTTACATTAGCATTAGCTGCAGCAGCTCTGACACTTCCTCACAGTACTGAGTGTGCTGGCCAGTGGAGGTGTTACTAAAACTGTATGAGTGTCTGTTTGAAGTCTCTCTCTCTCACTCTCTCGCAGTCTCTCACTCTTTTATTTTATTCTTGCCTCATTTCTCTATTCTTTCTCTCTTCATTTTGGCAATCCTATTTGTGATGCTTCTCTCTCATCATCTTCTCTTTCTTTTCTGTATGTCTCTCTTTTTTGACTCTCTTCCACTTGTTTACTTCTTTTTATCTCATCCATTCACTTCTGTTGTTCTGTCTGTCTCACTCTTTACTATAAGAAGATAAAATATTGGGCATTGATATTTGCATTAAATTTATTCTTTTTGTTATTTTCACTTCTTTTCTCATTCTCATATCCTCTTTCACTTTCCTCCTCTCTCTCTCTCTCTCAGTTCTGGCAACATTGCTTGTGGTTGTGGCCGGGATGATGTGGTTGTCCCACAGGAGTGTAACCAAACCATTTTGTGAATTTAAATATACCTACTTCATATTTCATCTGCTGAGAAACATACAGTCCTCCGCTGTCTGGACCAAACGTCTTGTGAACTTTCACTGTTGTCCAGAGAAAGTTAGCTTATTGTTTGTATGATATTGTTCTCTGTCTTAGAGAATCATTGCCATTGGACATTTACATTTGTTCTTACAGAGCACTAAAAGCCGTTATATTAGATAATAAAGATAATGCCAGTTGAACTATAGAAATGGTTCAGAACTGTACAGTGGGCATTTAAGAAAAGAACAGTTGACCTTCTCCTGTTGAGTTACCATTTTGGGGATGTGAGGTGGCGTATTCTGGAATGCACAGTATGATCACGATTTTAGAAAGGTGCTGACACCTCCAGCGTACCTCATCTGAAGGAGAGGACAAACAGACCATCCATCTCATTCCTACATGACAGGCATAATAGTGTTTATCGTAGAGTAGACACCTCGCCATAAAACATGGACACTTAGAGTGCCCAGGACACAAATCCATTTGTCCGATCTGGCCGACAGTCCTGCCTCTCAGGCTGAAGGAGCGGTCTGGCATCCGGCTGGCAGGACTGAAGGCTTCTTTAAGTCTGCAGGGTCTTATTTAAGTGTGGGTGTAGAGTGAGTTATTAAAAAACACAGAGAGGAAAGGTTAACATTATGAAAAGTGACAGTAATTATGATCCATTAACCTTTTCCAGCTTTTGGGCAGATAAGGAGCTTGGATGGCCGCGCGCCACTGAAATGATTTAGAGTGTTTTTGCTCTCCGGAGGTTAGAATAAGGTTCACGACTCGAAAAAAGAAGACGGGGAGAGTGAGGGATTGTCTGTGTAAAACATGACAGTAAATTTTACTCTTCCGGGTAGTATGGTGAGGAAGGAAGGGGATTTGATAGCAAAACAATGGGGTCGTGTTAGGTGTTAGCTCATTTTTGACAACAGACTTAGCGCAACGCTGAGTTTCCCTGAAAGTGAAGCGAAACTGAAAGAAAGAGCTCAGTGCTCTTTATGTCCAAATGTTTGTGAGCACCCTTTCTAATGAATGCAGTTAGCTACATTAGGATGCATCCATTGCTAACACCATATTAGTCAACAAACAAATATGGCATGTGCAATAACTTGGGTGACAATTGAAATATTTTATAATAATTTTCTGGAGTTTAAAATTGCTGTGGTCAAATTGGCCCCAAAACATAATACAATATGTCTTAGTATTAATATAAATATATAGTATTTTTGGTTCTAAATATTTTAGATGACAATTTGTTTACTTAGAAAAAATATAAAGCCATTAAAAGACCAATAAGGTCTCTATTTTAAATTTAAAGTAAATGAATAAGATTTAATGGTGATATGCATATTTCTCCATAGTCTCATTACATGTATTCTGGTTGTATAAGGGGGGTGGGAGACATTTCATAAATAGCTATTTACATTTTTTAAATAGGCAACAAACAAATAGTATTCTACACAAACTTGGGTAACTTCTAACATAAAAGATGTTAGTAAATTTGAAGGTAACAGGAGGGTTAATTTAACTCAAACTACACTCTAACTATAACAAGTTACTATTTTATTTTAAGTTGGCCTGACTTTACATAGTTTTTACAGTGAACTTACTGAATCACTAGGCTGCTGTTTAAGGAGTTTAATATCAGTGAAGCTAAAAGGTTATGTCAGGTCTTCATTAGTGCAGTAGAGGACTTTGCTGCGAGTAGCTCCCAAATGAAGCTTCTCTCAAGTGGAACAAGTTCTCAACACTGAGCTTTAAGTGTCTGTTTCAGCATTTAGTTATCTCCACCCTAAAGTCGATAAACTATTTCACACTAATGTACTGTAAGTGGTGACATGCCTGAGTGGATGGGAGTTCCAGGGTTTGTGAAGCAGTGTGTATTTAACACAGTAATATGCAGAAAGCGCTGCTGATAGTTAAGATTAGTGTGTGTGAGATTAGTGTGCTGCTCAGTGCTCAAAAGTTAAAGAAAGTTTGAATATATATATATATATATTTTTTTTGTAGCTGCACTATATTGCACTGTAAATGTTTACCTGAGTCAAAACAAATTTTCAAAATATCAAATTTTAAACAACACAGACTTCAGAATTTAAACAAATTGTGGGTTGATAGTGTGGAAAAAAACTGATTACAGTTGTCTTTTCCGCAATAACAAGTACTGTAAGGTATTAAAAAAAGTTTGGGCTCCTCTGATAATGTTTATGATTTTTCTTTATAAATCATTTGTTGTTTGGAACAGCAATTATAGTTAAATATATCATACATCATATTTACAGTATATCATATAAACTTTCTGTAAATCATATAAACTTCACTTCTCAAATATTACTGTGTTCATCTGGTATATGATATATTCATATGTAATTGCTGATCTGAACAACCAATGATTTATAAAGGAAAATCCTGAAAATTATCAGGGGTGCCCAAACTTTTTTCATACCACTGTAGTGTGAAATAATAAAAAAAACAGGGATGTTCACCTGATGTCAATGGCCCAACATGTCACACTGTTAACAATGCACTCCTATGTTGAAGTAAAATACATGGTTTTGAAGTTTTGAGCACGTGTAATCTACCTCTGGTAGAAATGACATGGAAAATAAGAACAACAGAAATCAGTCTTTTACATAAAGCATTTAATCAATACATTACCTCACATGGCATTACATGTTTTGTGATGTGTCTTTTCCACATGTGCACATTGGGATGACAATAGTAATATAATACACTATTTTGCCAAATGTATTCACTCACCCATGTAAATCATTTAACTCAAGTTTCAATCACTTCCATGGCCACATGTGTATAAAAACAAGCACTTAGGCATGAAGACTGCTTCTACAAACTTCAGTGAAAGAATGGATTGACCTCAGTGAATTCCAGCACTGTGGCACCGTGATAGGATGCCACCTGTGCAATAAATTCAGTTGTGAATTTCCCCACTACTAAATATTCCACAGTCAACTGTCAGTGATATTATAACACAGTGGAAGCGACAGGGAATGGAAGCAACTCTATTTTTTAATGTAGTGTGCAGAGATCACCAACTTTCTGTAATGTCAGTCACTACAGACCTCCCAACTTTATGTAGCTTTAAATTAGCTCAAGAACAGTAGAAAGATTTATGGGTTTCCATGGCCGAGCAGCTCCATCCAAGCCGGGTTCAACAACCCTCTGGGCTGAAGATCTACTAGTCTGTACACTTTATTTCCCAAAACAGATTTTTTTTTAGCCCGCCATGTAATGGCTTGGAAAATGTCTGGCACACAGCCAAACTCAATTTCCAACCCCTGGTGTATATAGTGCAACACTTGAATTAATGTACTGTTTACTGTATAAACCGAAAGTGTGTGACTTTGGCTATGGCAAACAAACTACTTGCCACCCTGTTATTTTGCCTCTAATATGACCTCATTTTGCTCATTTTTGTTGATAAGCTCTACCTACTGTATATAGGCCTTGATACTTCAGCCCAGGAGTTCCCACAGAAGCCACATAGCTTATCATTTAATAATGGTGCTTTCCCCTCATTATGTTCATGTGCTTCTGTGTGTATTTGAGGTATCTGAACCAGTATTGGAAGTGACTGACAGTTCCTTGAGCTTACACACACACATGCACACACGGACACAAACACACTCTACTGGTTCATGCAGTGAAGATGAGCAGGCTGAGGCGGGGCGTGTAGGCCGGGTGTTTGGTGTGTGTGTGTGTGAGGCTGTGGTGCAGTGCGTGTGTGTGAGAGATGGTGTTGGGGGGCTTGTGTGGAGGCGAATAGCTCTGCCGTATGTTCTTCAGGGGAAATGTTTATGCTAGGCCGTGATTAACACCGTCCAGGTGCTCTCTTGGCAATGGCGGCTGCCGCTGCTTTAGACGCTCGCACATTTTCTCCGTGGCTGGGCGCAGTCATCTATATTTACAGAGCGCTGTGGGCCAACACGCTGAACTGTTGACCACCATTTATTCTAGGAACGTCTCATAAATGGCGCTTCTCCTCTGAAAAAAGAGAGCCGGAGGTAGAGGGGGCTGGAATTCCACAATGACACGGAGTGTAAGTCAGGGTGCTGCTAGGTGTTGGAGGGATGATGAGTAGTGTGTGTGTGTGTGTGTGTGCGTGTGTATACATGCATGCACACATGTACAGTATGTACTGTATGTCTCTAGGGAGTGACAGTGAGTCCAGCCGGTTGGTTTAGGTCTGATTTAGGAGAACGACCTGCAGAGTGATACTGCAGACAGCGTTCAGCGGGCAAGGCCGCATTTTCATTAACCCTATCTCCCCCAGTCTAGACAGGAAGGCCTAGTAACAGCCCTGAACAACCACCGCTACTGTCGGCCCAGTGGGGTGTCTCACGGTCAGGTCACGCTTCTGACCACAACTGTGTTTATACAGTATATTTATTCAGTGGTATTTTAACATTTGGAATCAGTGTTCTGATGTTTGGAATCAATGTATTTATCCTAATATGAAAATATGCTCTTTAATTGTTTCTTCTCAAATCAATTGCATTGAAAATAGTTTATCCTCCTACTATTTCTATTCTAAGCTTTCTACTATATAAGTGTATGATTGCATTTAGTTACAAGGGCATTAGTGAGGTCAAGATGTTGGATCATCCCCACCTCATCTCCAACTCTCCATAATTTCAGAGAACACAGTTCCACACAGCTCTGCTCCAAAGCTCAGTGTTCTCAACTTGTCCAGAAATGCGCGTGAAAAACGTGCATTATACTTCCCTTTAGAATGGGGAGCCCAGGAGCCAAATTGTCCATAAAACCGCATTATAATACTGTATTTACTGGACAAAATAAGACTCAGCCACTTCATTTTCACACAGAGAAGTATACACTGCTACCATCAATACATCAGTGTGAAAGTGTCTGTTTTAACCTTTTTTTTTTTATTATTCTTTATTTCAGTCTGATTCTGCTACTGTGCCATCTTCAAATTTGTGCCAAAAAGGAAATAAAAAACATATATTATTAACTTAATTAGTAAAATATTAAGATTGTTGATTGTTGATTAAAGCATCCATAAACCGCTTCTCATGAGTTATAATTGTTTGTAGTTATCATCATATCAGCACCTGTTTTTGTAAATCAGTGATTAATAAAGTTAAATCAAGTGAGCTGGAGATGGAATTGAACACATCCATGTGGAGATTGAGTGTCATCAAAAGGAAATTTGCGACAAATCATTGTTCTTTAAACCAACTCACAACATATATAGATCTAGTGAAATATGTATGTATTCATTCTTATTTTAAGTGTTTGTTTTCTTAATTTTAGTTAATTTATATAATTTGATCACACAAAAACATAAATATATAAATGTTAATTAATACACATATAAATATGACTACTTAACACCTTATGAAATTTTTTAATTGTTATTACTTTTTACTATATTTGCCTGCATCTTTTGTATTTTTTGTACAACCCTTATTAAAACTTTATTAAACAAATATAGCTAAAAACAACTAACGATATATAATGTATATCTAATTAAATATATTAAAAAATACTTTGTATTTTAGCTATTTTTGTCTTTATTCGTTTATTTAAATAATAATTAAACAATAAGGATGAAAGGATGCAATTTTGTAAAAACAAATGTATAAAATATCAGTGAAACTATTACTGGCAGACAGTAATGATATTGAATATATAATATATGTTAATAGATGGGCGGGAGATCATGTGACAGAGGACCTGCAGGCTCATTCAGGAAGTTTCCAGGGATGGAGGGTTACTGTTTGTTGTCTCTGAGGTGAGGAGAAAATGTGTCCCACAGCTTGTGTTAAACATACTTGTTTTTGTGAAGCTACTGGTAATATTGTGGGTCTAACTGAATAGTAATTGTTTTGAAGTGTTAACTAAATTAAAATATCATTACTGTGGAGAAGTGCCTGGGCTGAACAGTTTAGCTAACGTTACCTAGCACTCACTAAGTTAACTAGCTAAACTAACTAACTAGCAAAAAAGGACATTCCTTTTTAATGTAACATTATTTATTGCCTATTCGATTTATTTATGGTGTCGCTACACTGTCTCAGTGTAAAAAAGCTGTGTTTATTATAAAGTATATAAAGAGATAAAATTTGTTAGTTGAATGGTGAGCTGTATTGTTAACATAAATATTTGGTTTAGTTTGTTAATGCTTACGCTAATGCTAACTATATGTTGTTTTCTATGGGTTGTTTGTTTTAGTTCATCCTGGGTGTCCTTGTTTGTATTATGTTTTTTATGTTTGTATTTGTTTTTTTAGAAAAAAAAAACTTAAATAAATAAAATAAGTAAGTAAAGTAGCTAGCTCACAAGTTAATTGGTTAGCTAGCTTTGTTTTTAGCATTTGAATGAGGAGCCAGCTAGCCTAGTTAGTTAACCCTAACTTGTTAGTTAAATAGGTTATCTAACAAGATTAGCTAGTTAACTAGAAAACAGTAGGTTGTTAGCATAGCCTAGTTGTGTAATTTGGTAGTTATTTATTTCAGATTTGTTTCAAACAGAGCTGTACAGTTTTTTAGCTTTGAAAATATTCATATTGTCAGGCTTTTTGGAAAAGCTTTTACTGATAGCAATTTAGCCAATTTTACTAACTAGCTAACCTAACCTAAATAACTAACTAACTAACTAATTGGGATATCTGTGTCTAATCTCACTGAAAATAGTTATTTATGTAATTGTTATTCTGTTATTCTTATATATACATACGGTGGCCGAGAAAGCCCAACACACTGCAAATTGAAAAGAGCTGCAAAAGCACAAAACACATCCATCAAAATTACAACACAGGCACTGCAAATAGAGAAACGCGCTGAAAATAAAGAAACAAGCTGTAATTAGATAAACGCACTGCAAATGCAGCCACAACACAAGGAAAGTGAGTCACAACCCAACAGAATTTTCCCAGGGGACCGTAAAAGATGCTGTGCAGTTAAACTACTTATTCAGTTCGGTTTCCCCTAATAGTCTTCTGTACACACACCCCAGTCCCAGATGTTACTGAAGACATAGTTTAGGGGTACAGCAACCTCTTAGGGTCGCCCGGGGAAATTCTGTTGTGTTGTGACTGAGATTAATTGAATGAAGGACAGGACATTTTAAATAGAAATGACTGTACTGAGTATGGGATTGTGTTTAAATGGTGTTTTTTAAGGCTCTATCATTACCTATGCATTTTGTCTGTGATCGTGTGTATCAGGATAAATATTGTGCATTGTGAAAATGCTTTTAATTATCATGTCATAATATTTTAGCAGTTTGGCTTTGATGCAAAATCTTTTCAGTGAGTATTACGTGGGACATACATATCCATACAGTAATATGCATTTGTTGTTTGTAAGAAAACTTCTATCATGATATTGCTCTTAGTTAGGGTGGGCGATATGGCTTTAAAATTATATCACAACAAAACAAATAAAAAAATATTTCAAGAATACACTACTGCAACAAAATGACAACAAATTGTATCAGTGCATACAATATGATATGGCATACCCCTAACTGAGATATTAAACAAAACAAGATTTTTTTTTAGATTTGTAACAGAAGTCAATAATCCAGAATATGCTCTCCAAATATCTCCATATATCCAGGATTAAAATGTAAGAAATAAATTAAATGATACTGGACAGATATAATCTGTGTCTTGTAGATATATAATGAGAAATGAGAACAGTGTGTATTTTTCTTTTGCTAAAAACTGTAAAAAAAAAAAAAAAAAAAAGTAGTACCCTAATGTGATAATTAGGGGTGGGTAATGTGGCACAATATTTCAGGGTATAATATCGTTCAAAAATGTCTATTTAAAAATGTTGGTGATATTATTGCGTACAATGTGACATGGCACCTCAGATTTTTTTGCTAGGTTTCTTTAAATTAGATCTACTTTTACTCACACATTTTTTCAGTTACAATACTGCTCATGGTCATATTGTAATGTGTTGTAATGCTAATACAGTGCTCATATGTCAAGGCTTCCCACTTTTGACTAAACCACACAAGCTCAGTGTTTACCTCAGCTAAGTGCCGGTAATTTTATAATTTCATTTTTCCTCCTTCAGTGTTTCGGCCAAATAAATCTCTTCAGTGGAAGGAGAGAACCTGAGACAGAGGCGGGCGGAGAGTAAAGAGTGCCGCGCCCGCACTCGGTGGTCTGCCTCAGCCAGTGCATGGGAGTGCGGGAGCTACAAAAATAAACTCTGCCTTCTGGCGGTGAGGGTGGCCTGTGCCATTCTTGGTTGGGGACATGGGTGCTCTGGTGAGTGTAAGAGCTGTCACAGCACACACACAAAAACACACATGCACACACACACCCCTTTCGTCCTCCTCAGAGTGGGCTGGTCCGCGGGGCATCAGGGGAGAGGGTCTGCAGGAGCTCAGGTCCGCAGGCATTCTTCACATTCTCCAGCAGAGCTGGAGCTGGACCTGAGCAGGCTGGTCGGGAGAGGTGTGGGCCAGGCCACAGGGGGGCCTCTCTCATGTCATCACTGTCAAATTCAACAGGAGACACAAAGTTAACTTAAAGCAGACCTCTAACAACCAGGGCTGCCTTATTCAACCCGAGTTCACTTATTTCTCTTTCTCACACTCACTCTCCTTCTTTATGTGTTTTTTCTCTCCTGCTGTATAACATTACATATGTAGCTTTTTAAATTAGGGATATCCCGAAGCGATCTAGTGACTCAGACTTGAGGCTAATGCAGGCATACTTTTTATAGATCTGGTATTGTCTGTTTTAATGTCATTCCTGTTTTGGGTCCTTGGTTTAAACCATGCTGTTCAGAGCACCATCTGGTGTCATTAAGGTGCCATTACTGGACATCATTGACCAAGTAGCAGCACTGGTGAGTTCTCAGAAGGTAAATAAAAGAGTTTAGTTAAAGTCTGTAGTGTGGAGCTATTTTATAGTAGAATGTAAATACTCTCATTTTACACTCTTTTTTTATTGGCTGGAGAACCACACACCTTTCTTTGCTACAGCATATTCAGAACCGACTGGAGACTAACAATAAAGCTCATATACACTTTATAAAAACTCAAATCATTGCACATTTACCTCACTATAAAGAGATATTTCACATCAGTAGTCAACAAACAACAACACATTTCAATTCAGAATGTGTACAGAGTTTTTAATGGAACTGGGAGCTGAATGGTCAGGTAGATCAGTCAGACTGGATTATTAGATATTAAAAACTCTTAAATAAAATAATAACTTAAAATAGTCCAGAATTCCTAATTATATAGGTTGTTACTATAAACTAAATGTGTTTTTACTTCAGTATTAGCCAGCATGGCATCTTATCTAAACTGTGTGGCCACATAATTTATACAAACGGAAAGATCAAATTAAAATATATATATATATATATATATATATACGTATATATATATATATATACGTATATATATATATATGTGTGTGTGTGTGTTTATGTCCTTATTCTTCCTCAATCTCACATTCTGAGTCTCTCAGGTTTGTTCCTCTTCTTACTCTTAGTGAAAGGAAAGAGTGCGTCTGTGTGTGTGAGAGAGACAGAGAGAAAGAAAAAGTGAGATAGAGAGTGAGAGAGAGAGGCTGAGTGAGTGAAGGAGAGAGTGTGTAAGACAGAGCACACAGCTGTGTAGTGTCTTGCCCAGACAACTCTAGTGGATTTGGCGTGCTCTGACAAAATCCATTTTGTGATGAAGTTGTGATTAGGGTGATAGCCCTGGAGTTATGATCTTGGCTCCTCAGGGATCAGTGTATGCACAGCTGTACAGTGCACCATCTCTCACACACACGGAGAGTGAGAATACACATGCTCGCCCGCCCGCCCTCAGTACACAAGCCTGGATTGAAATGTGCACAAAACCACAAACCAAAGCCCAGTTCATTTATTGGACATTTTGATTGCTGTGGCACTATTTCATGCATTATCGTGTTTATGTGTTTGTGCTATGAAATGTATTTGGCTTTGGCAGGAAGGTTTGAACATGGACATAGAATTGGATTCTATTGCATTGGAGTCTGTTGCGTTGGAAAAACGGGATTATGTCGATAATCCTTGTGGCATATTCACTGAAACTCAATCTCATTAGAAGATTATTAGCTATGAAAATGACCCACCACATTTAGCTCATTACTGTCAACATCATCACAAACTAAATGGCTTTTATGATCAGCGAAATCTCCCATGGCATACTTCTGCTCATTCGAGAACCCCAGAAATTCCCTCCGAACGTCTGGAGTGAGGCAAATTTTTCCATCCTGCCTGCAACTTCCAGATTTTGATCTAATCTAACATCATAAAAATGCATTTTGCGTGAATGGTGACGTGCCTATGTTCTGTGATGGTGCTGTAGCGAGGCGCCCTTCAGCAGGGAAAAATTTCTGGGTTTATTCTAGTGCGGTTCCCGGCCTTTCTGGTGCTACATTAAAACATCTTCTAGAGAGAAACCTCAAGACTTTATATCTGGTGCTTGAGTTTGCCAGATTTTCTATTCCTTTCTTTGTTCAGGCTTTTGATTATTGCGGTGAGACAGATTTGAGCTATGCAGATGCTGAAGTTTAATTTGGTCTGCCTGTGCTTCTGTGATCCTCTGCTTTGGCGAATAGAAAGAATAATCTCATTAGAGAGGTTTGAAGTAGATTAGTCACTAAGAGTCTTCATTCAACACAAATGAAGGCAGCTTGGTGAAACATTAACTCAGTTAAAATGACCATCTTGAGGCGGCTTTGCGTGCAAATGACCTGGCAGGCGAGTCGTTTTGAAGCCGGTGACTGTGGCGTAGGCGTGATTTGAGCGAGCGTTTGTATGTTCCTGCCTGCGTATGTGCCTGTTTGATGAAGGTATGTGAGTGACTGGGTCTGAGTGCCTGTGGTTGTTTGTGTATGTAGGTCCATGTTGGCTAATGTGTGTGTAGGTGTTATTACACAGCCACAGCGGATCCACACGCATTCACGGCATTCTCAGGACTTCAGCAGTGGCGAATATTTCATCCCAGTTCATCTCTAATAGCTGCAAGATAGTTCAACAAACCCCCACTCATTAGCTTATCGTGCTCTGGCGCTGACCATGTCCACTCCAGGGTCATCAGCCAGGCTGAGGACAGGCCCTCAGGGCTTGGGTGGGGGTCAGGGCAGGTTACTCATGGTGCAGTGCCAAACAGAGGGCACTGGCCTGGCCCAAGCTTTTGGCCTTTTAGTAATGTCCACCATCCCCCCTCCCTCCCTCTCACCCACCCATCCACTCAAACCCCCCAGGAGCCCACCCGCTCCTCCTCTTAACCTGTGCCCCTGCCCTGGTCTACCTCCTCCTCCATGCCTTTTCAATGTTATCCTTTTTTTCCTTCCCTAATTGCTTGTAATTTGCTCGTTGAAAGAATCCCCAGCTTGTCTGGCCTCTGACGCGTCTGTAACTGGAGCTCCCCGGAGGAGGATGAGGCCTCATTTTGTTAATGCACAGAAACACACACACACACACACGCAAGCATACACACACAAACACCACACACTCTCTCTCTCTCTTTCTCTCTCTCTTTTATAAAATAGGATAGTATAATAGTTTTAGGAATAAAAAAAATAAATACACCTGAAAAAAATATATAGCACAGTGCAAAAACTTACATACGCCGATAATATTTTTTATGAAAAATAACATTTTAATATTTTGTACCTTATATTAAAATATATACAAATAACATTCAAATAAAATGTGGTGGCTTTACATCACTTCGTTAATTAAATCATCTTTAAAGCTCTTCTCATGAGAGACCACCTATTTATTCTTAACACCTGGTTTAGTAAACATAAAAAGTCTTAAAAATTATACATTTTTGTTTATTTTTATTTAATTAGTTTTTCCTTCATTTGAAATCTTTCTTATTATTTAAAAATAAATAATTATGTAATATAAAGTTCAGAAAACACTTACAAACAAACACACACACACACACACACACACACACACACACACACACTCATGTAGACATGTGTAAGGTCTAGTTATGGTTAATGCCGGACAGAGCAAATCTTGGCTGGGAGCCACACCGCACACCATCTACAAGCAACTCCCCCCAGGGGTGTCTGCAGGGGGAGTTGTCCATCAATCTCACCAAGTGTGTGTGTGTGTGTGTGTGTGGGAGTAGGTGTGTGGGTTGGTGGGTGGCATTGACTTCTACAATCACAGTCATGCGAGAGCTCTATCAACAGTAACAGTGCCAAATGAAGCCATCAGAGAGGGGAGAGAAGTGTGTGTGTGTGTGTGTGTGTGTGTGTGGTGCATGTAGGTGCTGATAGGCAGGGAGGCTGGTAGGGAGCGGTGGGAGCTATTTGTTTCCTCACCTCCTCTGACGTCTCGCCCCGAAGAGAATTAATGAAGTCGTCACATCAAACAAAACAACCTTTCACTCATCCTGTTTAGACGCTGTTTAGAGAATAAGGCAGATGAGCATAATTTATCAAATATCACTGATTATTATTAATTATTATAAATACCTGAGTTTGGATTCTTTTTTCAGAATAAATTAGTTTAAGAAATATTAGTGCTGTATATAAGATAATCCTAACAGGCTTTCATTTATGTAAGCTTATGGTTTATGTAAGCTTTGGCAGAATAACGTAACATATAATATTATGTACTTTTTCACCTGTAGAGACTGCCATTCCGTGGAAGGTGTTTTTATTTTTGTATTACACCATTTTGAGTCATTTCTACAGAATTTTGTGCTAAAACTCTATGATCTTTAAACATGCAGGACTGTACAGATCACATCATTTTAATAAACAATAAGAGTTTTTTTTTTACTGCAAGAACTCCAGATTGTCTTCTTAACTTTTAATGTATGTCTATTTAAAAAATGTATTACTCCATTTGTTTCTGTTGTTTCTTTTCCTTTATTAAACAGATTTTGAACATTTTGTCAAAAAAAAGCTGGAACATAAAATAACATGCAAAAAAAAAAATGCATTGTGTTTTATATTTCCCTTGACTTATATTTAATTGAATGCCCAAAATCCAGGAATAAATGTACATTATATAATGAAATAAAGTTGACCAGACAAAAGATTAAATATTATATAGTACCAATATTTTATATTGACACTATCTGCAGTGAAAAAAAGCTAAAGTAAATGTAAGAAATTCTGCATTTGCATTTTCCTTACTTTTTTGGTAATCATAAAACAAAAACTATTTAATATAGAACTGTTAGATTTTATTTTAGAATTTCTTCTTTTATATTTGTATTTATTTATTTGTTTGTATTTTCCATATCTCAACCTTTGGGTCTGATTTGGTATTGTATGTTTTATTTTTTACTCTGTTTCTTCCTCATTGTGAAGTACAGTGTGGCAGTTGGCCGGTGTGGGCACTGTGTTGAAGGACAGTGCAGCGGAGTGGATGCTGTACAGTGGCACTCAGTCAGGGGCTGCATTCCTTCCCTCTGAGACACTCTCCTCAATGGAAGGAGTGTGTGTGAGTGTGTGTGTGGCAGCGCAGGGAATGGCATCCAGCTGTCCTGCAGGCCGAGATGATGACAGTATGGGCTCGCTTTGTGCCGGTGGCCCCTGGAGGGACACCCCACCACAGACGGGCAGCGCCGGCCCGTGTCCCACTCAGGATCCCTCTCCATGCTGGTTTTCCTGAGTTTGTGTCATTTCCATCTTTTCCCTTCTCCTGTTTGCGTTTTGATGGTGCTCCTCTCTGTGTGGTAGAACGCGGCGCGGGCGGCAGGAAGCAGGGCAGCGCTGATTGTTTGTTTTAGTATCCTTGAGGAAATGGGGGCGACCGCTGCCCGCTCCAACAGAGATGGAATAGGGGGTCCCGCTACACCGTCTGCTCCTCATTTACCTCTCCCTCACTTTACCTCCCTCTCTTTCTCTCTCTCCATCACTCTCCTTTTCTCTCTTTCTCTCTCTTTTCTGTTTTTCCTTTCTCTCTGTCTCAATCTTTCACTCTATCTTCCTCTGTTTCTCTCTTTTTCTCCCTGTTATTTGTCATGTTTGTCTCTTTTCCTCTCTCTGTCTCACTCTTCATCTCTCTTTCCAGCTCTCACCTTTTCGTCCCAACATTTTACTGTATGTGTCTTTTGCTGTCTCCCTATCTTTCTCTGCCTTTTGTCTTCCTTATCTGTCCTCTGACCTCTACTATATCTCTCTTTTTAGCATGAATTATTTTTCTTTCTTTCTCTTTCCTGTTAGCTCTCTTTTCCCCCTTTCTGTCTCATTCTTTTCTCATTTCTCTCTCTGATGTCTGCTTGGTTTCTTGCTTTGATGTCATATTGATGTCCACTGGCATGTTTTTGTATTAATCTTTCTTTCTCTGTCTCTCTCTCTGTATCTTTCTTTCTTTCTTTCTGTTTTTCTCTCTCTTTTTCTCTCTCTTTCTTTCTTTCTCTCTCTCTCTCTCTCTCTCTCTCTCTCTCTCTCTCTCTCTCTCTCTCTCAATGTGATGATGAGAGCAGTTCCAGGCCGATGTCACTCTGCTCTGGATTTCTCTGGGTCACAGTTGGTGAATGGAAAAAGGCGTCTCTTGCCCAGACTCAGGGATGTTCATCTCTGTTGTTAAGAGATTAGTCCTCCAGATCTGGCCTTTTCTTAGACCTCGTAATGGACGTGAAGATGGCCAGTGAGCTCTCCGGTTTCTCTGCTGATGGAAATTGTTGTTTTTTAGTTTTAGACTGGATTGACCAAAGCCCTCCGGCGAACACAGACAGAAACAGCTCAGAACAGAGACACAGTCTGTTAAGCCTTGTTTTTCTGATGTTTTTCATGATGCCTTAAATGTATATTTGCATTAATAACTTAAACTCCAAGTTTCTCCTCTGTCAGAACTGCATTAAATTACTTTAAGAGCTGAAAAACATATGTCACCATGTTAATGGTCTGTGAACTGAATATGAAACTACCAAACTGTAGTACTTTTATAACGTTTTTTTTTTTTCTGAACAAGATTAATATATAATTTGTATAATTGAGCAAATAATACAGCTCTAGCATAAACCATTTTACCTTTAGTGTCAGGGTTGTGTTCCTTTGTAACTTGGAACATTTAAAGAAATGTTTTAAATCAATAAATTAGAACCATATTTAAACAAAATTCAGTATTATCTTTTATGATTATCATGTCTATAATACTGTATAAATACACTTAAAATCATTATAATACAACACATTATAGCTATTTCTGTTATGTATTACAGATTGTGATCATAATGCATCGAAATCTCTGTGTTTATAACATGTTGTACAGTTTTATAGACATGGTATTAATAGAAAACATTACCCCTTTACATTTTTATCAATGTACATATGTTCATAAAATCATACTGCAACTTGTACTTGGATACTTTCTAGCTGGAATATTTGTTATATTCTTTAAGAATGGGACTTGTGTACTTCTGCCACCCCTGCGCTTCACTAGAGGGAGACCCTTAATTCTGAACACGGCATTACTCATAAATTCTCGCTTACTCTCTCTCTCTGGTGGACAGGTATTGACTCCAGCGTGGCGTCTGGGCTGGATTTGGCTCGGCCGGAGTGATGGTGATGGGTTGGGTTTACAATCCGTAATCCTCCCATTTGTCTGCTTTTATGCTAGCATTCAAACGGAGGCCACCCAAGAGGATAAGCAGGCCAGAAAGCTCTCCCCCTCTGCTTCCATCCCTCCCTCCCTGGACGAGGATTGGTTTGGAGAAGAGAGCCTCTGCCCAGAAGAGTGTGGATTTTTTGGCAGGAGCTGGGCCATGTCCTATCTTAACACTGCGGCCGTGTTTACACTGCAGAGTTCCTGAACTCTGAAATTACAGATATAAGTCATATCGGTGCAGGCCCAGGGCCGAGTGGTCGGTGGATTTTTGTTCTGCCACTGTCGGGTGTTTCTGTCACTGTCACACATACACACTCTCATACACAGAAACTTGATTCCTGGGCCGTTCTTTTTCCTGCTGCCATGTCCAGAACACACTGGTTATGTGTGGAATTTCAGGATGAAACTTGTGGCACTGAAGGATTGGGCTTCGCTACGTTCCGCCTGTCTCTCGTTTAACTACTGTCTTATTTACGGTCTCGCCGGGCGGATTCCTTTCCTAGCTGAGCCACTGTTTCAACGAGAGCACACATAGCGCAGCCAACATTTATACTGGTAATGCTTTCACTAGACACATTAATGCATCGATGCTAGTGCAAATATTGTAAAGTTGTTATAACGCCTGTCATCGTTCAGAACTTAAGTGATCATAAGTCATGGCTTTTTATGATAGCGTGCATAAAAAAGACCACATCGGTTAATTCTGCAATGTTTATACGTTAAGTCATTCTTCGCTGTAGGTTTAGATGTGCTGGGTTAAAGCTGTAAAGCTGTAAGGTTGTGTGTATTAGCAGGTTTACGACCGTTTACTGATGGAGTTAGACAGTGCCAGTGAAATGCATGACCTGTAATGTTACTCTGATTTCGAACTGATTAACCAAAGCCAGCAGGCAGACACAGACAGATAAAGCTTGTTCTGAATATTTGGTTTTTCATGATGGTTTGATTTTAAATTTGCATTAATCTTGTTCATTTTACAGACCTGTATATAAATTCACTGTAAAAAAAAATCTGTAAATTGTAGCAATTAACCAATTTCCGTAGCATTTAAGTATAAATTTACAGTGTATTTATTGTCATTTTCTTTAACAGTATTTTAATGTACAGTGAATTTCAGCAGGTTACCTTTCTTTTTATCTTCTGGCATTATTGATTGAACAATGTGTGTGTCCCAAAACCGCAAACTCATTATTAATGTGTAGTCTTGCAGATCATGGCTACATTCCCTTGTGTATTCAGGTAATACGTGAACATGAACATTTTTATTTGTCACTTAAACCCAATTTACACGGCCAAAAACCCAACCCACTGATTAGGACTCCCCCTATTACTAGTGATGCCACAAAACACAAGGAGGGTGAAGACTAACACGTGTCTCCTCCGATACATGTGAAGTCACCTCCTCTTTTCGATCTGTGGCTGAGTAGCAGATACATCAGCTCACAGATGCCTTGTGCAGATTGACATCACCCTGTGGAGTGATGAGCGGAGAGAGTGCCATCTATGCCACAAGTGTGGCTTGTGTGTGTGTGTGTTTTTTTTTTTTTTTACAAAGAATACACAACCCTGGTAGACCTGGTGGGCAATGCTACACACTGACGGTAAATTAGGGTAGGAAGACACATCCATTATGCAAATAAATTATGCCAGGACCCAGTAGAAAAGATAGACTTCTGTATAAAGTACAAGGAATGTTAAAATATATTAAAAAACATAACTTCTGAAACTGTGTCAATATACATTTTTATTAAAAAAAATACAAAAAGTAAAGTGTCGCTCACTAAGCAGTTAATCCCCCCACCTCCATTACTATTTGCATTAAGTTACTTTAAGAAACTTTCACATGGAATTCAGTATTTACAGCAAAGTTACATGTTATATTGATACTGTTAGAATTTACCTTTATTACCTGAAATTACATCAATTTGTTACAGTGTAGGGTCACTTTTATTACAGAAAACACACTGGATGGAACCTGATCCAACATCACTGGGTTATACTGTATAAACAACCCAAATGGTTGGCTCATAAAAATGACCACAATATGATTTATTTAATGTAAGATATGCTATTCTTTTCATTTTCCACCACTGCCTGTTATCTATCATAAAGCCTAGATTGCCATCTAAAGGTGGGTAAAGCATTTACTTTAGCGAAAGTACAAGTTGCCAAGTTGAACAACACATTCCAAGTTCTTGCATAATGCTGCTGTAATCAAACATTATTCCTCTTTTTACATTACAGCAACAGGTTCAAAATCATGTTCAAGCCTCAGTAACATTAGTACTGAGAACAGAGTTTTTTATTGTTGCTAGTCTGGGCTCAGTACGCTGTTATGTACTCTGTACATTTTATATACCCTCTGTTTGCAAGAACTGTGCATAAACACTGCATAAACCAGGTAATATTTTCAGCATCTTGTAATATTACTATACAACCTCGTAGCTTGTCCAGAAATGCATATGTAACGCGTGTCATTTAGTGATGGTTTAAAGCACAAACTCCATTTGCCAACTGTTTGGGAGACGAATAGCAAGAATGACCACTTCTCGCATAATACTGCTTTAATCACACATCATTCCTTTTTAGCAGCACAGTTTTCATTAGCTTGGTGGACAAACCCAGAGATGATTCATTTGACAACTACAATCACAGCTCAGCCAATTAGATTTAAAAATGGGAATTACACATCTGACAGTGAAGGGCATTGTCTGTAATACCCGATGTAATCTGACAGTGATCAAAGTCCAAAATAGAGCTCTGCATAATGATCAGTGTGGAAGAAATGAGTGCTGTAAACAGACAGAGAGTGAAGCCTGGACTAATGCGTGTCACTGCTGCTTCAGTACCACATCTGCTTGCATCTGGCCTCGGCTCTGTGTGGCAGGTAGGCTTTCATTATCTTGTCAGATGGCTGGTATCACTTAGTTAGCTTCTCTTTCATCAAGGCTGGCATGGCAGTTCCTTTGGGGTTGGAAAAGAAACGCTCTTTTCTCTGCGATTGTTCTGAGCTCTGAGCAGACTTCCCTTTTCTGAATTCTGTGGGGGGAGGAAGACACGCGAGCGTACACACGCAAACAATACAGCACTGTATTCTTAATTGAGATTTATTGAAAGCTGTCCTGCAAGCGAGAGCTCTTGATTCTGAACGGTGGTCCTGACAGAGAGCGATGTGCACAGTGAGTGGAGTGGTGAGTGGACGGGTTCCTCCACCGCCTGCTGCTTTTCAACTGGAGAGCAAACTGGGAGGCCTGGGGCCTGCAGTGTGCCAGGAGAAACACACTGTATGTTTTCATTGTTCTGTGTGTGTGTGTGTGTAAGAGAGAGAGAGAGAGAGCTTTAGAAGGACTAAAGAGCTAATTGGACTCAGTTTGAGATTTCACACATTTGGACGTCTGGAGTATCTGTGATGTCATCATGGAATTAAAGGGGGTGTACTGACCTCTCGCTTGGAGATGTGTGAGCCTGATCTTGGATCACTTTGTCTTTTTGCTGCATTTTGTGTGTTTTTTACACATAGTAGCATATTATTTTATACATTTTAGGATGTGTAGTCAAAATATTTGGTATACTTTCCTGTCATACATAGGACAAGTAGACAAAATATCAATAGTGCGATTTTAGTTTGGGACATGATATTGATGCGTGGTAGCAAATATCAATATTAGATTTTTTTTTTTTTGCATTAATGTATCTTGGTTTAATGTTTTTTTCTGTAAGTTCATGTTGCACAGTTTAAAAAGATTTTAGTGTAATGTATTGGTGTTCTACATACAGGTTTTAACAGCAGCAGAACTGTTTTAATTCATGGCAGTTTATGGCTGTTATACATTTTACAACTTTATAATAATACTACACGTGAAAGTCAATGTATGTGTGTTAATAAGACCCCTTTTGTTGTACATTGTTTTATACCTGTTGTAAAAAAAAATTAAGAATTTCTGATATTTGCTCCTTGTTTAGGAGTAATTTATTCTCTTCAGTAAAATAAATACAGTGAAGTATCGTAGAGAATGGTCTTGGGATATATGGAGTATTGTGGTAATATTGTATCATAAAAAGTGACCAAAAGTGACCCAAAGAGGCAGTGTTTTATGTAATGTTGGAATTATCTTTGCTGTTAAACATGGTGACAAGTCATTTTTAACCCGAAATATATTTTTATAAAATGTGTATAGTTCTTTATAGATAATATATTTATGTTTGCATTGGTTAATTTATAATAAAATATATAATAATAGCTGTTTAATATTTCCACATGGTATTAAAACCATTTAGGAAGTTTTAATATTGCAGTGGCACACCAGTATTCCTCTGTATGTGGTATTGTGTGTATGGGTGGCTGTGCTAATGCTGCATCATTATGACAGGAGTGGTGATTATGTGGTGAGATCAGTCCCACTCTTCAGAGGGGCTTCATTAGAACCTGTGCATTCCTTTACACTCCGACCCGCCTTACTCCAGACCTCCATATCTGAACTTCACTGCTGAATCAATAACAGACCAGATGGATCTGAAATGTGTGCATGCAGAGTGTGTTGAGTGTGGGAGGTGTAGGTGTGAGGTGTGGTCTGAACCCTCTCTCACTCTCTCTGAGTGTGTTTTCATATCTATTTATGTTTATTCAGTACATTTAGATCTGTATACTAAGTGCACTTGTTATGTACAGTATATTTAGTTTTGTGTATTCAATGTATTATATTTTAGTATGTTTACAGCGTACAAACAGTGTATTTATGTTTATTGATTCAATTTACTTCTGTATATTTAGTACACTTGTTTGCAGTGCACAAGGGCTACAACTAATGATTATTTTGGTATTCGATTTATCTGCTGATAATTTTTTTCAATTAGTCGATTAGTCCACGATTATTTCTGCTATGTCCTCCATCAAAAACGATAAAAACAGCTGATCATGAGATTTAAAAGGAATTTAAATGTCAAGATGATGTTTAAATGTGAATAGTACTGATATATAATAAATACATTTTTTATTCTGTTGTGTTTAAGTACTTTTGGAGATATAAATATATATATGTGTGGTTTTTTTTGCAAAGTACTGTATATTCCATATAAAAAAACAGATCCTATATGCATGGTTATTAAATAATTCTTAAAAAAAGAATATATATATATATATATAATTTATTTATTTATTATTTGTTATTATTTTTATTATTTATTATTATTTTTGTATTTTTTTTAAAGAATTATTTAATAACCATTTTTTTGTATGGAATATACAGTACTTTGCTAAAGTTTTAGGCACCAAAGCATATTACTTTAACTCATTTATCTCAGCAATATGAGTGTTTTTACCTGAAAAAAGCACCACATATGATTTTAACAGCTGCAAATAAACATACATACAGCAAAACGCAAACAAGGAATTCTATCTATTTTCAACTAAGTATGTTATATCCTGTGAGCCAAGCTGAAGAACAGAGTGTAGTTCCAGATTTCTCCTGGATGCTTCTCAGCCAGCATGTGTATATGTTCAGTTCCGTCAGCAGCTCACCTGATTTACCAAATTTACCAATTTACCAAACCAGGTGTTGATATGATGAGAACTAGAAATAACTCTATTAAACTCAGATGAGGAGAGATTAGGATATGTTTTAAGGAAAACAGGGCTGTTAAAAGCTCTGCTTTTTGTTAAATTGCTGTTTGTATTTATTGTAATGCTGGTGTTTTACTTGAGTGTTTTACTGAGCTAATAAACACTTCACAGATAAAAAGCTTTTTCTTTACTAAAATTCCCACAGGTGCCTAAAACATTTGCACAATACTGTATATGAATGTATTTATATATGAATATGCTGTACTTAAACACTGCAAAATTAATGCATTTGTATCACAGCATTCAGATTAATGCATCATAGAGCAATACATTTAACTTAAACTGTGTGTGTGTGTTTCTGTGTGTTTCTCTGCTGTCACAAGAGGAGCGCAGATCATTTATCTCTCTTAATGTGAAGCATGTCGCTGGCGGGCCGTCCGGCCTGCTGTTGCCGGCGGGGATTGATACGGGCTGAAGCAGGGGGCATAGGGGAACAGCACAGGCCATTGTGGAGGTCCAGAGTTCAGCTCCCTGTTTCCTGAGTAACCCTGGGTGTACCCCCAAAGCAGCGCAGCAGCCCTCAACATGCACACACCCACAGTTCTTCTCTCCCCCTTACCTCTCGCTCAGCAGGTCAGCGGGTTAACACAAGCCAATTACCAAAACAGTTAAGGAGGAGACAGGAAACACAATATTTACCACATGACTGCCAGAATGATGTGCCACACACCAAGAGAGTTAAAGAGCCTTTGTGCTTTCCCTTTTGCTATGTCCAGTTATGTGGCAGTGGCAACTGGGCAACAACACTGTCCCAGTACTTAGAGGGATGCTAGACTGAGTTTAGACTGACAACATTAGTTTGTACTTACAAATGCATAAACTGATCAGCTATAACATTTAAAACTCCTTGCCTAATAGTATTTTATCTCCTTGTGCCATCAAAACAGCTCTTAGCTGTTGTGAGCCATGGACTCCACAAGAGCTTTGAGGGTGTCTTGTCATATTTGAAACCAAGAGGTGGGGCCACCAAGAGCATCCATGAGCCCTAGGCACCCATGACCCTGTGACCAGTTTCCTGGTTGACCATTCCTTGAAGCACTTTTGGTAGGTACTGGCGCTTCATGTTCTAGACTTCAAACACATACACATCAACAATTGATGGTTTACTTTCTGCCTAAATTGTTTAGATTCAATCTTTTATTATTTTACAAAGTTTGTACAAAAAGGGAATGTAGATAAACAAAAACAACAAATATTTTATAGGCAAAAATCATCATTCATAGGAACATATGTCTGCATTCCGTGCATACCCTGCAGGAAATACACAATACAAACAGAGGTTTGATATATTTCAACACTCACAGGCTTAGCATGGTCAAGTCGAGCAGCGATACATTAAAATTTTAATTATTCTATTTATTATAACATTTTATAAAAATTAACATCCCAAATTGTTTCAATGTAGTCCAAGTGTGATCCAATTTTGTAGAATTCTTTTTTAGTGTTATAGCAGCAGTGAATCCAGAAAACATAAGCTTGCACTGTGTCATCCTTGTTTTATCTTTGGAGTTGCCATTCAAGAGAAAAAAAGCATGGATCACAGTTACATTGAATTTCCAGTAACTCAGACATGACTATGTTTGCATATAAAAAGAAATAAAAAATCAAGTGACAATTACAGAACATGCAAAATGTACCATAGGAACATAAATGACAATAATGGGTACTTAGTGTAGAAATCTTTAATAAGATGTATATCCATTCCATTTTTAAATAGTGCCTAAGGAGCCTCTGATGGGACAAAATGTATTGTTTTCTGGTAAAAGGGACACAGTGTAATATATTTATTAGATAAAGAATGGGTGCCCACCACTTAGTATCTTAGTTCTCATTACTTAGTATCTGGTGCCCACCCTTTAGTATCTGGTGCTCACCCCTTTGTATCTGGTGCTCACTCCGTTTTTTTGCATAAAATAATTACAAAATGTCCCTTTAGGGGTTCCATAGGTGCCATTGCAACCAGGTTATCATCAAATGTTATCCACTTTACTTAGTGTCACATCAGTGGGTATAATGTTATGGCAGATCAGTGTATGTAATCTAAACATGTGTTTGTCAAAATTCAGTGTTCAGTCAAAATATACTGGGGTTCCCACTCTCACTCCCAGCAGAGTCTATTAAACTGAGAGCACACGCAGTGCCACACTGCCGTCGTGGGTGGTTTCTATAGGCCCTATCAGAGCTAATGTGTCTGTCCTCAGTTCAATCACTTTGGCATTAATCCTGCAGACGCCAGCAGTGTGACAGCATTCCCACTTTAAATATTTACGCGAGGATGCCGTGAAACAGCAGTATGTGAGTGTCAGTCACATGCGTCTCAGCACTCGTCCTGTTTATCATTTCCTCCCTGTTGAACAGTTTATTGTACACAAAAACTGCTGTCACTGTGGCACTGAAGTGGTTAATAGGTGTGTTTGCATGGTGATGTATTGGACATACTGAATGTGGTCTGTATCCGGTTGTCTCGAGTCCTTGTAAAGAAGAGGGGTCAAGCGCCTTTTTAGTTTAAAAAGAGAGATACATGCCTGTAAATGTCTTTCTTAAACCTCTTGATTTTTTATCATAATTAAGTTTAGTCCAAGGCATATTTGCCACAATTCAACTATGTTATTACTGCTTTGAAACTATTAAATGTATTTATGCAAGTGAGGAAGTATTTTTAATGGATTTTAAGGGTCAAAAAGATCAAAACACCATATTAATGGTTAAATTAGTTAAGGTTTAGCTCCTGTACATCAAATGTTAAAACATATTATTCACTATTTATTATTCAGTATTTGCTATGATTATTGAGTATCTGTTATGAACTATTAAATATCCTTTAATATTTTAGGGCCTGCTATAGATTGTTCAGTATCCACTATGCATTCTGAATATTACATTAATTATTTAGAATTTACTTATTATTAATTATTAAGTATTCACTTAATGCCTTTATGGTTTAAAACAGTTAAGGTATAAAATCACACATATGAAAAAAAAAAAATCTGCATTTGTGTGTGTGTATTATGTGTGCGTGTGTGTGTAGGAGTGCAGGAGAAGCTGAGAGTGTGTTTTCTGAGAGTGTGTGGGAGGCGCAGGTCATTTGTTAGCTGTATTTTAGGGCTTTGGAGTGGATCAGGACTGGTCTATCTGATCTCTGCTCTAACTCCAGCCCTACTCAACAGGGGTGTGTGTGTGTGTGTGTGTTTAGGAGGAAACAGCAGAGGAAAGCAGAGAGAGAGAGAGAGAGAGAGAGAGAGAGAAAGAGAGAGATAGTGGGAGATACAGCCCAGGGCTGCCTGGCTCCCTGTAGATAATGCAGTAAAGGATTAGGACCCACACACACACACACTGGGTGGGTGTAATACTGCCTCTTAAAGTCTTTTTGGGCAGAGCTTTTAGTGAGCTAGCCCACAGAGAGAGAATGCGGACTCTGATTAAAGACAGAGATGAGGCAGGCTAACTCGAGAGGAGGGGGGGACTACATGGGTCAGTGTCATGCCATGACTCTCTGCTCATCTCTGCTTCTATACTCAGAATTGTAGCTCTCTGTTAGTCTCCTGCCTCTCTCCTTCTCTCTTTCAGTCACATGTTATTGAACATGTTTTAACATTAATTCATACAATACTGAGGAAAGGGAGAATTAATAGAAATAGGAGGCTAGTATTATTTATGATGTGTAATACTAGATTTACTACTATAACACTATTATATTATAATCTGGTTAGTTAAATAATTTGTTCTACACCAATAAATTGCTTCTGTAAAATGTTCAGATTATAAAGGTATGTATATTTATATTTATCATAGTTTTATAACATATTTGTGGAAATATGATTGAACATTACAATGCACATCTGCACATTATTGGTGCAATGTGAAAGTATAAATTTCGCAAAAACATAGGTTTAATTACAATAATATTTTTTTAATACATTAAATTACTGCAATTAGTATCAATGACAGAATATTAATAATTAGGTGCTACATTCTATTTCATTTCTTTTGTGTTTATGTTCAGTTGAGTTGCATGTGATTGGGTGTGTGTGTGTGTTTTTTCCAGGAGAGTGCTTAAGACAGAGACGGATGCTGTTTGTTCAGCTCAGTGGGCGTGGGTGGTCGTGGGGCAGGGAAAGCAGTGCTGGGCTACAGGGCAGCTTTATAGAGTCTGAGTCTGAAGTGAACTGTTGAAGGCGGCTGGAAAAGGCTGAGTGAAATCACAACAGCCCGGGTCCTGGCCTGAAAGCCCCAAAGAGGAGTGCAGGGAAGAGGGGGAGAACATGCCCCAGCACGGCCCTGTGAGACAGAAACATCATCAGTTGCACTGCTAAGTCCACCTTGGCTCCACAAAGCCGCACATTCACAGGCCTGCAGACAACGCCAGCCCAGGCCAGTTGCTTTATGCATTATAAAGTTTTAATAGATTTAAATGGATGGGTGGTGGGGAAAGCTCAGTCAGTCTGTGTTTGACTCATCATACGGCTCCATCCTGGTCGCAGAGAGAGAGTGTGTGTGTGTGTGTGTTCCTGTGTGTTTTGTGCATTTTCTTAGAGTGAAAATAAGTGGAGAATTTGTGGTAGGTTACTATTGTTAGGGTTAGGGCTAGGCCTTTAAAATTGCCTAACATTATGTAGGTCCACCTTTACGATTTTAGCCCTGATTTTCGGCAGTTCATGCCAAAAAAGCCTTTGCACGCTTGCTTGATCACTGCTAAAAGATATAATCCAAACAAAAGCATTCATTTTCTCGTTCATAATTTTTCCTTTACTTCTGCAAAGCAGCATATAGTCATTTACTGTTGCTCGTCCCTAATAGGCATCTCTTTTGGTAGAAAAAAAAAGCCATACGTTCCTCCTGGAGAGATCTTAGAAATTATGACACGGTTATGTGTACAAACCACAACATCTAAACGATTCTCGATTGCAGGATTGGGTTGTGTGAAGAGTACAAAAATCTGACAACTCTAAAAAGAGTGTATAGTGTACACCTGGCATAAGTTGTGAACTGGGTCCTACATGAGCATCATTGAGTCTTTGGGGCCCATGACCCTTTGGTTGGTTCATGGGTTGTCCCTTCTTGGTGCACTTTGTTAGGTGCGTTAGATGTGTAATATCTACATATTACAAGAACTGTCTCTTCACTTGTTTCTTAATTTAAAGATCCCAACCCTTTGACAGGAGCAACTGGAAGCAGATAATTAATGTTTTAATGCATAATGGTTTGTCTGGTCTTATTGGTGCTCATCTCACTGTTCCCTGGAAAACCTTAAATATGATCTATTAAAAGACTGAATAACAGGGGATTAACGACAAATAGGACCACAGCTGACCCTTTGGACAGCTTTATGTAGAATGTAAGCATGCTTGGACACAGATTGTTTAAACGCAGTGTGAGTGCAGGCCAGTGGGGGTGTGGGGAGAAGGCAGAACCATGCTCCAGCACAATTTAACCAAACCGTGCTTAGTGTAAGTACACTCTAAATGGAACACACGGACATGGACACAATCTTCAGCAGAGACTTCTATAGTTACCAGGGTACAACAATGGTAGCAAACACTAGTGTCTTTTAGTTTCAATTGGTCATTGTTGGGATTGATTCAGATTGCAATTACTGACCAACAGATCTTAATGGATAATGGATAATCTCCTTCTAGAGATTCTTCTAGAATCTGCCTAGAATTAGGTTCTGCATTCTGTGTCCTCTGTTTTCTCTGTTTTATGGCAGTGATTGCAAATACTTGTTGAGCACCAATTTTTCATTTGTAAATGTAAAAAGTATTTATTATACTTTTCATCATCAAATCAAAATTAAACAATAATGTGAACGCCTGACAAACTGAGAAATAATTTTAATCTGTTTATCCATCCAGTAACCAGCACATATCAACTCTCAAACAAGCCATACCTCCATGTAACTAGATGTTCATGTTTTACCTAAAATCTAATGGTAATGGTGAACTGAGAACTCTGAGAACTGAGTATATTACTAGTACACTAGATCTTTCAATTTCAGTATGTTTAATGTAAATATATTTGACAGCAAATTGATTAAAACTAATGAGAAATAAATGACCTAATTTGCATTTTGTTCAAGAGAGACTAAATCAAAGTCACCTTTCAAAATGAACACTGGTGTGTGGGTGGTTGAGCATTTTCTGGACCTGTCAGTGACTTTGCCCTCACCTCTGGCTCTACAGCCATGGATCACTGCCACCCCTGCGGGTCGAACCAGGTTTAAGTGTGATAAGAGTTAACCAGTCCAGCAGCACCCTGATGGATGACCAATAGCTACAGACAAAGGACAGCCCGGCCTGATAGTAGAGCTATAGAAAACACACACATACACATTTAAAGCAGACCATGGATTATGGAAAAACCTGGAATTTACGCTTCCCTGTCATCCAGACTCTCTGGTGTTATCGTAGAGATTGATTGACAGGGAACGAGACGTAGCTCCATGAGCCAGGAGGGACTTCCTTTGGCCCTTGGGGCCTGTCTCATTCAATAAACCTGGGTTGGGGGCTTTTCTTCTGCCCTTCTTTCTCACCACTGCTAGAGGGAGCACTGATAAGCATCTCCAGCCAGCAGCAGCAGAAGCACCTCAGCCACCACAGTTCTGTGGTTCTGCTGTTTCTATTTCATTTCATAATATCATATTTCAAATGTGCATAGACTCAATTTTGTCTTGTTAGATCTGTAGACCTTTCCATGTGTCTTTATGATCATCGCTCTTGGCTTATGTGTGTGTTTGTGTGTGTGTGTGTGTGTGTGTGTGTGAGAGAGAGAGAGAGTCTATGTACTGCCTTGATAAGGAGACAGGAGCAGCTCTTTGCTGCAGGGGCTCAAACTGACCAATGGCTTCCAGATGCCAGTTAATTACCCATCCTGCATCCATCCTCTAGTGAAGACTAGACTCCTCTAGAAAGGAGAGATACTTGAAAATGCACGCAAACACACACACACACACACACCTACACACACTTACTTATTACGCAGTATCAGGGCACTAGGGCATGCATATGCTGACCACTGGAATTATACATATTGAACATAGAATATAATACAGTTATGACATGCCATACGTTAGTTCTGTTCTAGATGTATCCTGGATGCTTTAATTTGTTTCAATACATCAGCAGCAAGAACTAATTTAACTGACAACTTGATAAAGGATGCAATTGCAATTAATATTGGACGTCCTCAAGATCTGAAAATGATTAAATAAATATTTAGATTTTTTGGCATATCAAAAAAACTGTCATGATTTTATTTGCATTTATTCTAAGATTATTGTGAGCAGAACACTTACTTCTTAAAATATATATTTTTTAAATCCGTAACTCTAAAACATCAAATTTACAAGCGAAGGAAAATTCTACACATGCCAAGTCCTGGGATAGCAATATGTTAATTGATCATTAAGTGTTAACTCAGGGGATGGCCTATAAATACTCACATCTCTATAAATTATTTTGTGAATGAGGCTGAACACTAGCCACTGTGCTCATGGCAAGGCGTGAAGTTGTGAAGTTTCACAGTGTCATATGTATCAGGGATACAACATAGAGGGCATTACTGTCCACAGTGCACAGCGCAGTGAGTGGTAAAGATCCTGACTGGTGACATCTGGCGATAATTGTACATGCAGACAGATAGTTGTCTCACAACATAAATCTCTCACAAGACAATGAAGCATACTTTTGATTCCATGGGACATGGGAAAAATCTTGCGACAGGATACTAGTTAATATCTAAATTTATGCAATATTTTACTGAATATTGATAAAATTTTGACCTCTTTATGTACTCAAAATCTATGCAGACTCTCTTGCAGACATACACACACACACATCCATTCCAGCTGAAATCAAGCTCTCCTAAACGGAAAATGGACACCCCAGGTCCATATGCCCATTCTCCTGCCCCACCTCCTGCATCCCTCCCTCCCAGTGCCTTCCCACGCACCGCTGTGGCGGCACAAAGGCTGCAGTGTTCCTAGCCCTCCCGCATGGCCACGCGGAACGCAGCGCTATGAGACGGTCAGTAAAACCAGCCGCCCAGGTACGGGTCACGTACAGGCACACACACTTCTACACAAACACCTGGTCTCTGGGCTCTCTGTCAGCGTGTGTGTGTCTGTCTGTGTGTGGGTGTGAATCCACTGTCTTTAGGGAAAACGTGGTAAAAGTCTTTTTTTAGCCCTGACTCTTTCCTCACCTCTGTGACGTGAGGGCTGTTGAGGAGGGGGTCCAGACCCCGGGGTCCGGGCGGGCTTCTTTCAGAGCCAAACGTCCACTGCACAGATTTCAGCACTTCTGCTTCTGCTAACATACATTAACCCCCGTCTCCCACGTATATACAACTACCGTCCGGGAATTATTAGAGTCTGTCAGTGGATTGATCAGTAATGATTATTTTATTTACAGTCAGCAAATTGGTGCTTGCTCATTTCTCCGTGGCAGTGTTGAATGGGGCCTCTTGAAAGCTGTCAAACCCACAGAGGCCTTTTTCAGGACTATTGATCACGTTGCGTCACTAGACGCAGGCTTTTGGGCCTCTGTATCAAGTGATGGATACGAGGCCGTGCCTCGGCCCGCCTGTCACATCACACGGCCTCTGTTTGTTATTGTGGTTGACAAATGAGACCGAGCGCTGGTGAACTTCACCACACCAGCTCAGTTCAGAGGACCCCGGACAAGACTAATAGTCAGTGATATGCGGTGACTGTACACTCTAATGACCCCTGGATTTGGTTGTAATGAATTGCGCTCTGAAATTACAGTAATATGCTGTATTGATGCGTTTTAGAGTTTGCCTTGGCGTACTTATTAAATAATGTACACTGCTGCCCAAATCTAAGAGTGCCACAAATTTATGTTGGGCCTCTTCAAAGCTGCAGTTTTAGTTGCTGTGGTTTAAAGGTAAATATTGTTCGATATAAATGAGGGCTTTTCACAGATCAAATGAATGACCACTGGCTGTGTCTATCTCTGCATCTTAGTGAGTAAGCAAAAAGAATTCTTTGACTGAGAATAAAAATTGACCTTTTATTTGGTGCTGTATAGAGAAGAACCGTCAGTAAGCGGTTGCCTACCTAAAGGTTACCTAAAGATTCTTCCACTGACACTCTAAAAAAGGAAAAGGACCACTATAGCAGTTAATGTTTTACTAAATAACCATGGATCTATATAAAACTATTGTCTTCTGAGAAATTTTAGTATATGTTATAGGTGTGTGTGTGTGCATGTGTTTGGGGAGGGGGGTTATTGCTTCTGTTTTTATGCAAATTTTATGCACTTCAGCAGTACATAAAATGTGTACAAATGTTAAAACACACTCCATTGGCAAAGCACAGTTAATTCACTCTGTTTGTTTCATTTTTATTACTTAAATACATAATAAATATTTGCATTAAAATAGTAATTACATAATGCATAAACTAATGAAAGCACTTAAAAATATCTTGGAATGAATTATTTGTACAAGGGCATCCACTGAAAATAAAAAGCGTATTTATTTTGAATATATTTTTGAATAATTGAAAATGAAGATTTCATTCGCAGTAGAGCATACACATCATACATTTTACATAAAAAAACATTATTTAGAACCTCAAGAATATTGAATTGTAAAGAACAACTGCGAAATAAATGTTATGTCCAAAACTTAAAAATTTGTGAAAATGGCGATACAGGGGAAATTATGTGGACATGTAATATAGATTAAAAAATAAAATAAAAAAATAAAATGAAATATAAATTGATATATTACTGTCTGTCAAATATTAGAGTATTACAAAAAAGGGGCTTGTTCTTTATTAAATATTGTTGTCATAGTATTTTTTTTAATTATATTATATATTCTAATTTTGACATTGAATCACCACCTGAATGCATCACAGAGGCCTCTTCTATTTATCTATTTGCTGTTTTCTCACTAATACAATTTTATCACTAAAGCAGAAAGGAGAGGAGTGGAGAAAAATGGGTGTGTGCTTGGAGTCAGAGACAGTTTTGATGTTATGATTCTCATCCCCTGCAGAATTAAAACACTTTGGATTGAACAGTGACGCATTGCTTTTCTTTCACTTCTTAGCATCTCAGTTTAGTAGTTGGTGCTGTACATGGCTGTATGTACTGAGTGTGTACAGCAGGGTACATGCCTACATTTGTTTATGTGTATGTGTGTGAGTGTATGCGTGGGGAGAAACAGAGAGAGAGAGACATCTGGTTTACATAAGAGCTGGGTATGCTGAGAGCTGGAGAGAGAGGGGGTATTAGAGGTAATTTACTTATTTAGAGCAAAAAAAGCTTCAATCACAGGAGCTGTGATTGTAAATGGATCTGCAGCTTATCTGGAGTTCTAATCGAGAAGCCCGGGTGGGGGAAACCGGGCCCGAGGAGCGGCGCTGTACGCTCGTCCACAGCCCCGCAGCTGATATTGTGTGTCAGTGTTGTTGTTTTCAGAGAAATTGCATTAGGGGGAACCTATTAACCTTCTTTTTTACATAAGGCCAATTACAGCCTGGCTGGCCAAATGAAGTGGCGATTTGAGATGTCAGCTTCGCTTTGGCCGGCGCTGTGCAGCGCGCTGGAGAGGACTGTAGGCAGCCAAATCACCCAGCCTGAATCATCCAGCTAAACCAGGCAGAATTCCTGTCTGAACCAGATGACTACTTTACTGTGGGTGGTTTTTAACGTCCTGAACACACCAGCGTAATAAAACGACGCTAACTTTCCCAGCTATCCTGAATGTGCGTCATTTGGTTCCTAGTGAGGATGGAAAGAAAACAGAGGGATTTTTTCTGATGTGCCACTTATTGTGGCTGTATTGTGGATGTGAGTCCTGTTGCTATGCACAACATCCACTGTCATTTTTTGGTAACTATATTATATAACTATGGTCGTCAATCAGTTAGAAAAAGAACTAATTAATTGCTAATTAATTGCTGTGTTATTCATCATTATTGGGTATTTAAATGTTAAATAAAACAATCAGTGTAAGATATGTAAGACAATATGATTTTATTTATATTCACATGTTTAATTGCATCTTTTTTTAAAACTTGGAACATAGATTGTCCTTTGTGAAGTACTAGTTATAGTCTACTGTTAAATACAACTTCAACTTCGTAACGGGGGGAGAGGTAGAAGAAAAAACATGACAAACTTGTGCTTCATAGTATCTACAGTGTGTGTGGGTGTGACAAACAAAGAGACAGGGACACACAGACCGGAGATCTTAGACAGTGACGGTTAGATATGAGATTTAATCCCTATTTTCAGCATAAATAAAAAATATTATAATCTACTCTGAACTCAGCAGTAGTGATGCTGTTTCTTTCGTTACATTGCTAAATAAAATGAGTCTAAGTGTCATGTCTTAGCCCTGTCTCATGTCTCTGTGTGTTTTCCTCACGTGACCTGTACTCCTCTGTGTCTCTTGTCAGTAGATTTCCACCATGTGTTTCTCATTTGTAGCTCCGCCCCTTCCCCAAGTGTTTCTAATTATAGTGTGTTTCCTGTTTCTTTAAATAGCCCTCCTCTGCCACTTTGTCTCCGTCGGTCTTTGCACCTTCCCATGTCGTTTTGTCTCTCAGCGTTTCTCTGTTTTCATATCCCGTTTCCTAGTTCAGTGTTTATCTCGTTTTACTTCTAGCTCCTTGTTTAGTTTGCTTCTTTTCTCCCTTGCCCAGTTTAGTTAATCCTGTCTTGTTTTAGTTCCTTGTTTGTTAGTATTTGGTTTATTTTATTATTTGGTTATCCTTGTTCTGTTTAGTTATTTTAGTCTTGTTTCAGTTACTCGTTTGTTTCTTTCGTCTCCCTGTTTTGTTATCGTTAACCCCTTATTTGTTTTGGTTATTGGTTATTTGTGTATCTTTGTTTCATGTTACTTGTTCCTTGTTTTCTTGTTATTTATTTATTAAATTATTATTTATTTTCACCCTACCTGCACTTGTGTCCGCCTCCTCGTCTCCCTGCCTGGGTCATCCGTGACACTAAGAGTCATAGGTGAATTCCAAGTAAGAGATAGAGTTGGTCAGATCATTCATTTATGTTAAACAATATAATGTATTAACATTGACGGCACTAATTTTACTTAGGACAATTCCAACTATGGAGTCTGATTGGCTGTTCTATCTGTGTTGCTTTATATTTTTTAAAATACATGTTTCAGTATTTTATCTTTGATTATTCCACTGTCCACTAGCTGCTCCGGACTACACATAATTTAATATTTTATTATTTGCTTTTATAAACTGATATTATGCAAAAAAATAATAATAATAATAATAATGTTTGGTAGTTTAACAGATTAAACTGTTTCAGGTTGGGTTTAAGTTTAAATTTAAAGACAAAATAAAATAAATAAATACCAAGTAAAATTTATTTAGAACAGGTATTGGGAAATTATCATTATTAATTGATTTGTAACCAATATGACTTATTGATAAACTATAAATAATTATTTTTTTCCACTTCAGAATGTTCAGCATGTACTATAAAGTATTTAAAAGTAAAGTATTTTGTTATTACTGTAATCATTTATTTGGTCTTTACTATGACTCATGTTTTTGCTACTATAAATGATTTCCAATACACAATTAATTGTTCACTAACAACTATGAATTATTTATTATTATCTGCTATAAATGATTTAGTTGACAATGAATTATTAATAAATTGTTAATTGGCTGCCACTTATTTACAAGCTACACTTACGTTATTTAGAATCTACTACAAAGTATTCAGTATCCACTGTGAGTTATTTACAATATACAAGGATTTATAGTATATTTAGTTATGATTATCTATATCAATATACTTATTTATATTTATGTATATTTAGTCTACAACAAAGTATTCTATATCTAATATGAATTATTTAGAATATGCTATGACATATTCAATATCCAATGTAAATTATTTTATCAACAATTAAGTATTTAGTATCCACTATGAATTGTTAAGTATTCACTGTAAATTATTTGGTATCTCGTGTAAATTATTTAGAATTAACTACAAATTATTTAGCATTATGAATTATGCAACATCCAAAATACATTTTTTTATATCCCTTATGGATTTTAGCTATTTTAAAACGAATATAATGTATTTGATCTTGCTTAAGGGTGGTGCTGATTGGAAGATATAACATATTAGTGAAACATATTAGCTCCTGTTATATATATAGATATACTGTATATGTATAGTATTATAAAGGACTGTATATACAGTGATATAGAGATCAGTGCATTCAAAATAAGCCCTTATGTTTAATGCTGAAATTTTCAGTATTTGCAGTATTTACAGGATTAGAGCCGGATGTATAGTAAGGTGAACATGGACAGGGAGAAGTCTTAATTCCAGTCAGTTTTCTGGAGCACTCTGTATCTGCATATGTGAACCTCTAGGTCCCCCACATGTGTATCAGTGGTGCTGCCACTGCTGTCACTTTCTTTATCACTCGTAGTCCAGAAAGACAGCAGATAAGTTGTAAAAGATGGATTATGTCTGTTCCTGACCTCATCTGTTGACATCATGTCAGGGCCTTTGCGTGTGGGGCGGCAGATCAGTCACTGGGATTTGACTGGCAACCGCATAATCACATAACACAAACTGATGCTGTTTATAGATAGATCCCTACGTCGCTGCCCAGCTGTGAGCCGTCTCTGGAAAACCCAGCGCTCTACTGGGGTGCCCCCCTGTGGAAGTAAACACTAACAGCCCATAGTGACCCTTCAGCTTGCGAGTTCAGCTACTCCCTCTCAGTTTAGTAAGCTCTCACATACTCACTTGTCCTATAACCCCAGATTTACTGGTTCCCCGATGGGGTATGACTCAAACCTGAAACTGGATCACCGGCAATGATGAAGGAGATGTGGAAAGAAGGGCAATTGCATCCCACGCTGTGGCCGAGCTCTCCGTCTCTCTCTCTCTCTTTCTCTTTCTTCTCTTGTTCTTTGTCTGTCTTCATCCAATTTCTGACACAGTGTGCATGCAATACATACATTCATCACCGCCCACGACACCTTGCTGACGCTGCACACACCATCCTGGGCTTTCTGGAGCTGCCTCATTGCTGTTTATGTTTGCATATGCGTGTGTTTGTTGTGAGCAACAGGCCACGCATCATGAGCTTGGCATTCTCAGAGGATGATGCCGTGCGTCACATGGGGTATCTGTTATCTGATTGAACCCAGATAAAGCACATTAATGCAGTTGGAGGCCGCTACAGGTTAGCTCCCCTCTGGACTCTGGAAACCGCAGGCGAGTGACTAGTTTACACGGTTTGTGGAGGCTGACTCTAATGGACGTAGACTCAGACTAACCAGGTAGTCACTGACAGGCTTGTAGGTCAAAATGAATAGTCATACATCCTCCTACAACCTGTTAACCACTTAAAATCTCAGCTACACTACTGTGTATGTCTAAATGTTTGTGGACACCACTACTAATGTATGTATTCAGATTCTTCTACTGTATTTTAGCATGCACCCATTGCTAACAGATTTTTAAAGGCACAAATATACACACAGCTTGTTTAGAGAAGTATTGCCAGTAATATAGAATAGGACTCAATGGGACTGCATGGACCAGATAAAAATAACCCTAATGGCATAATGCCTAATACCAGGCATGGGCTAGAGGGATATAAAAAAGCTCCATATTATGACAATACTGATATTCTTGAAAGCAGTCAAAATTTAATTTGTTTTCCTAATTAGTGTATTTACATTTTTTTAGTTTATAAGCATGCACTTAATATGCTGCACTTTAGTTGATAGTGCTACATCCAATACTTCTGGTACAAGTGGGGGAGTCAGTGCTGATGAGGTTAGGTGGTAATCATCCGACATCTTGGACATTAATTATATATTAAAAGCTCTTTTATAATCTATTTAATTTCAGAAGAAACTATAAATGCCCCAGTGTATTTGCCCATATAGTGTGTGGTACATAGTAGGGATGCATTAATGTGGGAATTTTGGGCCAATGCCTATATCCGTTATAAAATGTATATATCGATGCTGATATATAAACATTTCAACAAACTGTATTCAACCAATACAATTAAAGGTTTCTCCTGATGTCACACTTATTTAGCTAACTGGTCCTTACATATATTTTTTTCACACCCTCTTTTATAAATAAAAAAATTAATCTATTGAAACTAACATAAATAAAAATAGATACAAGTTTAAAGCTTAAATTAATAGATTTTGAAGTAGTGCTGCCAGTGTGGACCAATTGTTGTACCGCAGTCAGCATCTCTTGGTCCTTTTCCGGCATACAATAAATATGTCAGCAAGTATTGGTTTAAAACATCGGGCAAATGTAGAAACATCGGCCCGATGCCCATGTTTCTAAAAAAAAAAAAAAAAAAAAATTGGCCGATACTGATATAAATTCGATACATTTCCCATGTATATAAGTTAATTCACAATAGCAAATTACAGAACATAAGGTTTATTATAAGTTGTGTAAGCTGGTAGGAAACTGAAGAGCATGCATAGGGTCCCCAAGTCTACCGGAAAAGTGTAGAAATTCACTGATTGAGCTTTAAAACTTGTGTTTTAAACACATGCTTCATATTTTTTCAGTGCTGAAACATGCCTTGACATTAAATATTCAACACTTTCCTAAGTTATGAATGTATTGAAATATGGTAGGGTATCATTTAACCTCTCAAAATCACCAATTTCTCACCAGTTTCAGTTTTTTCCCCCACTAATACAGTAAATTAAGAATAACTAAGTATGTATTGCTTTAAATGTTGTTACTGATTAATTATCCTTTGTCTAATGAAAGTCACAGAGCAAAAGAGGTTAAACATTCTATAAAAAACAGCTACACCATCTTCTTTAATTGTATTTGATGAACAGGGTTTATCCAGGCTAATAACATTTTATTATTTTGGTTGGTTCCATATAGAGCTTCTGCTTTTAATAAAGAACCCTGAACACAAGCACTTATTTACAGTACCTACAAATTTGCTCAGTAAGCTGCTTAATTACGGCTAAATCACAATGAATTTTGTCGCCATTGATCAACTATTTTACAAGATTACTTTTTACTAAAAAGTAACTCTAAAGTTAATTTCCCTCAACGTATATATAAAAAATATAATTCAGTATAAAAGCAAGTAAATAAATGGCAAAAAAACTATATAAAGAAAAATAACAATTTTATCAGCTGTAAAGGGAAAGGGTGCTCTTGATTTATAACACAATACAAATAAAAGCATAATAGTTGTTTCGTATTGTTAATTGTTATTTTTTTTGTTTTTCTAGTTTTAATAATACCTTTTAATGAAGATTGTTATTTAAAATAAATGTTGATTAATTGTCCAGCTTTACAGAGCTGTTTCTGTCAGTTCAGTTTACCAGTGCACTAGTGTGTGGAGTAGTGTAATAAATTGATTTAGCTCTTTTATTGTCCATTTAGCATAATACGAAGATGTTTCAACATTGACTGAGAATGTTTTACAAATATTTGTAATGTTATTAAACCATATCAATCAAAAATGCTTAAAATTTGTAAATAGCAAAAAACTGATTTACTACACTTAAAACTAAAACTATATAGATTTTTTTTTAAATGTGGTCAGTCTCTCTCTCTCTCTTTCTCTCTCTCTTTCTGATAGTGTCTGTCTGGTCAGGATGCTGGTGGTGGCGGGTGGCAGTGACCCTGGGTGATAAATCACTAGCCTCACCTCAGTGGCTCAGTATAAACACACCCGCACACACACACACACACACACACACACACACACACACACACACACGGCTCGCTGGTGCAGGCTGATGGGTATATTGATGCAGGGGAGGTAGTTTGGCACTAATCCTGTGATTGATGGGGAGGATAGTGTGTGTAACAGTTTGTCTGGGTTAGTGAGGGGTCAGTCTCACAGCACTCGCGCTGTATCTGCCCACCCTGCCGTTCCTGTAATAAAGACAAAGCAGCTTCATCTCCAGTTACACAATATTACTGTTCCTGAGTTTGAGTCTGCCATACCGCACACAACTGTATTTATGTAAATGATGTGTAATATATTTTTTCTTTTATGTATGACCTTTATAAAAGTGATGCACCAAAATGAAACTGAATAAAACATTTGTCAGGATACTAAATACCAAAATGTGTTTTTTTTTTTTGTGCAGGTTTTTATTTATTTGTCCCTTTTTTTCTACATTTACGTTTGTCCCGGCTTTAAAAGAAAATCAGTTATAAAACTACAATTAACAAAAATAGTTTTGAACACTTAACATTAAATTAATTACATAAAATCAGTTGTCATTGTTTGGAATAAATATACAATCTTTTTACTAATTTGACCAAACATCGAAAGTGCCTTTTTCTATTTTCAGCCGAATAATTTTAGTTGCCAAATGTTCAGTGTATTCCTACTTTAAAACAGCCCAGTGTTTTATTAGGTACATTAGAAGTGTTGTTTGTTTTTTTGTAATTTACTCTATGTTTCATATTCATATTTAAAACACAAAACCATAAACCAACCCTTATATAAGTATGTAAAAAATAAACATATAGTATATTAAATAAGTATGCATGTTTATATGTGTTTATTAAATGCTTATTAATTAGGTTATAAATGCTTTAAAGTTCATTAATGATCTGATAGAGCACACATAAAAATTTACAGTGATATTTTTGTAATACCTCACAATAAGATTCAAAAATAACTGTAATTATGATTAAAATAAAATGTAATACTTTAAAAAGTTTGAAAACAATAATTCCAGACATTAATTGAAAAACTTTGAAGACTAATGTCTTAATGTCTTTGTGTCAATTATTATTTAGTTGAGACATTCTTTTTTTTAAGTAATTTTTTTGTACTATTGTCATTACATGTTTAATTTACACTTAAATTGTTAACTGTTACAGATATTTCTTTTAACAAACAATAGTCCATATTTATCTCTACTGTTTATTAAAGCTTAGATGTCGTTTCTTCCTGCTCTTTTTATTGTTGTAAGTATATAGTTGTATAATTTCAACTTTGTAATTTAACATGTTTTATATATTATAGTTTTTATTATTGCCTTAAATGAATGGCATTACAGTCCCATCCCAACACCCGTCCCAACACTGCCCATCCTAACACCTTTGTCTTGTTCATCCCGTCCTGGTCACTCTCCCCCTGAGCGAGAGTGTGTGTGTGTGTGTGTGTTAGTGATGAACAGAATTTCCCTGCTCTCTGACCGCCAGTGTGTGTGGGCTGCTGTGTGTGTTAGCGTGTTTTGAGCGTGTTCCTCTGTTCCAGGGAAAGTGCAGTGTGTCATACTCACTGAAATAGAGCTGTGTTTATTTCTGCTAATCCCTGCTGGATGTTTGTTTTTAAAGATGTTCGGGGGAGACATCTCGTAAAATTATTGCTCATATTGTTTGAGCTGGAAGCGGCAGGTATACTTCAGTGGGACTGGTCTTACACGGGTTGCGTCATGAACCCACCTTTATTACTATTAAAGCTCGGCTGGTTTTGTGCTCCATTTGTTTAGACTGTAGCTTTGCTGCATGTAGCACTTGAGGTTATAATGGCTGTTTCTGCTTACTGGGCAGCTCAGCATTGCCAAGGGCTTTTTTTAAATGTGGGTGAGGGCATGAGAGAGAAAGTGAACCGAAAATATATATGTATTTTCCATTTCTTTAATTTAAAGTAGTTAATGAGATTAGACTTTACTTTGTATTTCTGTCATGAATGTCCATTCTCTTAGAAATATATATTAAATTATAATACACGGTAGATAATGCATATAATTATTTCAGGGATATATGGTAGTAAATAGAGAATATGAACAGTAGAAAATAGTATATACTCTTTTATGTAAAGTGTTTCGCTGCCCATTTTTATAGTCTACTTTAAATGTAACATATAAAAACATACATAACATTGTGTTTTTCAGTAAGTTTCATCAAACAATATGATATACTGCTGTTTTATATATTACAAAAAAAATATGATTTTGCATTTGACTTTATTTTTATGTCACATTATTATCACATTTATTTCATTCAATTCAGTTGCTTTTTTTTCTTTCTTACTGGATTACACATAAAGTCCCTTATTCCATTTAAAAGAACCAAAAAATGACTTTGTTGAAGCTCTACCAGCTGTGCTGTTTTCTGTTCTGTTGGGAAGGATACCCCCTCATGGTGTGTATCGGTATAGCCCTGGATCTGTATGCTGAACCCTGATTGAGAAATTGCAAATTGCATTGCACTGAGAGATCTTACATCCATACATAATTTAACATGTGAATTTTTACTTAGAATACTTAGAATACTTCCAAATAGATACATGGTTATTGCTTCTTTTGTTTTGGATCATACTGTATGAAATCAATGTCACATAAAACCTTGTATATCCAAAATGCCAGCTTTATATAAGGAAAAAAGGTAACTTTCAATTAAAGTCAATGTAAAAAAAACTATTATTTTCATTATTATTAAAAAGTGTTTTTGGGACATCTCTATAGAGCCCATTATTATTAAATGTGAACATAATGTAAGGAACAACTTTAAAATTATTTTTTATTTAAAATTATTATACATTTTAAAATTAATATTTTTATTTTTATCAATGTAAAATTCCTCCCTCTCACACATTTCTTTCACTGCACAAAATGAGTAATTATGTAAGTAAAATCCTCAAAAACCTAGTCTAAATATATTTTTGGATTGTGGTTAGAATATTAGTAAATTAATAAACATATTTCCTGCTTATTATTATTTGTTGTGAGTTATTTGATCTACTTATTTACAGATACAATATAATTCAATGTTATCTTGGGAGCAAAAAATTTTGGTACCACATTTTTTGCAAATGTTTTGTTAATAAAAAAAAAATACAATGTAAGTTTACACTTACAGTTTTTATCACAAAGTATTTCTTAATAAAATGAAGAAAATGAAATAAGGCACTTTCAGTAGACAAGTTAAAATAAGTAATAATATTCAATAAAAAAAAAAAAAATATATATATATATATATATATATATTGTATATTCATTGTAAAAAAGAAGTTTCAGTTATGTAGGGTATATAAATGCGAATTTCAGCATAATCATTTTTGCAGGGTGCTAGAACGTTATTTACAGTGGTTCATTAATTAACAATGTAAAATACATTATCAAAATGGCCTTTATATAAACCTTTAAAATATATTTACACTTATTTAACAGTTACAGAACCATTCTTTTTGGAACAAAATTAGATTTTTCTGTGCCATTGAAAACACAGAACCCTTTCAAGAAGTCCAGAGTATTTATCAAAACGTATATAAATAAGAAAAATAGAAATACTTATGTTTTGCATGACAGTGATAATTTATAAGCTCTGACTTGTCTATATAGACAGATACTCAGATACTGGCCTACAGGTCAGCCTGCCTCCAGTTCATCTCCGTCCATCTCTGCCAGGTCCAGCGACCAGCACGGGCCTCCCTCACAAGCCTGCTGCCATTTGTTTGTGCACAACCTGGAGGAGGGAGAGGGGCAGCGACAGCCTGGTGCTGAGTGCTGGCCATAAATCAGCTGTCACCCTCTGCCCAGTGCACTGCCCACTGGGGTTAAAGCAACAGCAGCCCAGAGGAGAGGAGAGATAGAGGGAGGAGAGCCAGTGTAAACGTCCCCCCCTTTAACCCCCACCCCAGCCCAAATCCCGGGTCAGGGAGGACTGTTGGCACAAGCGAGAGTCTCTTTGTACAAGCAGAGCGTCCATCAGTCTCACCGGTCACTGTCCGCACCGCCGCTGCTGTGATGAATTCTTTTTTTTTTTTGTGGATGGCTGTTTTTATTAGGGGGGTTGCGGTGTGTACTTTAACGTTGAGCTTTATAGGTTTTATTGTGGTGTTTATAGGAGAGCTGGATAATTTGTTTACCGACTGTTGGTTTCTCTCTCTTCCTCTCCCTCCCTCGCTTTCTCAGAACTAAAGATAATCCAGCAGGTCCGAGTCAGGTTCTGGAGCTCATAAGTCTTTCAGAGACAGCCGTGTAATCAAAGCATAACCACCGTGAGTCAGCTAGAAAGTGGACAGAGTGGACCGTGTTTGTGTGTGCTTGTGTGTGTGTGTGTGTGTGTGTGTGTGTGTATACACTTTGGCCAAGTTTTGTGAAATACTGGTGTGTGTTATGTGTGTATAAGAGTTTTAACAATGTTAGAGCTGTTTCAATTTTGGTTCTATTACATTTAAAACATACTTTATAGCGTAATAAACTGTATAATATATACAGCTCTGGAATTTTTTTAAAAAAAGAACACTTCAGTTTCGGAATCAGTTTCTCTGATTTAGCTATTTGTAGATATATGTGTGAATAAAATAAACATTGTTGTTTTATTCTATAACCTACAGACAACATTTCTCCCAAATTTCAAATTAAAATATTTTCATTTAGAGCATTTATTTGCAGAAAATGAGAAATGGCTGAAATAACAAAAAAGATGCAGAGCTTTCAGACCTCAAACAATGCAAAGAAAACAAGTTCATATTCATAACGTTTTAAGAGTTCAGAAATTAATATTTGGTGGAATAACCCTGTCTTTAGCTACAGTGTTCATATACAATAGTCTTACACACTGCTTTTGGATAACTTTATGCCACTCTTGGTGCAAACATTCGAGCAGTTCAGTTTGGTTTGATGGCTTATGATCATCCATCTTCCTCTTGATTATATACCAGAGGTTTTCAATTTGGTAAAGACAAAGAAACTCATTGTTTTTTCCAGAGCTGCATATATTCAATTACACACTCATTGTCAAATAAATGGTTGTAAAAATAGTCTTGTTGCAATGCTATTTGAAAAGAAAGTAAATGTAACCAGGAACATTAAATGATAAAAAATGTAGACTGATATTGGCAACTCTTGATCATATTTATTAAGCTACACATACAGAAATGTGCAGGTTAGATATTCACACAGTTCCTCAGCAGTGTCTAGCAGGTGTGGCTTGCCAAGGTGTAATATAGGTATTTGTAGACCAGCTCTGGAACCAGCAGCAATATGTGGATGGGCATTTTCCTTTTGAAAAAAAGCAGATAATGTGTTGCAGGAACTCATTATCATATTGTTGGGCTGTTAAAGTGCTTGTAATGAATACAAAAGGTGATCTGGCATTGTACAAAATTGCACCCCAGACTTAACCCAGGTCTTCTGGATGTTAGGTCTAAACCAAGACCAAAGTGGGACTCACTACCATTATGAGTCACAGCATGACAGTCAGACACAACTACCCACCAAGTTTCATTCTTGTTAGATAATTCCTTCTGTGGGCAATATTTTTTAGTGTGCAAACAAAACAGCTGGGTGTGTTCCGAGACTGATTTCACACTAGCACCCTCTGTCTTGAAGGAAAAAAGAAAGGAATTGTAGTGGCTCTTGAATAAGAGCAGGAAGTCGCCCCCTCTTACCCCCTGTTTTCTCCCCTGTCTGCCCCATCCATCACTGGGCTGCCTGAAGGCCCTGGCCTGGTCTGGCCTGGCCGCTCACCTTTCCCACGTGAATCACTCCAGTGGCCGGCATGGAAGTGCAGTAGAGGGGCTTGGTCTGCTCTAATTTGAGCCCAAACAGAGTGGCTGTCCTGTGCCAGTGCTGAGGGGAGGAAGCGGTTCCTGCCTGGGGCTGCACGCTAAGCAGCTGCCTACTCCTCGCTGCTGTCTTCCTGCTAAGCACTCACTCTAAATCCGTCCTATATCACTCTGTCAGAAGCTTCCAGTCCCCGTCACATGACTGATCATCGTTTGAGAGCCAGTGAGAGTCAGAGTGAGTGTTAGCAGGGCAGTGGAGTCTCAGTGGTTTGAGCTCTGGAATATTGATCACAGGGTTGTGGGTTCAGTACTTTGGTTTGCTAAGCTGCCAGTGCCATGCTCTTTCTGCACCAGGGGTGCTGTGGTATGGCTGAACTGGGCTTTTTAGCTGGATATCATCTCTGTCCAATGAAAAACAAGTATCTCCATTTTAATTTGAACACACAAACTGTCCCTTACACTGTGTCAAAATTATTTGATGAATGGACCAATAGAAAGCATTCTAAACCTTCTTAAATTATATTTACTTCCATTGTAATTTAAGAAGATTTTATCTCTATCCTGTTTTGTAGATATATGTTTTTCATTAGACAGTGACAAAATTCAAAAGATAAATTCTGTTGTACTGTGCCTCTCCTTAAACCTCTGACTTAAAAGTAGGTTTAAATATTAATATTAAGACCATATTTCATGCTTTATTTCAAAGTCACTTTGCTAAACTCCACACTGCATCAATCAAGCCTGACCATATGCTGCCTAAAAATTGCCTATACATGGCAATTAATTATAAGCATTTGTTAAAACACATTATATTATACAAATATTTAAGTTGGAAAAAATATACTTTGGAAAATAATGTTCTGCTCTCTATTTTTATTATAAACTAGATTTCTGTAGAATTACAGAAAGTGTCTGAATAATTTTTCTTTTTATGCTTAGTTTTGAATTGCCATATAAAAGTTGTTTTAAAACACATAATTTATTTCATAGGCACTTTTTTAAATTGCACCTAACATATTTCAATAAAAAAATGTTCTTGTAATTTTAGTATATGTTTTCTGAAAAATCTTTTTAAGGAAAATGCTGTAAAATGTACTGTTCAAGTGTAACTACAATGTATCTTGTGTGAGTCGTTGAATTATTAGGTGAATAAATTAGACAGTATTGGCATTATTACTACATATAGACCACAGGCTTCCCTATTAAAAGTCAAATTATCCTACTCTGCGTGCGCTTGTTTACCAATTTACTATGGTGTTTCACATCCCGCTCATTTACCATTGAGTGCCTTGGGCACTTTTAGCTGTAATAGCTTTTCATCAACAAGCCCCATTTACAATCACAGTAAATCAACCCCCCTCGCACTGAGTATACTCAAATCTGGCCCAGGCTGTTTTAGACTCAGCATGTTCCTTCACTACTCGTACAGATAAGCCCTGAGGGGTTTCTAAGTCAACACACACACGGAGAGTGTTTTTCAGCGCTACTGCTGAAAGGCCACAGCATCTTCTGGCAGAGCGGAGGGCGTCAGGCCTAATTTATGGCGTGCGGTGAGGATGGCTGTTTGGCTGGGCAGTGCGAGCTGCAGCCAAGAGGAGAAGCATGGAAGGGAGAGTTACAGTAAAGAGACAGGGGGTCGCGAACCGCTGACCAGCCAGTCAGCACATTCAGCCCGGGAGCTTTTATAATGCTCCACTTTAGTCATACAGTATGAACAAATATAGAGGCTCTGGCTGAAGATCTTAAAGTGCTTTTCCTAGGAGTTTGATGTTTCACTGCAAACCTTCTCTTATTCATCATAATGAAAGATGAGAGATGACAAACCAGATGCTCAGTCACCAGCAGAGTAGTGCATGTTTTAGCATTGGTCTTTTCTTTCTCCTGAGCTACCCCTGCAGGTGGGGAGTGTAATTTACTGAATTTCACAGAGCTCCCTCTGAAGGACACGCTTTACACATGCATTTGTTGACAAACTAAGATATGTAGATGTGGCATCTAAAGTGAACGAAACACACAAACTACAATGGAACAGAAATATTTAAAGAAAACGCAGGTTAACGCAATGTTACAAAGGATAGTGTAACAGTGATACACAGTGTTACAAAGGGAAATACATTATTACATAGTGTTACACAGTGTTATAAAGGGTCATATTGTGTTACGCAATGTTATGAAGGGTTATACAATGTTAAAGTGATGCACAATGTAACAAAGAGTTATACAATGTTTTGCAGCGTCATTAAGGTTTATACAAAGTTACACAGGTTTATGAAGGGTTATACAATTCTACACAGTGTTATGACTGTTTGTGCAGTATTATGCAGTGTTATGAAAGGTTATACAGTGTTATACAATGTTATGAAAGTTTATACAATGTTATGAAATGTTATCGATGTTACATAGAGTTATACAGTGCTCCACAGTATTATGAAGGGTCATACAGTGTTATGAAGGTTATTCAGTGTTACACAGTGTTGTGAAGGGTCATGTAGTGTTACACAGTATTATTAAGAGTTATACAGTGTTATGAAGGGTTATACAGTGTTATAAAGGGTTATACAGTGTTATGAAGGGTTATACAGTTTTATGCAGTGTTATGAAGGGTTATACAGTTCTACAAAAGGTTATACAATAGTATGCAGTTCTGGAGAGAGATCTTTTTTTAGTTCTATAGTGCATTAGGTCCATTCCTGCTACCCACCATAATTCTGAAGCTCATGTTTTAAGTTTAAATGCTGCATATTGTTAATTAATTCTCTCATATAAGTTCCCATCCGGTGGGTTTGAGTGCTCAGATGGTCTGTTTTTTTTTTCCTGTTCTCTCAGACGCACATCTATCTGTCAAGGAGCGGACTAGCCTCCAGACGAGGTCGTAAGGTCGTCTCCGGAGGGCTTGGCCTGGAGAGAGGTCACACTCCTTACATGCTATTGGTCGACAGGTCAGTGAGACAGGATGCTGATAACATCCTGCAAAGCAGCCCCCAGACATCTTCCCCCTCCCTGAATACCCTCAAATTTGTAAAGCTCAGTTTATTTATTGTTAGTTTAACTCTCTATTATTCACTTTTAGCCTAAGATACTTTCTCTTTCCAACTCACTCTCTTTTCTTTAAGATTGTATGGGGGTGTGTTTGTGTCTGTCTTAACAAAACCTGATATCTAGAAGCAAGTAACTATATGCGTCAGTAAATTATCATGTCTTGAAATTGTATTCCAGATCAGATTTTTTTTTCATCTTAAAAAAAATAATACATAAGAACTGTTGCAATTTTCTAAAAGAAAGGTACAGCAAGGATATATTTATATGTTTATGTTTGATAATTTGTATATTGTAAATCTTGTATCTTCAAAAGTACAACTTTACACATGATACAAAACTGTCACAGGGGTGGTACCCTCTTTTGTCACTGGGGTTGTACCCTAAAGAGTACAGTATGTCTTCAATACCTTTAGCTACATAATATCTCGTTATTCATTCATCATAAAAAAATTACTTGCACTCAGAAGGAAGTGTTGGAACACAATGCTATTTGGAAACAATCTATTAAATATTTAGACTGATATGGGCAATATTTATCAAGCTACACATTAAGAAGTTGTATGTAACGCATGTGTAAACCAATATACCACACGTGAGTTGTAGAGGTTCTTAATGGTGTCCTGTGATAATCCATTTTATGCAGCCTGAGTATTCTTACTCCTGCAGATTTTGTGTCAGTGACTTGTCCAGTTTCATTCTGCGATTGGTCTAGTGATGCATCTGGCCATGGCACAGCATTTGTCTTCAAGGCAAGTTCTTAAGATGCCGGCAGCATTGTTCTGTTGGAGTATGCAATTAGAAAAAGTAGGGCCACTGATTGTAGGACCTCAATAACATTTTGTTTGTCTACATATTTGTACTATATTCATTTGTAGTTGTTTTTCCTACTTTTAAGTAAGAAGGGCAAACAAATTTATTTTGGAGCATTTCTATTTTCCAGTTCATTATGAAATGTGGACAAAATGTAAAAAAATGCCAGATTCACATCATGTCAAGAAGTGAAAAATGATAACAAATATCCTGACAGCAATGATATAAATGTGTCTACTAGGATTAGAGTGAAATATTTTGAGAGAGGGGGAGATGGGCCATTTTTGGGGGGCATGGTGTGGACTGAAGCCAGATACTGGCCATGAACATCAGTCTAAGCAGAGACAAAATGATTAGTGGGCATAATTAGTGAAGACACTAAACATACTAAACTTTTATGACTGGTCTAAAAGGAGCTTTGCAGATTAGCTATTAGCACATATAGAGTACATGGGTCAACTTTAGCTTAATCCAAGGCTTAAAAGGCTTTTCATTTCTGAATTACAATCCCAGTTTAGTCCTAGACTTATCTTAGTGCTTTAAAAAAAACAGTACACTCTTGAAAGTGTTTAAAAGATTAATTTCTGTACAAATGAATGTAATTTCACAATAACACCTTGTAGTAAGAAATTATCGCATATTAATGTATTCAGCTTCACACCCTCTGCACACCCTCTGTACAACTATTTTACAAGAGCACATAAGATACTTTACATAAGATACTTAGCTGACTCATACACATAATGTAATATACTGTATATATTTTATGTGTAGACTAGGGTTGCAGCGGTAACCGGTTTCACGGTATACCATGGTATTAAAATGCACGGTTATCATACCGTGTGTGTTTGCTTATTACCGGTAAAACGCAAGCCAGCGGAGAAACTCACCCGCGCATGCGCAACTCTGCTCCGCTTCAGCTGCTCAGCACACAGCGGTGAGAACAGCAGAAAGTGCATCAGACTAAACAAATCTCCGTCCGCCTAAAAAAAGGCTAAACTAAAATCAGCAGTGTGGGACTATTTCAGAGACCCGCCGAGCGCACCCGAGGATGGTTATCCGATTTATAATCAATGTGGCCGTAAAGTCACAGCTAAAGGTGGACATACGTCAAACCTGTTCTCCCATCTCCAAGAACACCACCCCGCCGTGCAGCGCAAAGTATGTGTTTAGTTTATAATTTTAATCTGAACATAAATAAAATCTCTTTGTAGTCGTGCACAACCCATGCGGTAAGCGCCCGCAAAAGCGCTGAGTTATCCGAAATTCGGGCACGCAGGTACAGGCGTGAAGTGCGTGCTACGACGGATTCACGTGTCCGTGTAAAGGTGCTCGCCGGACTGGATGTGAAAGACGCCATTCATTTACATGCGTTAATTTTCAAATTCTGACGTGCCTGTTTTTCATGTGTTAAAACCAGACTCAGAAATAAATCCCCTCTATCTGGTTATAACAGTTGTTGATCAGACACTGACCCAGGCTCAGTTTATCAGATATTAAATAATTTAAACTTAAATAATTGTACTGAATAGTTTAAACACAGGATCTTTACTTCTTAGAGGACATGTAATGTGTGACACGTGTGTGTGTGTGTGTGTGTGTGTGTGTGTGTGTGTGTGTGTGTATATATATATATATATATATATATATATATAATTATATACACCCTTAATGACCTTAAGAGTAGTGGAAAAACCTGGTTTCCTTCACCTAATGGTGTACAGTTTATTTTTTTTAAGGAGACATTATCTATATAATTGTTCCAGGTTTCTACAATAAATAGTTAATTGAACAAAAAACCTTTGTTGTAATTTCTTTAAGGGTCAGTTTAATAATATATGTAACAAACTGTGATACCGTGATAACCGTGATACCGCGGTATTTTCTGAGACGGTTATCATACCGTGAAAATCTCATACCGTTGCAACCCTAGTGTAGACAGTTACTGTGTATTGTGTATCTAGTTTTAGTTACTAAAATATGTTACTATTTTAGATATTTTAGATACTTTAGATACTATTTACAATATTTGCAAAACTATTTACTATTTATAATAGTTTCACTTAGACAGAAAACATTGTCATTTAACATTTATTTAAACATTACTGAATTATATATCTATGGAAAAATATTAATTGTATTGGAGATATACTGGATTATACTGGTTTGGTTTGGTTAAAATTACACTTATTTAAAAGGCTATACTGTAAATGTGCAATATTCCTCTGGTAATTTTGTTAACTTGTTCAGAATAACTTTGTTTTTAATGTACTGTTTTTATTGTACTGTATATACACATACTGTATATTTTGGTTAACACTGATTAATACTGGGATTTGGGATAAATTTACAATGCTTTATCAGTCATAACATTAAAAACACTGCCGGCTGATTATGGGGTGTTTCCTGTTATGCAGTGGTTCTCAAAGAAAGAGAACAGTCAGGGTCATAGGTGCCCAATAAGGCTCACTGTTGGTCATGGAGCATCCCAAATCACAACTTGATCACAATTATTTTAAAATAAATTAATGAAATTAAGTGAATAATCACAACAACACGACCTGAGATCAGCTCTGGTCCTATCACACTTAGGATGAGCTGAAGGTCATGTGTGGTTCAGGAGGACCTCGACAGAGCCCTGATAAATGAGTGCTCCTCTTTTTCTCTCAAGAAGAAGAGGCAGGAAATCGTAACTCAGCACCGAGCTCACATCTCTCTCTCTCTCTCTCTCTCTCTCTCTCTCTCTTTCTATCTCTCTCTCTCTCTTTCCTACTCACTGTCTCTCTCTTATTCCCTCTTTCTTTCCCACTCATTCTATTTATGGATACAGGAAGAAATAAAGACGATTCGCTCTGGTAGGATTTTTCTTTGGCCTGGCTGTGACTCACAGTACAGCTGTGTGTGTGTGTGTATGTGTCCAGCCATGGGGTGTGTTGTGCCCCTGAATGTGGGTGGATTGGGGGGACGGGTGGGGTCACCCCGGTGCGTAGGTACATAAATACCCATCTAGAAACCCACTGGCTGACACATATTTCTCTCTCTTTCTCTGTCTCTGTCTCTCTCTCTCTCTCTCTGTCTCTCTCTCTCTCACACACACACACACACACACACACATCCTGTTAGACACATCCACCTTGAGACGCTGTTAATTGCAATCTATAAATGTGTCTATTCACACACACGCTCCACTCACACACATTCAAACACTCACACACATACACTTACCATGGGTCCTGTGGGGTTCCTCTGCAGGCAGTGTCATCCTGAGAGATCCCAGTTGTCTGAGTGTTTATACCACACTGTCCTCGTCCTCTCTTTCTCTCGCTCGCTCTGCACTGTAGGAATGGATGGAGGTCGGATTAGACTCATAAATATGCCAGAGTGTGAGGGAGATGGCCACTGATGGATTTACACTGCTGCTGAATTTAACAGCTCTGTCTGTCCATCTGTCTTTCTCTCAAAATTAGGAGTTTATTGTCTTGTCTGTAGTAAATTGTGATGTATATATAAAACAGTCCCTAAACTATAATTACAGTATGTTTTTTACTATTTGCACAAAAAACACAGCTGCCACTGCAACCAGACCATCCGTGCCAGACCCCATTCACCCTGAGGATTTGGCTTATATATGTGTGTATATATGTATGTATGTATATATACTTAATGTTTCTTTTTGGCTGTATCACCTGAACACCAGTGAACCTCAGTCATCATGCCATAAAGGTTGGTTCTCAGACTACAGTATCTGTCAGTGATAACTCACTATTATATGCAGTCCTCACACTTCCATCAATAACAGAAATCTTATTCCTAATATCCAATACCCTGGAGTGCCTGTGTTGAAGGTCCAGATACTGATCAGCAAAGAGCAACCTGCTGCACCCATTCTTTGCTCTTTTACAGGACATTGTAAACCCTGGTTTAGCCTTGTTTACTGTCTACTTACAGCAAGTCAAACACAGCAAGACAAGAGTTGCCCCCTTTACTTTCCCAACATTGCCTCTCCTATATCCTATGTCTGGCTGTATCTCCTTTTTTATGCTATTACACAGAATTTCCATTAATATGCAAGTATACAATGTGCATACGAAAGGGAAGAATGCTAGATTGGTGTATATATCGGTAAATATTAATGTACATCCCAAAGGTACTGGATAGAGCTCCATCATTCCAGAAAATACAGTTCTACCACTGCTTCACAGCTCATTGCTGTGGGCATTGAATTAGGATTGTTTGTGGTTGCTTCTAATGCTCGACTGCATGATAAACTATCCTCTTAAATCATTGATCATTTAAAAATAGCCATCACAAATGTCTTATGTTTTATGTGTTTCCTGAATGCTTACAAAAATAAGTTAGGTGATTTTAGGAAGGTGTCACTATCTTTGATAGCAGGATAGTGACCTAAGTCTCCCTAAAAATACATAAACTCAAGCTTTTAGAATGACCCTAACATAAAAGTCTCAGAAAATGAGTCAATAGACTTCAAACAATCTCTTCAGCAGGACAATCCATGCATACGTATGTCAGAACTAGAGGCCTTCTGCAACTGGAAATCGTTTCTGTTACAAGATTTGAAGGACTGGTTGACTATGTACGGTGCCCAAATCTTTGCACTGGCCAAGGGTGCCTAAACTTTTGCAGGAAAACTGTGCATATTGCCCTCTGCTTTGCCTTTCAGCCCTACCCAGACCTTCTGCAGGTTCAGTGACCTTCTCCTCCACCAGCGATCTGGCTCTGTTCACCCAGTTCATGATGAATAACTTCCCGTCTAGCTCCCTCTACTGGTAATACACATAGTCATCTGTTCTTCCCTCCAGCTTGTTCCTTTACTTTGACATCAGAGTTTTGGGGATAAAAATGAGCGTGGATTTACAGCACTTTTAAAGCACATTTATATAGCGTGTGTCCATTAAATAATGACATCATAGGTCACCGCCAGCGTCTAATGGAAGAGGAATGACCGTGACTGATCAGTGTTCGAGGCCTTGGCAGGCACTTAGGCCCGCACAGCAGAGATGAGCCTCATGCTGCCAACTCTTCAATTAGAGCGTTGAGCAATTGGGTGGTGGAGATAAATGAGAGAGCATCATTAGGCTGCCTGTGGAAAGAATGGGGAAAGGTCTTGCCCTGTCGCGGTTTCTGGGCGACTCGGTGGGGAGCGCTTTTTAAACATATGACGCACAAATAAACTGTATATTCTGTCCACATGAAATCGTCAGGGGTGGCCTACTCGAGAAAAGAGGAGAATTGAGGTGATTTCCTGCTGATTTGACTCACTAGTATTAGCGGGATTACAGAAAATGTAATATAAGATATTCATCTTTTACAATAAAGCATATTAACTATTATATGTAGTGTAGTTTATAGACCCTATTGACTTCATGATATTTAAAATTAGTTTTAGTTTGATGGTCTGTAAATATGTAAATAACAAGTATTTATGTTGTTCGTTCTTAAGTCTAGAAATCTTATGTGACTTTATTTTGTACTAAAATATATAAAACATTTTTGTTTTGTTTAACATTTTTAACATTTTTCAGAAATCAAGTTCATATACAATAACCTGATTTTCTCTTTTTATAAAACAGTGTTTAAAAAAACACCTTAAAGAATCTGATAAAATAACATGCAAATCATTGCTTGGATCACCATCTTAATCATTTTTGCTTTTTTGCATATTTTTTTTTTTGCTTTTTTGCATAATTTAAATATTTTAATAATAAATGAACCAATAGGAATGCTTCTTTTCATTTTCCTGTAAAGTTAATAAGTTATTTTAAAAATGTGTTCTATAACTTAAATTACTTGCCACATAAATAGATTTTCTTATTATTATTATTATTATTATTATTATTATTATTATTATTATTATTATTATTATTATTATTATATTAGTATTTTGAAATAATGTACACTATAAAGTATACATAAATCAAATCAAAAGGTTATTGGTCACATATACAGTCATACACTTTACAAATAGAAGTGAAAAATATGTAAAGGTATTTTCAAGACAAAAAAATCAAGATAGAAAAATGTATACAAAAATATATAGAAATGCATAAATATAGATGTTTTTTTAATTAAAAATGTACAGTTTTAATGAGGAAAGCAAAAAATGGATGAAGTACTAAGTTGTAGCTGAGATGGAGATAATGAAATGTTATACATTGAAATATAATACATTTAGAGTTAATTTATTTCATTTTCTCTCAGGCTTTGTCATTTCCTTTTTGTATAATTAGAAACACTTTACAACAAGAGTTATTCATTAACAGTACTTGACAATGTCTCAACTAATTATTATTAATTGGAGCTTGTTAAAACATTAGTAGTGTTTGATAATGTCTTTACTCGAGTTAATTAATAATTATTTGAGGCATTACTTAACCATTTAACCATCTTTATTACTGTCATAAGTACTGTTATTTGTGACCCTTATTGGTATAATATAAGCATGTAAAACCACAATGGACTGTGCTGTTAAAAGCTGTATCACAGACAAATCCAGCACAAACTGATTGCAAAGAAATCAGTGATACTACAAGTTCAGCACAGCACAGATGCCCGAGACTCCCTAACTTTCCCATTTCGGCCAAAACACTGAGGTAGTTATCACCCTAGACCAGTGAGTCATTGTTGGAGGAATGCTCCACTGTGGTGAGGATTTGAAGCCAATTACCACAGATACTGTATTCTCTTCCAAACAGTAGCATTATCTGCCTGACTTCCCTCTGTATCAGCTGATAAAAAAAGAAACTGTCGGCTGTCTCAAAAAAAAAAACACCTCATAGCATTTGTAGTTTTTATAAAATTCTCTCCATCTTCAAGATATGTCATCATAGATGGGGGTTCTCCAAACTTTAACCACAGAATCTCACTTTAGAGATGAGTTTGATTTAGTTGTAAGAGATGAGTAGGCGTATCTCCTGCAGGTGTAACAAGAGTGCAGGTAAATTCCCTAAATAGAAAAAAATCCCCTATAAATAGTCATAGAACTGAACAATAAGAAACGGATGCCAGGGACTTCAGCATGATAATAGCTGGTAGTTGAAATGTCTGATTCTGGTTTCAGATTTCAAGCTCTTTCAAGCTCTTTTGTAGTGGCTCCTCCACTGTGATCAGAACTTCTCTGATTTCAAGCTTCCTAAATAGCAGAAATCACACAGGCCATTTCTCAGCTCTAATTTAAATGGCCAGCTTTTGGACCAAACCCTTTTATCATAATCAGACAGAATGCTAAATGTCTTGAATGTGCCAGCACCCCGGTTGCCAAGTATAACACGACTACCAGCCCAAGCAGTTTGGGTCAATACTCTGGTTACAGAGTATAATACACAATTAGCCCAAGCTGCTTCTGCTAATACCCCGGTTGCAAAGTATATCTTCCCCTTACATCACGTTATTGTCCCATATGAATCAGAAGTTGGACATGAAAGGACATGAAAAGAGATAAAAGGCTCCATGGGTCTAGGAACCATAGACATGTAATTATAGATAAAGGTGCACAGCAGTACTCAACAATATTAAATACTTCACAGCACCACAGTAAACATACATAAACCAAACTTTGAAGCTGCAAAAGTAAAAAAATAACAAATACTGATAGTTTTATACAGCACTGTCTATTACTCATTTAAACTCCCCAAATACACCAATACATTTGAAGTAATTACTTCTAAGTTATAAGTTGAGTCTACAAAGTTTTAGTTCCATGTTAATTGCTGCCACTCTATTTACACGATCACACTAAAACCAAGTTATTTGACCCAGCTTGCACAAAACAGGTAGATTGCCCCTTATTAGAATTTAGCTTAGGACCCAATGAGAATCACTCCATGCCTCTGTTGTTATTTCTCTGGTTGCTGAGTATAATGGGAATTGGCCTGCGCCGCTTGTTGTCCAGTATAAACCACATTTAGCCCAATTCTACTTGTCCAATGGCGAGCCTCAGCCGATGCTGCCATTCATCAGTAAAGCATTGCCTGGGTTTGATAAGCTAATATAAAATGTAATTAATCTAACCTAGTTTTTGAGTATGTGGCTTGAAAAGTAAAAAATTCCAGTCCGTTTTTAGCTACGTCCATTGTAGTATATATGTTTCTTAGCTGCAATGTCATTGAACACTGTTCCAAAGTGCAGAACACTTCTTATACAGGGGAGAAATGCATCCAAGGGTTTGAGATTGCAACTGGTATATCGGTTAATGAAAAATATGGTGATGGAATTGAACACATCCACTGGGGCACTGGCTGTGGGCTCAGGGCTGGGGAGAAAAATAAACTGTGTTCTTTAAGCTAGCTCACAGGATATAAACTACTTTCTTAAGAATGAGACATTCATGTTACTTTTTACTATATTGATGTTTATTTGCATATGTTGTAATAAATAGGCAAAAACTTGAATATGAGATTAGGTGCCTAAAAAATTAACATTTTAGATTAGTATGTAGTGTTTATAATAGGAATGTGGCCTGCGACTGTGGGGCTCATTTTAACAGAGTTATGATGGTCCCTCTCCCTCCCCTTCGCCTTGTGTTACCCAGAGCTTATCTGCAGAGCTTTTCCTGTGTGTGTTTCCTGTCAGATTACTGTAATTGCCGGGATAACAGTTGGAACTGAAGGGACTGTACGATAGGGAATGCCCAGGTACTGCACCCAACAACACTGCTGTTCTTTGGCACATCTCTGATCACACTCTTTCATTCTGTCTCTCTTTGTTTATATGTAGAATGACAGATCGTATTAGTCATTCACTGACTAAGTGGGTGTTTCTTTCATTACTTAATGTAATTCACAAAAATATTGATAAAATATTAAATCACAGCTCAGTATTTAGTAAACTATATTTTTTGTGGTGATGATATTTTTGATAGAAGTAGCAGTCTTGAATTCTTGTATGAATATCTAAAATATATAGAGCTCTATTTGCTGTTGAGATTCAGTCAAATCTTATAAAACTGATGCTGATAAGACAAAAATTATATGACCTATAAATATAAAACAAATAAAAACACCATTACAAAAGTGACTCCATGCAAATCAGTTTGAGTGTGCCTGATTTAGACAATAAGCTAACGAGATGAAAAACGTTCTTAGACACAGAAAGAACAGCGATGCTGTTCCTCTGAAAAAACAATCTCATTTAATTATAAAGTAAAAACACTTTTAGAATATTTTAGTTATAGAATATGAGGCCTTTAGGCTCTATAGTTATTAACAGGTGCAGCATGATGTTAAAAGAGTACCCCTGCCCTACAATAGAGATGGATATTGACCCAAAACAAACAACCAAAGAGCTAAAAATGGAGGGCTAATAAATGGATTAGTCTCTTACCTGAATCTAATTTGATTTTAAGCAGGGGTTTATATACTAAGGAAAAAAATCATAGACCCACAAAGCAGCACCAACTGAAGGTAAACACCTTGCAGTAAACTTTGAGCTTGTGTAAATAGCTAATCTTACAAGTTTAATACAATATTCTTTAAACACATCCTGATTACTTTTTTAAACTCCAGTTCTGTTTAGGTAGTGTACAGAGGCAACAGCTGGAAAAATGTGCCACTGTCCAAATGCAAAAGTCCACAAAATGTCAAACATCAAACTCCATAACTTTTCATAAATAGCTCATTAAACATTTTTACGTCACTGGTTTAATGAAATCTTTCCCAAATGACAACAGCACCCTCTGTCTTCTCCAAAAAAAAAAAAAAAAACGCAAACAAAGAAATAAATCTACGCAAATTACTCTTCAGTGTAGCAGAGCAGAACCAAACAAACAAATTGCAATAGATTCTAAATAGTAGATACCATCTGTTTGGCCTGAAGGGATCTTTTGGACTTAGAAAATTAGGGAATGGAATAGAGTTCTTCACATGCGTCACCAGCTCAGGCATTCGGGCCTCCCTCTTACGTAAAGACTTAGAGTTCAGAAGGTTTCTTTCCACTTACACTCTTACAAACTTTGACATTTCTAGAGTTGTTTTCCCGCAGTCCAATCCGATCTGAGTCTCTTATTGCTAAGTATCAGCTGATAGCAATACTGATCCAATGTCGTCTTTGTGTTTTTATAAATAATATAGCCACAAAGTCAGGATATGATGTGTTGATGATCAATACACAAATAAAATCTCTAACACATCCTTGACTTAATTAGGTTAGTTGTAGACCAAGCAAAAGATGTTTTATAGTGAGTTTTAAATCTTATAGTCTGGTCTGACTCTCATTCCTGACCTTTTAGCTGCCAGTTAATTTAATAAACATGGCAGTCAAGTAACTTTGTGTGTGTATGTTTGTGTATTAAACATACTTTTGATCTAACTGATGTGTAATATCTGTTTTAAAGAGAGTTTAATGTGTTAGCATTACCATTAGCCTCTACTTGGTTTTGAATGTGCAGTAAAACATGTGCATGGTTGTCCCATTGGTAATCAGAGCATTTATATGATAGTTTGTATGGTCTCAGATATTAGATAAAACAGTTTCGCAATGCAGACTCTGACTTAATTATTTTATTTACCTTCTGAGAATGGTCCTCAAGTGTGCTGGCTGGACAGTAATGTATGTTAATATTGACTTGAGGACAGAAGATGGTGCTTTGAACACCATGGTTAAAACAAAAATAGGATGGGGATTAAAATAGCTGATACGTTTGATAGAAAGAAACACGGTTGGTGTCCAACAGAACCATATTTTATAGTTATACAGTATATACGTGGGAAGAACCATCAACAGAAGATTATGTAGTCCTGGAATAGGTTCTTCTCTACTATAAACAGATGATTTTCATTTGCACTGTATGGCTAAAAGTTTGTAGACACCCCTTCTTATAAATTAATTTGATGCTGCTACTTAAAGCTGCATCTGTCACTGGCACAGATTTTGACACAGCTTGTCTAGTCCTACCAATAGAATAAGACTCTCTAAAGCAGATTAATTCTTGATGCTGTGCCATGTAGACATGGGCTAGATACGTTGAAAGTCCCCTAGCCAGTACTGAGCTGTGGGGCACTGGTAGAACTGGTTAGTACTTGCAGGATTTATGTTGCTCCATTCAATAGATTTGGGATGAGTTGGAGAGTAATCCAACCACCTGATTTCATTAATGTGTAGTGCTTGTCATTGAATGCAATCGAATCCTCACAGCAATGCTCCATTATGTAGTATGACACAGTTTCTAGACATTATGGGCAGTTACTCAATAAAAAGCAGGAAACACCTTTTTTTTATACATTTATTTTGTAAGAAACAAGAAATGAGCAGGTATCCCAATACTTTTAGGATTTTTTTCTTAGATTTCTTTAGCATAGCCCATTATATCGACTTTTGGGGGGTGCTGTAATAGGACAGTAATTATCACATTGTGTATTTTTTTACTTTGTAAATATGAAACTGCCTCAATGGGGAAGTGGTTATAAGTGAATAATAGCACAAATTCTTCATCAGCTTTTGAAAAGTCGAGAATGAGTGTGTGGTTTCAGTGCTGATTGCATGTATTGATGCATGTAATATAGCTTAAGAAATGGTACTCTGTAATTATTTGGGACTAAATGACTGTAATACTGTGCAGGTGGTGATGTTCATCCATTCAGAACAGAGTACAGAGTGTTAGCAAGGCGACACTAGAGGGCGATGTTGGAACAGAAACTCTGAAATGTTTGGTAGGTAAAGCAGTTCCTCCTATTAAGTAAAGACATGCTTATATTATAGTCAGCCAGAACATTAAAAACCACCTGCCTGATTGTGTTTAAGTCCTTTAAGGCATGTATTATACAATACCCATTAAGGTGTTCTGTTTCATCTGCCACAAATACGAACTTTAGCAGACAGACATCCATCCCATGACCCATGTGCTTTCTTCGAGCACTTACGGCAGGTACTGAACACTCTGTACCACGGACACCCCACAAGACCTGCCTGATCTATTAGAGATGTTCTGACCCAGCCATCTAGTCAACACAGTTTGATTCTTACATTTAGGACCTCCAGAACTGACTGTTCACCTGCTGACTAATATATAGATCCCAGCTCTTGACAAGAGCCATTGAAACCAGATAATCAATATTATTCACCTTAGCCCTCTGAGGTTTTAATGTTATGGCAGATGCATGGAAACAGTGGAAAACAGTGTAGGCGGATGGTTCATGCTATTTCCAATGGATAAAGCTTAGGGTGTCTCCTAAGACTATGTGCCACAGTCAAAAATTATTGACACAATTCAACAGTGCAGCACAGCACCCCATCAGGTCCATGCAAATCAAAGGAGCCAAGGGATGCTGCTGCTGTGCCTCGGGTTGGTCTTGATGATATTTTTAGATTATTTAAATATCAGCATCCTGCCCCTGCCAACCGATCTGGCCCCTGTTTTCTGAAGCACAAAAAAACAAACATTTTTTACTGATGAATTACTGCACAAGATTTATATAATACATCACTTTTTCAGAGACAAAAAACAACTGGACCTTTTAACTGCCTGACATAACTATTAATGAAAATACAAAAAAATACAAAAAAAAAAACAAGAAAAATTTTTATTCTGTATTAGTGATGAATTACTGCACAAGCTTTATATATCACTTTATATAATATATCACAAAACAAAACACTGCACCTTTTAACTGCCTGAAATAACTATTATTGAAAATACTAAAACAAACAAACAAACAAAAAATATATATTTTTTTATGATAAAATAAAATAAAACATCAAATTAAAAAAAGTGCAAAAGATACAAAATGGTGTTAAATAGAAATAAAATAGTTATATATGGTACAAACATTAAATGATGTAATAGAAACTGTTAATTGCTATATGGAACCATTTTGGTATAGTAGAACCGTAGAGAACAAAAATGTAATTAAAGTGTTACAAATAATACATAGTAGATGTATTATGTCCAACATACATCACTATTTACTTTTATATAAAACTATTTTAAGCATAGTGGAGACCATCTTTGTGCTGTATAGTATCATCCCCAACACAGAAAACATTCTCAATGCTGTATAGAACTATTTTTGCAAAATAGAACTTTTAGTACTGTACAACATATTTTGTATTACATTTTTGACAAACCAACTAAAGTAGTTTTCCAACACAAAGAACCATTTAGTGCTATATACAATCATTTAAGCATAATGAAACACCTGTATAGACCTATTTCAATAAAAAAAAAGTTAGAAACCATGTATTTGTTTGTTTTATTAGCACGGAGAACCTTTTAAATAAATAATATACGAAACCATTTTAACATAGTGCTAGTTCTTAGTTCTTAGTGCTGTGTAGAACCAATTGTAAAATATTTGTTAAAGAGTATTATACAGTGCTTTCAGTTATATATAGAACCATGTTTGCACAAAATAACTCTTAGTGCTGTGTAGAACAAATTGTAAAATATTTGTTAAAGAACTGCATGCAGTAGTCTTCATGCATTTTTCAACTATTTTTAGCATAGAGGAATCCTTTTTGGGGCTCTATACAACCACATTTTGTACAGCAGAATAATTCTTAGTGATGGATGAAATAATTTTTTTTATATTTCTTGAAGAAGAAAAAAAAAGTACAATATGGGGAACAATTTGAGTGTTTTATATGATTAATTTAGGCATAGCCAAGAACTTTTAACGCAGGACAGAACCATTTTCATAGCTATTTTAAGGAACTTCATTTCCTATATTTGAATTTTTTTTTATTATGTTCATTATTAGCAATATTTACATTTTTTCACTGAATCATACCTTTAATATTGCAAAGGTGTTGTGCATCTGATTTCATTATCTAATACTGCTCACTCAAATGAGAAAATATCTATTGATAATACTTATCCACTGTCTAAAGTTTCGTTTGTATAGTCTTATGTAAAGGTTTGTGCACCCCTGTTCAAATCATTCACATTTTTTATGTGATGTAGTGTTTGTGTGTGTGTGTGTGTGTGTATGTGTGTGTGTGTGTAACGCAGGGTGAAGACTGTGTGTGGAAAAGAGAAGCAGGAGTGTGTGGTCGTGCAGGTCAGGGTGCTGCACTGGAACAGGTTGGCTGAGGTTTGACCGCTGCCTCCTCTCAGCTGCAGCAGGTTATTTTAGCTCACTTTTAATATCCTGACTGCAGCACCTGTGGCCTCTGCGGTTTCTCCCAGCGGAGGAGTTGTGTAATCACTAATACACGATTAAACCGCCCCGGTGTGTGCCTGGAAAAACACTGCTTTCACCTTACAATTTCGTTCCTCATTCATTTATAACTTTCTGAATTTTACCATTCAAGTAAGTATATTAGTAAATGAGTATATATCAATGATCGGAATGCATTACGTCTTTTTTAATTAGTGCACTCTTTCTTACATGTACCTGTTTTTTTGGTTTAGACACTTTATATTCTTTTAATGTAGTGAAATCCAGCAGAAAAAGAAGAAGATAAATTGTTTAAGCAATGTGCAACCACAAAAAGTCACATGCTCTACAGAGACAAATGTCTGCACATTCCAAAGCATCATTACTGTGTATTTACTCAATTTAACCCTGTTTTTTTTTTTTTTTTACTTTTTTTCTTGTTTAAAGACTAATCTTTGAGATGTACACCAATTGCTTGAAATATCACATAATAAATATCATAATACTAACAAAATAATTAGAATAAAATGCACCTTGTATAAAGTTAAATAATTCTATTGATCAAAACCTCTGGAACAGAAAGGTTCCACTGAAAACAATTCACATGTACCTTTGCTATGATGCAAACAGGTTAGAATAAATCCAACACCGTAAATAATGTGATACATTTAATCAAATATGTTCTACCAAACGGTTGAATACGGTTAAAGGGTTATCATTAAATGTGTAAAAGTATGTAAACTCAATGTTCTCAGTATGGTGAATGTGCAGAAAACAGAGCAGAAGCAGAAACACTTAATTACATGAACATCCTTTTTTGTGTTCTATTTTACATGTTCCTGTTTCTATAGCCTATTTAAAATCTAAACACTATGAGGAAGATTTAGTCAGGTGTGATTCTAAGTTTTAAATCTGATATTTTAAGGTAGATTCATGCACATTTCAGCTAAAAATATTATTGCTGTGTGACTGTCACCCAGTCACCTGTGACAACCCCCCCATCTGTGACCTCCGAGGGGTAACCACACTCAGAGATGTGCACATCAAGTTCTCTTTCAGCAGAATATGAAACACGGGGGTGTGGGACAGGCCCAGCATAACCTAATACTGTCTCATGACTTTATTTTTATATCTGTGCTGTGTGATGAAGGCATGCTTGACTGCTCACACACAGTGAAGATATGTAAAAAAGTTTTTTAAGGGGGAAATTAATTTCCCTTATTACACTTTTTGGAAGTAAAATTTTAAAACCACAGTTCTGACAAGGTTGTGGTACTGTATAAAATGTTCATATATTTTAATAAAAATAGATATTTTCAAGTAACTTACATGACTGAATATAAATAATGTATTTCAGAGTGTTTCACCAATCTGCAAAAAAAGAGTATCTACAAATTGTGGGAAAATTGATTTAAATATATATATATATATATATATATATATATATATATATATATATATATATATATATATATATATATATATATATATATATATAGCATAGTATAGTGTAATAGTTTAGTATAATATAAAGACCCATTTGGAGTATAGTAGAACCTTTTTAGTGCACTATAGATCCATTTGTATTATGGTAGAACCCCTTTAATTCTATATAAATCTACATGTATTATAGTCAAACCCCTTTTCTGCTTTAGTAAAGTTTGAAACAGATTGTGGTGCTTTGTAAAATATCAGTATACAGCTCTGGAAAACAAATAAGAGATCACTTAAAAATAATGGGTTTCTTTTTTTCACCAAAAATTTATCCAAAAGCAGTGTGTAAGACTGGTGGAGGAGAACATGCCAAGATTCTTGACTGTGATTAAAAACCAGGGTTATTCCACCAAATATTGATTTCTGAACTCTTAAAACTTTATGAATATGAACTTGTTTTCTTTTCATTATTTGAGGTCCAAAAGCTTTGCATCTTTTTTGTTATTTCAGCCATTTCTCATTTTCTGCAAATAAATGCTCTAAATGACAATATTTTTATTTGGGAGCAATGTTGTCCATAGTTTATAGAATAAACAAAAATGTTAATTTACCTCAAACATAAACCTAAAACTGAAGAAAACGTGTGCAAAGGAAAAAGGCCAGTAGTCAATATTGGATGCTCATTATCTTAATGCCCATGCTTTTTTTAACGAATTAGTTGCAAATTGCTCCTATTGCAGCTTTTTTATTTTTATTAGAAACACTTTTTCAGCCTTTTGTTTCCCCCTCCCAACTTGTTTAGGGTGTGTTGCTGCCATTAAGTGCGGACTTGATGCAATCTCATATTGAGCAATGCTGTATTTTTAGGACAGTAAAGGCTTCTTACAAAAAAAAAAAAAACAGACACTCTTAACGCCTCCATCACACAAAGCTCTTCCCTATTCCAAGCTTTAAATCTGTTACTATGCAGTATACCAGTTTCCTGCAGTATACCAACCCAGTTTAAGGCTTTTTAAACTCTGTTTGATTAAATGGGGTTAACGGAGTGGCACACACCCTGTTTGATCATGTTCTTTTCCATTAAGTGAGTCGTCAAGAAGTCCTGGTCAAATGGACACTGTTCTCCATGACTAAGGCCCAGTTGCACACGTAACCAACCTCCTTCCTCCTTTTATCATCTTTAGAGAACTCTTTCCTCCCAGGTTTTTCCTGTTGTGTGCTAGATTACATGCATCAGAGGATTACATCAGACATTTTTATATGTTCTGTTGACATTGAGCTTCTTTACCAACACATAAGGAACCATAAGATCAGTGCAGTATGTGGTTAAAACACAGACAGGGGTTAAGCCTAGTCATAGACTGTATTTTTCTGTTTTGTTTAAGACTAGACTAAATTGCTGTAAAATAGCCTTAATAGAGGGTGTCAGGTCTGCCATAAAGTCTTCTTTTGGTTTGCCTTTAAATTAAAATCAGAATAATCACATAATAACAAAAGAGACACAATCACAGTCTGATACAATATAATGCAGAAAGTATTAATTTACCCACCCAAATCATTTCCATGTCCACAGGTGTATAAAACCAGCACCTAGGCATGCAGACCGCTTCTACAAACATTAGTGAAAGAATGGGTCCCTCTAAAGTTCTCGGTGAACTCCAGCATGCTATAGTAACTGTCAGTGACATTACAAAACAGTAGAAGCAAATGGGAATTAAAGCAATTAGATCTGTCAATGTAAAATAACAGAGAATGCCTATACACATGCTTGCTGTGCAGAGGTTGCCAACTTTCTGCAGAGTCAATCGATACAGACCTCAAACTTAATATGGCTTTTAGATTAGCTCAAGAACATACTGTAGAGAGCTTCACAGAATGGGCTTCCATGGCGGGGTAGCTGCATCCCCGTAGTGATACATCACCAAATGCAAGACAGATGAGTGGATACTTTTGGCAATATAATGTATATAACAGTTTGGAAATTCTAAAAGAAGGAAATTTCAAAATCTTGCTAATTAGTACTTGACATATCCAAAAAAATGAGTACAGAGCAATGATATCAGCACTGAGTTTCACTTGAAAAGAAAGAAGACAGGACATGTTAAACTTATGTACACTAAAAAAGCACAGGTATAACATATGTTCTTTCTTGTACTCAAAGGTACACTTCTCATAATTGTACACTCAAAGGTATAATATTGGTCTTTAGAGGGACAAATGTTCCCTCTGAAGTACACAGTCTTTCCTAAGTACATTCTGTATTCTACATCACTGTACTAATAAACAATATATATATATATATATTTAATTTGAAATCCAGGCAATTTTGGATCATCAAATTCTTGACACATATTTAGTTGATGATAATGTTTGCAATCTTCAAAATCTTTACTGGTACAAAAACTTGGGTACAAAAAAAGACTTTCAATGAAAGGTACTCTGTTGTACCTCAATTTAAAGTACAGCCCCAGCGGCAAGCTTTGTACTTTTTAAGTTCAAATCTGTACTTATTTTTCTTAGTGTGTATTAGGGCTGCAACTAATGATTATTTTGGTAGTCGACTTATCTGATGATTATTTTTTCGATTATTCGATTAGTCAACGATTATTTCTGCCATGTCCTCCATCTCTAAAAATGATAGAAACAGCTGATCATGAGAATTAAAAAGCATTTAAATGTGTAGATGTTGTTTAAATGTGGAAAGTACTGATATTTACTGAGTAAATATGCAAACTGTTGTGTTTCGGCACTTTTGGAGAAACAGATTAAGTTGAGTGTAAACTGTGTGAGTGAACCATTTGCCCAATTCCCATTGTGTTTCTGTCCCCAGCACTTTGTGTAATGCAGGATTACCTGATGACATTCAGTCCTTGACTACTCTTTCTCTTTCTCTGAAGAAAATCGATTCAGAAACAGTGTAATCCAAGACTAGGCTTAATCTCTGTCTGTGAAACGGCCATCAATTCCATTTCATTCAGTCTAAAACAATCTACCACACTGTACCATGGTCAAAAATGTGATATCCAAATACAGACATAAGAACTCATTACTACCATAGTCCCAAATACACTATGGGCCAAGTTCCCAGACAGGGATTAGGCCTAGTCTTGGAATGCATCAAAAGGACCACAATCTCACTGGTCAGGAAGGTATGAAGTTAGCAGGAATTGGCTGCTTTGGTGAAAAGGCAGAGTCAGCTGCTTCGCTGGGAATGTGGTTTACACCAGTGCTGCCAGTCAGTAGTTATTATACAAGTTCATATCATGTTTTCTCCCAGAGACACACTAAAAGTGTTCTTTTAGTTTATTATACGCAGTTTGGTGTAGGGGTGGGTGAACTGCCCCCTAAAATAATTTCACAATATTTCTTAGCATATTCTTGGCAATATGATAAAACACCAAAAAAATAATTTTAAATATGTAGTACGGCAACAAAGTAAACTCTAAACTTATATTCCTGCATTTAAGGCCTGCAACACAGAAAAAATAGGATGTAAAAGGCTGCAAAAGTAAGTGATACTAATAAAAAAACAAGTATTTTTATTTGCAAGTAACTCACATTAATAGATATAAAAAGAGCATTTTATTGTCTCTCAGAAACCAATATGGGAAGTGGGTTACCAATCTCTGAAAAAATGCACCTGAAGTGAATGGAACAATTTTAGAAAACGTTCCTTAATGTACATTTTTTAAAGCTTTGGCTATCCAACCATATATAAAACATAATATCAGCAAAAAGATTCAGAGAATCTAGAGAAATTTCCCTGTGCGTAAAAAAAAAACCAATTGTAAATATTGGATTCTGGTGATCTTCGGGTCCTCAGGTGGCACTGCATTAAAAACAGATATAGTTCTGTTCTGGAAATCATTTAATGGGCTAAGTTACAGCTGGATTATCAGCAGCATTATTATTATTCTATATGCAGCGAAGAAGTTACATGTTAATACAATCCAGAAACGCTGTTTTTTTCTCTTAACCACAGTCACCATATATACATAATGCATCAGTTATAAATTACATTTTTTAAGATGTCATATGCCATATGTATTAATATGTTGTAAAATTAGACTGCACTAGACATGATCTCATTCATGCGTAGCCTAAACGAAAATGTGCTTCTTCTGTTAGTTCAGTTTTTCAGCTACTTCCTAGTATTTTATTAACTCTGTTACATCTTCAACAGTTATCCTAACGTTTCATTTGACTGTACTTTAGGAATTAAAGCTAAAATATTGGCTGACCTAAAATAAAGACAGCTTCAGTGTAAATAACAAATGTGACTTTACATGTACCTCCAGATCAGCCAGAACATTAAAACCTCTAGTTTGATATTGCAGGTTTCCAGGTAACACTTTACAATACGGGGCACAAATAACAATGCTTACTAAAATAATAAGAATATCCTTTAAATCCCGTGAGCCGTGAGTTGGGACCATCATAATTATCATAAGTATCAAGACCAAAATATTAACCTTGGGTGAGCTAAATACTTGATTCTGCATCCTTATTTAGAATTTATTTTAAAATAACTTTAAAATAAGAATACCTTCATATATAGTTTATAAATGGTTTATAATGGCATGTATTACCATTATTAATTAGGTTGTAAATGCATTATAAACCATTAATAAGCAGTTAAAACACATACATAGAAAAAAAAAACAATGAACTGTCATTTGCCAAATTGTGATTCTACATTTATTTATAGGGTCTAACCTCAGATCTTTCTGGATACTGATATTATTTTGTCTTTCTTGCCTAGCATGTTTACATATTTGTAAATATTATGTTTATGTCTAACATTTATTGTATGTATATACTAACTTTAATTATTTAATCAGTAATGATAATGTGGTATACAATATTCACTGTTCACTATTTGACACACGACAGCTCGCTGTTGCCCTTTCCATTTGTGTTGTACCTGCTTATTAAGGGTTTTTAAAGTATTTACATCTTTATAACTGTTAATAAATTCATTCATAAATCATTTATAATGCCATTATAAGGGTAGTCCTTTTTAAAGTGGAACCCATAAAAAATAAAACATTTAATGTATAAAATAAAGCATTTTATGAGATTTCTTTGCAATGTAACTATTAAACATTACTTAAAAATGTGTTTATTCCTGTATTAATAGCTAAAGATCTGGGGGCCAGCAGAGGTCTAATTTGGTCTCTTGGGTTTGAGGGGTTTCGACTGAACTGATACTGATTTGAGGAAATGTGTCGGTACCTCTGGTCAGTAAGTGGGGGTGTGGTCAGGTGTTTGTGGGCAGCCCCCACTCTTCCTCCACCTGCTGCACCTCAGACACACACACACGGTTTTCTCCACCACTCTCACAGTTCCCCTCTCTCAACACACACACACTGTTCTCCCCAGAGACCCCAAAGCCCCCTATTCTCAAGCTTCATTACATAATTCACACAGTTGTTTTCCCAGAGGATTCCACCACAGATCTGCCCAACCATACTTCTGTTCAGACATAAAGACTGCAGGAACTATTCTAATTACATTACACATAATCACATGTAATTACACAAGAACTTTTTCATGATTAATGTTGTTTATATTTTGTATTATTCTTGATTGGTTTGTAACAATGTCAAAAAATTATATTGTTTATCAAGGGAAATCAAAAAATATTTTTTACCTTTTTTTTCTTTTCATTAAAAATTAAATCTTCTTTCGTAGCATTTTTGTAGTTATTAATCTACTTTTGTTTACATAAAACATTAAACATTTCATAAGGAACAGACTAATAGAAATATTAATTTTAATTTATAGAATAATATTTTTTATTTATTTAGTGTAATGACATTTAGAGGAATGAAGTGTTCAAGTTTAGAAGCTGACATTAGTTAATTTACCTGACTTTTAAATAAACCTGAAATATTTAGTAGGATAATTCATGCATTTGAATATTTCCAAAAAAATGTAATCTTTTTGATTAAAAATTCAGAAATAGGAAATTAGGTGAAAAATTCATTAGATAAATTTGAATTGATGTATCTAAAATTGTAAAAATGCCACTGCTCACTGATGCTCCTGTAGGCCCCCCCTCGCAATTGAATCAACCCTGTGGTGAGTTTTTAATCGTTCTCACCAATAAAAACAATGGAATAATTTTGTTTCCATATTTTCTGTTTGTCAGGAGCAATGATAAAGGCAATAAGTTTTTTTTTTTTCTCTCTTTAAGACCCATTTTTAAACTATACACCTATATCAAATGTTTGCGTTAGCACAGTGTGGAAAACACAAACCACAAATACAAAAAATATTGTATAAAGTTTAGTGCTTTTAACTTTTAAGTGTTAATGCAAAATTAATCTGCAAACTTTAACATTCTTTCATTCTTTTATTTAATTCTTTAATTTTTATTGCTCAGAAGTTTAAAAGGTAGATTATTTTTTATTTATATTAATATATGGATGAAACATGGAAGCTCTGTATGTTCTCTCTCTTTCACACACGTTGCTGCTTTTTAAACATAGTTCACTAAGAACAATCTGTGTTCAAAGTAAAAAAAGATGCAAATAATTTACATACGAAAATAAAGTCCCACTTATCTTACATTAATTCTATTATTTTACATTTAAATAGCCAACATTAAATGTTTCACTGTTCAAGAAAAATGCAAATCATTGAGATTAATTACAGCAAAAAAGTGTGCTAAAAATAATATCTTTAACTTCAAAATTCAAACAAAAACAATTCATGAATTTTACTCATGAGAACTAATAGGCTTCACTATTAAAGCAAACTTATTTAAAGATTTTATTAGCCTAGCAAATCTCTACCGATTGGTAAAGATGTCACAGTCAATTTTTAGGAGCGGTTTCCCAGAAAGTGATTAAGCCCAGTCTTGAATTGAGAATGATTTCAGTAAAAGGAAAATATAGTCTACGTGTAGGCTAGAGTTTTACCAGTTCAGATTTTTTTTCCACTGTATTTATATTTGAAAATAAATCCTGTGTAAGATTCTTTTAAAACCGTGTTTATTTTTGCTCGCTCGGCTCATTTTTCCAGTAATGTCATTTTCTTTTCATGTAAATAGATCCTTGTCAGTTGTTTCTGGACATACTTTGCTGGTGGATCCTCTTTTCAGTTACTCCGGCCATAGACGTTTCAAAGAAAAGCCGAGTTGACAGACAGTGCACTTCTAGAGTGTGCGGTGATTGTGATGCAACCATTTGGGGGGATTCACATCTTCAGCTTAATTCTGGGGAAACCAATGCTGACACTGCAGCCACATCCAGCAGCGTTCTTCTCCAAACACCAGCATCAGCATTATGGAGTGATGCAAACGGTGCATGCCACAGGAACCAAAGGCTAAATGGACATGCACAGATGACTTACTTCTGCTCCCTTCTTCAATCACTTCACATCTCTTTTCCAAGAAACTGTGCACGTTTCCATTCAGACGATCACACTGGTGTACAGATGTGATGCACAATGTTTGGGCCTTCCAGATCGGCACCTGGGTGGAACTGGAGAAGGCTGCAGTGTACAGATCTCTACACTGGGACAAAAGCAGACCAGTTGCTGCTCTGCTGTTTTCCTCAGCTTTGCCTTTTTCTTGTGGAAAGACGCTGTCACCGCAAAGCAGTGTCGCAACCCAAGTCAGACACAGCGGCAGACAGTGCAGCAGTTAGCAGAAAACATCTCACGTGCTGATTAATCCCACAAACCCCAAACCTTCTCCATCCTCTTTACTGTACTCTCTGCAAAATCACATTTCTTTCACATAATGCCAGTGCGTACCATGTGGACAAAATTATTGGGACACCTGCTTTTTCACTAAGCAGCATTGATTTTTTTTTTTTTAATAAATGATTAAATAATATATTTATGAACAGATTATGCTATTATTCGCAACATGACATAATATCTATGAATGATTTTGAATGATAAAATGAATGATAAAATGCATTTTCCATTCAAAACACCTGCATTAACCCTTTCAGACCCTGCATCCATTACAATAGACATCATGTATTTTCTTTTGTTGCACATATAACAGTAAATAAGACCATGTTATCCATCAGAATAGATCATGAACCAGTGAATGAACAAGCAAACCCTTAGCCTTGCTTACTGCACTGGAAAAAACAGCAGTGATTTAGAGAACTTTTTAAATCACGTTTAGATATACCGGTAGTTTTTATTTTCTAAAGAGTGTGTATTAGAATGATCGGGTCTTCCTTTTTGTGCATTACAAACAGAAAACATCATTTTTGTATTTTCTGTTAGTGGAACCTAATTTAGATCTGAAAGGGTCAAGCTAAATTTATTAGACATCTTATGTATTGGAAATATTTTTTCATGCCTTAAATAGCTATTTTTCTTCTCATAAACCAAATGTTTTAGTTACAACATTCCACAATCATCCATGTTACATCAGTAATATATTGTGTATTTCATGCAAGTCTTATCATGAGTGATGGCATAAGCTTCTCCTAAATATATAGATATAGATGCAGTTTTCAGTGCAATTAATGTGTTGAAGCCCCTATGTAGGTACCTGTCTCTACTGTTCAGGAAAAGTTTTCTTCTAGATTTTTAAACATTGCTGTAAGGTTTCAATTGCATCCAGCCACCTTATCCCCAGCTCCTGAACTCATACCAAAAGTACTGAACCTGTACCATCAGTCCACTGCTCCATGACTGACATTTGAAATGGTGCCAATAGGTTCATGTTTATCTGCTTCAGGGACCTTTTCTATTAGTAATATTCTGTACAGGGTCTAGACAAACTGTGTTTGTGCATTTGCAGAGCAATGGGTGCAATTTAATGCTGCAGAATGCATTCATTAGAAGGGGTGTCCACAAATACTTTTTTTTTTGTTATTGTTGTTATTATTGTATTTTCTCTCCTAAACCAGTATTTAAATCATGTATCTTAATGTATCTGATAACATGGTGTGAAATCTAATTAATCAAAGTTTGGCCTTACCTTAGATTTAGGAACACACAAACTTATTTTAAGTAGGTCTGTTGATTGAATAAAAATTAAACTACTTAATCATACAATTTGCTTTGGTTAATCGCTTAATGCTATGATTAATCCTTTGTAAAACTTTATTTAAATAATGAAATTTTAAATGATAAATAAAAGAATCAATGTAAGACCATTACAGTGGGGTTTTACTTATATTCAAATATGTTTGTTTAATTAAATTATGACAAAATTAAGAAGGAATCTCTATAAGGAGATAAACAGTTGATTAAACAGACAAAAGAGGAACAGTGGCAATGGTGTGTGTGTGTGTGTGATGATTAAAATGATTAAATGTGTGTTAAATCATTACATTGACAACACTAATTTTAAGTAGATTCTGTGAATAAATACCACAGCCTACAAAACTTTACCTATTAAAATAGAGATATAATATAATATAATATATAACATAATAATACTATTTAGTTTAGTTTAGTTTAATCCATTACAGCAGAGTTTAAAATGGTAATTGAGTTCCCTTCCTGCTCATGTCTTCAACCTAGCAGGTCTAGAAATGAATTTCAGTATGATAAATTTCTAGTTCCAGAGTATGATGAACAACTTTTGCCTTTTGTGAGGCAAACAGCAGCTATCTGATTATCTGAAAATGAAGTTAATTGTAATTGCAGTGGAAGACTATTAAAAGGTAATTTGCTTCCAGCTCAGATTCTCTGGTAATGACAGTTATACGGTTAAGGGGAACTGTGGAAGTCAGGGCAAAGCATTCCCCAATATGCCAAAAAATCTACCAGAAGGTTTAACCAGCACACGAGTACTGGTTCCCTGTCACTGGTTTACTTGGTATCACTACTTCATTTTTATTATTTTATTTTTTGAGTCTGAAATTCTATCTGCAAAAGGCCTCATCACAAAAATCTACAAAAAGTTTCTTAAAAATGCAAATTAACAACTAGATTCACTAAAAGAACCAGAGATTACAGGAACTCTTTGACTTAATCGCAAAAGTTAGTTGACTTTTTTATGCTTGTACTTGTTTGGGTTAAAATCTATTATGAACTACGTAATACCATAAAGTACGTTTTAAAAACAAATATTTCTTACAAATCTCATACTAAGCTGTTTTGTTTAAGTAGTTTTGTCTTAAGTTGTATATATTTAATGGGATACAATTAGGACACCAACATTATTATTATTATTATTATTATTATTATTATTATTATTATTATTATTGTATATTTTTTTCTTTGTGAAGTATATAGCTGTTCATGAATGTGCAACAATGCTAACACTTAACAATAAGGGCAAAAAATACATTTACATTTAGCAACAAATAGCAGTACTTGCTACAGTAATAATAATTGTTAAATGGTTAAGTAATGTCTCAACTAATTAGTCATTTTACATTATTTAATTGACATTATTAAACATTACTACATCTTAATGCTTAAGAATGTTGTAAATAATAATGAATTGAGACATTAGTTTAAAACAATTACTGATTGATAATGTCTTAATTAGTTCAGTTAATAATGTCTTAAATAGTTCACTTAATTAATCTCAGTTAATAATTAAATGGGGTATTGTGTTAATTAATGTGTCCTTATTGTAAAGTGTTACTGTAATAACTGAATTGGTAGGAGAACCACAGTGCAAATGATAAACCAAATATTCATAACACAACCAAGCAATAGGTAGAAGTATAAAAACAAATGTACAAAGATGTATGATTCATACTCATATCAGTGATTCATATTCATACAGGGTTATTCTGTACGTTCTGTAAATGTGAGATTAGATTTCTTTTTGTAATTAAATTAAAATAACTATTTTCCATTCATTTCGTGTCTCGTCCTCTGTCACGGTATGTTACAAGTCTTGTGAGTGTCCGTTTTGGGTACTGATCAGAAATCCCCTTCGCTCATCTAACCTTCTGTTTTCATGTTCCAGAGAAACGCAGGAGCATAAAGGCTCTCGCCCACACATTCCACTGTCTCTCTTAAAGAACCCCAGCCTTTCATTACAGCCTCACAAACCATGGAAGAGGAAGAGAGAGTAAGAGAGTGTGTGTGTGTGTGTTTGAGAGAGAGAGAGAGAGAGAGAGAGAAAGCATGTGTGGGTGAGAGGGGGTGAGTGTGTGTTCATTCTCAAACAAAATACAGTAAATCTGTTTTCGCTGCTTCATTAGATGAGGGTGAGGAATATGAATTCAACCAGTTTGACCCAGAACTATGACCTAGTACTATCCACACTACTCAGCAGTACACAGTTCTAGCCAGAACTATACTCAGTACTACACGATTTTATTCAGTGTTGCTCAGTACTGCTAGAACTACTCGATGCAATTCAGTACTACACAGTGTTATCCGGTTATGCTCAGTATTACCAGAACTACTCAATGCTACTCAGTGCTACTCAACACTATCCAGGATTTCTCTGTACTCCTCAATACTACTTAGTACTACTTAATACTTAGATATATCCTACACAGTACTACTCACCCTGTGTTCACACAAGAACACAACGAGTTGCTCGTGCCGCCCTGCGTTTGTCACTTGTGGGCATGTCAATGCTCAACGCGCTCGTGTATCATGGTCCTGCTTTCGACAAGAAAAAAAGGCAACAAAAAAAATGTTATTGCTTCACTGGCCCTAAATAAAATCTATTAAATGTGTGTTTGTATTAAATATGTGTAAATATTTGTTAACTATTTGTTAGCTAAATCAGGATCACTAAAATGGTTTAGTAAGACATATATAATATTCACCATCCAGTATGTTTATTCCCCCCTTGAAAAATATACATTTTGGAGGGAAAATATGTTATAAATATGAGGAATTGCTTGGTCACTTTATTCTGCAGCTATGACTCCCGAGCTTGCTAGACTCTTGGCCATTTCTGTGATTTACCTGCGCTGGAAACGCAGCCGTTCCCACAGAAAATGTTCAGAGAGCAGAAGTTTGAGGACCTCGGACCGCTTTTTATGTGATAGGTCCAAAGATCTATCTTGCCCCGCCATAGGAAATTGATGGTCACCTGTCGTGTTGTCGCTTTACAGTGTGGACGCAGGGTCAGTTTCACTCAGTGCTACTCAGCACTCATCCTCATTACTACTCAATACTTCCCAGTACTACTCAGTGCTATCCAATCATACATAGTTCCACTCTGATTAGGGGTGGGCGATATGGCCCTAAAATAATATCACGATATTTCATGGTATTTTCGCAATAACGATACTCTTGACCATATAATAAAACACTTAATTAAAACAAAAATATCTCAAGAATACAGTACTGCAACAAAATATTTTTTAGTATATATTTTAGTAATATATTTTAGTTTTATTATTGCGTACGATAAGGCATGATATGGTACAACCTTTAACTGAGATATAAAAAAATACAAGAATTTTATCAGAAGTCAATGTAACAGAAGTCAATGATCCAGAATGTCATGATACTAATAATAATGTGCTCCAAATATCTCCATATATCCAGGATTAAAGTAAAATAAATGATACTGGACAGATGTCTGTCTCTAGTAGATATGTCATGAAAAACGATATTTCAGGGTATAATCGTTCACTGTATTCAAAAATGTTGCCGATATTATCGTCTACGAAACGATATGGCACACCCCTAACGCTGATACCCAGAACTGCTCAGTGAGACTTACTACTACACAGTACTGTTCTTTACTGCTATGTGCTGCTTAGTCCTACTCAGAACCGTTCAGTGCTACTCAATACTACAAACGACTACACAGTACTACTACCTCATGCTAACCAGTACCACACAGTATTTTTAAAGTACTTCTCATTGTCATTCTATGCTTCCCATTGTTGCACAGTACTACCCAGCTCTACCCAGTGCTATTCAGTACTACTCAGTACTACAACCATTACTACCAATAATTCTCTATACCAGTTATTGCTACCCTGTACTTCACAGTACTACTCAGTGTCATTCAATATTACCCAGTTCTGTTCATTGCTACTCAGTGCTATCAGAGCTACTCATTATTACCCAGTTCTACTCAGTTCTACTCAGTGCCACCTAACACAGCTTGGTGATACTCAGTCATGATGTAAGGCTTGGGCCTCCAATGCAGGGATTCCATTGCTGTCGGGGAGTCCTGTAAGGCTATGTGTCAGCAGAGCAGAGAGAAAGTGAAATGGGGATGTGTATCAGTGCGTCATCTACAGGGATCACTACTATATCCTTCAGCCTCCCTCTCTCCCTCTCTCTTCCTCCTTTCATTCTTACCCCCTGACGACCCCCGGTCGTGGGTGAAAACACAGGTAGACCTGTCATGTTTTTGTGGTTCTACTGTATGCATCTACTCTATATGATTATACATACATGAATATATGTCAGTGCCAAAAATGCACAAGTATGATTATTGAATTGAAACTCTTACAGTGTGATGTATGGTACTGTGCAACAGTAAAGGTCACTCTTTAAGTTCAAGAGGCCACATTGTCATTGCCAGCCTGTCCAACTCTCCTTTAAATGCTGCTCCATGGTGGTGCAAAACATAATAGTACACAAGTACAGTAAATATGGTACTTATATGTACTGCACTGTCAGTTTATAGTTTAATTTATTATACAATACGTTAAATCATACTATTTTACAGTGTCAGAAAACATATTTAACCTTTTTTTAGAGACTCACCTTTAGAATTTCTGCAGAAACCTATAAGGGATGTTTCCTCCTTTCCTGTCCAAGGTCCAAAGCATACAATCTAATGGATGATTTTTCCAAACCTAAAAAGCTCCAAATTTTATTTCAGAAAAAGATAGACTAATGGCGGCAGTTTCAGTGGACTACAAGGTTTGTTACAGTGGTTTAATACAGAGCCATATTTTTTGTATTGATGTATTATATATTGTGACATATTTTCTGTCTAATCTTTTTAAAAATATCTTCTAAAAATTGATTGGATAATAAAAACATTAGATTGATATAAGTCTTTCATGAAATGAAATGAATGAAACATTATGCCAAAAAGTGAAAAAATAAGCAATATTTTTGCAGAAATTCGTATTTTTTTTCTGACACTGAAATATTACATAATAAATGAAGGTGATTTCAGCACAGTACTTTATTTAATTCATTAAATTCTGTATCTTTTAACAATAGATTATTATTGTTGACTGATTATTAAATCATTAGCACTAGTCATTACTGTAACTATTAAAAAATCCATTTTATTTCAATGCATTTTGTCAAATAATAAAGTAAATTTTATATTTATTAACAAACTATCTATCTGCTAATGTTTATTCAGTTGTTCATTAAAAAAAACAATATAATATTTGTACAAAAATGTTTATTTCAAGAGTAATAATAAAAAAAATGCCAGGATAGTAAAACCTATCATCTCACAACAAACAATCTCTCATACAGAAAAGTAAAAAAAAAAAACACAAAGGATAAACGTAATACATTGGTCACATATGCAATTCCACAAACATCTTGCAAGAATTCTTGTCAAATTTTAAGCTTTAAAACTGAAAAAAAAAAAAAAAGTTTCCCTGAGAACATTTTCAGATTCATCTCTAATCTGCTGTCCATTCTGAGGACCTGAGAGAACACTGTGCTACATGTAGCTTTATCTAACTGCAGTTGTGCTAATGCTTCTTGCTGCCATGATTACAGACGTGTTGTGAAGAAATGTAAAAGAGTCTTCTACGAGTCTGCTGCTCTTCTTTACTGTCTACTTTTTAAAGAAGTCACTTTAAGTCAGTTTGTGAAGTTGCTCTGGATGTGCTCTGATCTCAGGGCAGTGCTTCAGGCAGTGATGGGCAGGTTGTCCCGGTAGCAGGGTGCCCGCTGGGAGGGGTAGTTGCACAGGTCCTGGTAAATGCGAGCCATCTGGTCACTGGCTATCTCGTCAGAGATCTCCAGGTTGCCGCTGCTGTACTGAGCTCTCCTGGTCATCACTGCTTCTAACAGCTGCTGGCAGTTCACTGCTGTGATCTAATCAGAGACAAAACACCATGTTTAAGACAAAAATACATTTCAAAAGGAAAATGTTTTGCCATAAAGCTACAGTCTGTACGTTTGTTCGATTTAGAGGCGTCTCTGGTGAGAGTGTGTAATTGCACAGAGCATGTGGAAGAGTACTTTTAATGCAGGTACATGTAAATACATTCCTGTTGTTGTTGAGCATATTAATTACCAGACTGTTTTTACACTTAATATCTTAGATGTTGCAGAGATGGTTCTGCCAGGACTCTGATCTCATTAATTACCTTATTTATAGTAGCTACTAAATAATTGATAGCATTTACTGAATAATTTATAGTAACAACTACATTTATAGCGGTACAATTAAATACTACATACTAAATACTTTAAAGGAGCTCCTTGATAAACATTTATTACTGTTGAAATTTAAGGGGTTAAAAGGATTTAACAAGATTAAACAGTACAACACTGTATACTGATACTGAACTGTACAGCTATATTTCAGGTGGACAATAGCAAAATATTCTCATTCTTACCTGCACAATAATTAGCTTGGTCTTGGCTGTGCTGAAGTCATTGAACTCCTCCCCGAAACACAGAGAGACTGTAGGATCTGGAGCTGGGTACTGATTATCCTGATACAGCTGGAGGGCTGAGGAACACAGAAATAAAGAAAAACACTGTAATAGGAGCACATGCACCAGTCCAGGCCGAACACCTTAATTAGAGCTGATCTTACCATGAAGAAAGCGGCTAGTATCAAAGATCTTCACCACAGCGTCTCTCTCCAGCTTGCTGGGCCCAGGGCCGTACTGTGCATCCTGCCCGCTCCAGAACACTCTGCTCTGGCACAGGCGCTTGATGAAGATGCCCTCCCGGTTGGCCCGCAGCAGCACGCCGCGCTCCAGGTGGCCGAAGAGCTTGCGGGTGATGTGGCGCTGCCGCTCGTGTTCGATGAGCTCCACGGGTGGGAAGCGCACGTTCTGGAGGGTGTCTGGGCCATACACCATGGGGTTGGACATGGGAGGCTGACCGGGAGAGATCCGACAGCCTTCTGGATGACTGATCAGAGTGCTGGTCATTAGCTTTCCTCCATAGTAGAAAGAGATCATCATCTGAGAGAAAGCTGTAGACACAGAGAGAATACATACTTGAGATTACTATCTACAATCTCACACTTTGGGCCTACACTTTTATAACTACATAACATAATGTACATATTAATAGGTGAATAATACATTAAGATTAATAAGTAAGATATTTACAACAATAAATAATAAATTAATAATTATCTTCATAATCTATGGTAAAAGTAAATGAAAATACACAACAAGCTTATACAAATAAATAACAACAAATGACAGCAGAGTCCACCTACCTGCATTAAAGGTATTTATTGGTGAAGGATCTTGCAGAATAGGGAGAGCTGTAAATAAAAAAAGAGAAGATAAAAAAAGATTATTATGAGTTATATTTTCACTTTTTTGCCTTTATAATAAACATATCTTAGCACTTTATACACACTTTTTAAATAATGTATTGTAATAACTAAAAATGTATGGTAGTTACTGAAAAATGTATTATTGTTGTAGTTATTAATAGTCTACGGCAGTTATTGATTACTTTAAGATAGTTACCATTAATGTATAATAGTAATTATTTGTAGTAGTCACTGGATAATTGATAGTACAGATTTCGAGTACTTACTAACAACTTATACTAGTTACTAATAATCGCATAATAGTATTTACTGGATAATGCATTTTATTATTAATGTATTGTAGTTATTGAGTAATTTATAGTAAAAACAAATAATATATTGTATTTACTGAAGAATTTATAGTAGTTACTATAATATATAATTGTCTATAGTGGTCACTCAATTTAGAGTACTTGCCATCATTTATACTAATAGTAATAATAATTATTTATTGTAGACACTTAATTGATAGTAGCAAATAAAAATGCATGTTAGCTAGAATTTCTAACAGTTACTAATAATTATTTTGTAGTTACTAATAATTTAGAGTAGCTACTCTTCTACAATTTATAACTGATAATGCACAGTAGCTACTGAAGCCTTTATAGTAGTTGCTTTTATAGTAGTTACTCAATTTACATTACATTACATTACATTACATTACATTTGGCAGACGCTTTTGTCCAAAGCGACTTACAATATTGAAGTGCAAATAATAGAAGAGGTTAAGTACAAAAATAATAGAAGTTAAAAATAAAGCATCTATAGATAGGGCCTTAAGGAGGTCAGAGGGAAATAATGGGATAGAGGAGTAGAGAAGAGGAAGAAGGAGATGAGGTTAGAATTAGTTAGTTTTTTAGAGGTGTTAGGAGAGTAAGTGCTCTTTGAAGAGCTCTGTCTTCAGGAGTTTCTTAAAGATAGCGAGAGATTCTCCTGATCTGGTAGTGGAAGGTAGTTTGTTCCACCATTGGGGAACTCTGTATGAGAACAGTCTGGATTGCTTTGTGTGAGTGTTTGGCAAAGCGAGGCGACGTTCATTGGAGGAGCGCAGCGGCCGGGAGGTAGCGTAAGCCTTCAGGAGCGAGTGCAGGTAGGAAGGAGCTGTTCTGTCATCACCTTGTAGGCGATTGTAAGCACTTTGAATTTGATGCGAGCAGCAACCGGTAGCCAGTGGAGCTCAATGAGCAGCGGAGTGACATGTGCCCGTTTTGGTTGGTTGAAGACCAAACGTGCTGCTGCATTCTGAATTATCTGTAGTGGTTTTACTACACAGGACGGGAGGCCAGTTAGTACGGCATTGCAGTAGTCGAGGCGTGAGATTACCACAGCTTGTACCAGGAGTTGGGTGGCCTGTTGCGTCAGAAACGGTCGAATTTTTCCGATGTTGTAAAGCGCAAAGCGGCAGGATCGAGCAACTGAGGCCACATGGTGCGTGAAGAGAAGCTGGTCATCAACCATGACACCCAGGTTCCTAGCAACCTTTGTCGGTGAGAGAGAGAGAGAGTCGATGGTTATATGGTTAAGTTGTGTTGAATAGAAGGTTTTGCTGGTATGACCAGAAGTTCAGTCTTTGAGAGGTTTAGTTGGAGGTGATGTTCCTTCATCCATGCGGATATGTCTGAGAGACACTGTGATATTCGTGCAGAGATTGAGTGATCATCTGGTGAGAACGACAGGTATAGCTGAGTGTCGTCAGCAAAGCAGTGGTAGGAAAAACCATGTGAGCGGATAACCCGACCTAGAGAGGTGGTGTATATTGAGAAGAGAAGAGGTCCCAGTACCGAACCCTGGGGAACCCCAGTGGGTAACGAGTGGGCTGGGGACAGCCGTCCTTGCCATGACACCCTGAACGAGCGACCAGTGAGGTACGATCTGAACCATGACAGCGCATTGTCTGAGATCCCCATGTTCGAGAGTATAGTTAGGAGGAAGTCATGGTTGACTGTGTCGAAAGCAGCCGAGAGGTCCAGCAGAATGAGCACTGAGGACTGTCCTGCAGCTCTAGCAGGTTTTAACGCTTCTGTCACAGACAACAGAGCCGTCTCAGTAGAGTGCCCTTTCTTGAAACCAGATTGGTTCTGGTCCAGGAGGTCATTTTGGGTGAGGAAGCCAGAGACTTGATTGAGAGCTGCTCTTTCTAATGTTTTAGAAAGAAAAGGCAGTAGTGAGACCGGTCTGTAGTTATCAACCTGGGCGGGGTTGAGAGAAGGCTTTTTAAGCAGTGGTGTGACCTGTGCTTGTTTAAAAGCAGTCGGGAACACATCAGATGTTAAAGAGGCATTGATTGTGTGAGTAATAGCCGGAATGATTGCAGGTGCAATGGTTTGCAGAAGGTCTGAAGGAATCGGGTCAAGTGGACACGTAGTAGGACGGCTACGCGTTAGGAGAGCCAGTGTCTCGTTCTCAGTGAGAGGAGCGAGGAATGAGGAGAAAGCGACGCCTTCGGTAGAGGGATACCGGGCAGCAGAGCATGATGTAGGACTGCTACATGTCGCATCAGTAAACTGTCTGCTGATAGCTGCCACTTTCCCAGTAAAGAATGAGGCAAGAGCTTCAGCCGTAAGGCAGGTAGCCTGAGGAGGAGGTGGAGGGTTGAGTAGTGTTTTGAATGTAGCAAATTCCGGGAGTCTGTGAGGGAGCTGATTTTTTTGTGATAGAATTCAGCTTTAGCAGCAGTGAGGCTGGCTGAAAAGAAGCCAGGAGCAGTTGGTAGTTTTTTAGGTCTGTCTGGTTTTGCTTTTTTGCCATTTTCTTTCAGCAGCTCTGAGTTTGGAGCGTAGTTCCCTGAGCGTGTCATTTTTGAGCCATGGCTGCGGTTTGCTTGGTTTAATGGCTCGAGATGTTTGAGGACAGAGGTCGTCCAAACAGGAGCTTAATGTGGAGCAAAGAGTATCAGTGGCATCATTAACATTGAGTGATGAAAATGAGCCTAATGGAGGCATATTGTCAGTCACCAGCGAGGAGTACTGGTCTGCTGAGAGATCTCGAAGATTTCGGCGGAACGAGACCATAGTAGGAGTAGCTGTGGGATTTTTCGAAATGCGAACGTTGAGTTGCATGAAGAAGTGGTCTGAGAGGTGTAGAGGAGTGACAGTTAAAGAGTCGGTGTCACAGTTACGAGTGAAGATCATGTCTAGATGTTTGCAAGCTTTATGTGTTGGGGGGCTCCAGATCGAAAGACTGCATGAGGGATGAGAAGTCTGTGAAGCTGTTACTGTCATGATGGATGTTCATATCCCCTAGAATGAGCATGGGACAATCTTGCTCGGGGATAGAAGACAGTAGCATGTCAAGTTCATGCGTGAACTCGCCCATTTATCCAGGAGGACGGTAGATGACAACGACAGTAAGTTTTGATGGAGTATTAACCAGTGTGGCATGATACTCGAACGAGTTGTATGAGTTTGCAGGTAATAGTGGAGTGTATTTTAAGCCATTCGCGAGCAATAGGACAGTTCCACCTCCTCGTCCTGAGAGACGAGAAGTATGGGTAAAGGAATAATTATTTGAAAGTGCCGCCGGAGTAGCAGTGTTTTCAGGTTTAATCCAGGTTTCAGTCAGAGCCAGTAGTTGTAGTGAGAGATGATTTGCATAAGAGGCGATGAAATCTGCTTTATTAACCGCCGACTGGCAGTTCCACAGCCCAACAGAGAATGAGGTAGTAGTGGGCGTGGCTTGCTTAAGAGGACGCAGGTTAGTATGGTCCTGGCGCCTATGTGTGTTTTTACGCCTTCTGTGCGTACCGGAGATGACAGGTATGTGATGGGAGCACATTTTGTGAGGCAGTAGGACGGGCTGCCTTGTCAGTGGCCTTGCTCGGTGGACTCGCGCAGGTAGACTCGCAGGTCTTTACCCGAGTTAGGTCTTCACACGAGAGGGTCTTCACACAACAGCTGACGCCTCGGCGAGTGTGAGTGACGATATAGGAGTCTGAATTTGCGCGCAGGTGCGGGCGATATAGGAAATCAGCTCCACCAGGCTGTCTTTTAAAGCGTGAGTAACGCCCCTGAGGTGTGTAGACAGAGAATGTGTGAATGAGGGGGTTTGCCACGCCCCGCTCAAGTGAGAATCGCTCAGCCTTGTCCGAAAAAGCGCCCTGAAAAGCGCGTTTGCTGTTGCTCTTACAGCGTAGCTGCAGTTAAAATGGAGTAAAAAGCGCAGTCTGGTGTAGCTTCAGTTCCTGTTTGCTCTCGTAGTGTGCCTGCTCGTAGTGTGCCCGCTCTTAATTTAGAGTACTTACAATTTATAATAGTATATTTAGTACATTTATAGTAGAAACTGCATAATTGAAAGTTTCTACTAAAACATATAGTAGTTACTGAATAATACTGAATAAACAGTTACAAATTATTCGTAGCTATTAATAATTTACAGTAGATACTGTACAATGTAATGTAGCTGCTCATAATTTCTAGTAGTTACTATCAATACATAGGAGAAAACTAATAATGTATAGTAGTTACTGAATAATTCAGAGTAGATACTGAAGGATTTAGTTAGTATTAATGTAAAGTATTTGCTGGGTGACTTATTGTGGTTACTCAGAAACATAGAAGTAGATTTCCACTTTCCGCATTTAAAAAAATGTGACCCTTAACACATAATTTCATGCAGCAAAATCTTATTCAGCTCTTCTAGCCAATGCTCATGGGACCAACAAAGACAGAAGCTAAGTCAGCAACGTTCTAACGGAAATTAGCCAATCTGTCTCCCTTAGCATGCAAAACTGAACACAAGCTTTTTTAGCTCTTATTTAAGTAGACCAGTACCATGCCTTTCACACAACTGAGTAACAATGAAACCTGCTGACGGCGGCTTTACAGGTCCATTAACAAAGAAAATGCATCAGAACTTTAGGCAGCACTTTAAATTATAGGAAAAAAGGGAGTTAGATTGCTCGTATTAAACTGTACTGTCTGTGGTAGTTTGTTCCCGTTTTCCCACGCAGTGTATATGTCAGTAAGGGTGTTTTGGTCAGAGCATAATGGTCTTACCGCTGGGCGAGCCCTGGTGCCACCACTCCTGCGGGGACTGCAGGTTGCTGTTCTCATCTATTGGAGAATGGCTCCTCTTGATAATGCTCATGTATTCGTCGCTTGGTGTCTGCACATATTAAAAGAATGGCTGTTCAGTTCAGTGCAGAACTATATAGTAATGTAGTAATATATTTATTAGGGGTGGGTGATATGGACCTAAACAAATATCACAATGTTTTAGAATATTTTGCTGTAATAATGCTCTTGGTAATAAGACAAAATATATTGTTGCCAATGTTAACAAATGTAACAAACAAACCATTTAATGCAACATGCTTATAAACTGCAAACAAACAATTATACAAAATTATATAGTCAACACTTTACAGCAAATTGCAAATCTATTACTATTGTCTTATATATTTTTTTATATTTATAAAAAAAATTATGATATTATTGTGTATAAAAGTATATGGTACATCCCTAATTAATTAAGTCATGATACAGTATTTAAACCAGATGACTGAGCATGCACCTTGTATTTCCATTTCATATATATATATTGTAAATGTGGAAGCTGTTCTATACATGATATTTTAATTTCATGATGAATTGACCAATAGAAATTCTCGAAAATTGTTTAAAAACATGACATAAAAATGTTTTACATGTATTTTCCTTCTCCTGTATAGCTGCTATTTTAAAATAGTGGTATTGTTAATGCCAATTCCATTACAGAAATTGGACTAAAGCTCTCACCTCTTTAATGAGTCTGTCTAGGTCTGTATTTGCTTGACTGCACTCCATCTCAGACCCTTCAGGTGGGCAGCTCATGTTCAAGGTAGTGGTGGCACTTTTACACACTGTAGAAAGACATAATTATGTTATCTTTGGTCAAAACAGATATTACCTAAAAGCCTCTAAGCTCTAATTAATTTTACTCCACTAGAAAGATGCATTAGGCTCATATGAGTGAACACAGTGAACTTTTCTGTAGCTTAAATATGAAGAAAAGTCTCAAACACACACTTACACTTCTGCTCCTCCTCGGGGACAATCCTGTACACTTTGTAGGGCTCTGAGATGTCCAGCTGTGAGCGTTCTGTCACCTCCTCAAAATCGGGGCTCTTGTTCAGAGCACATCTCAGCCGGGTCTTCCATGTAGCCGGTTCAGCTTTGTCTCCCTCTTTAAATTTTCCCTTAAACACCGCCCAAGCCTAGAGGAACCAAGGTATTAAATATGTATATATATATATAGTTATGATATTGTTGTAATAAATTATATAAAAGTAAACTAACTGCAAATAATGTAATTAGCACAATGTGTTTAAATGTCACATGCATACAAAAGGCCTACAACACTTTTTATGCAGTTTTATTGTAATTAGTCCATTAACATCTCCAATAGGGTGGATTATTCTGTAACCATATTAACTACAATACAAATCTGCTGACTTTTTCGTAAGGTACAGAAAAAAATCTTGTTTGTGTATTCTCTGATTGTTGATGCTTTAATTGAATAATATAATGTGCATTACTTTAAATCACTCTACAAATGCTGATGTTGGCATATTCACAACACTACAATTCTATTTAAATTCTATTTAAAAGAGGGTGCACTTACTGCACACATGCATTAACATATATAGAAAGGTCTATAAAGGATTATATGCACATTGATTCAATGCATAAATAAATAAGATATTAGTAGAGATCAGTTCCTAGGTGTTGTTAAAATACTTCTTCATAACTGGATTTTACTGCTGCAGTCTTTTCTTCCACTGAACTATTTATATGTAAACTAGTCCGTCTGCTATCTGCAGTGCACTTAAACACCACCAGATGGCAGTAGTGTGTGCTTAAGCAGCCAGCATGAGCTGCATTCTGAGAGGTTCCAGAGCTGAAATAACAAATAAGATGCAGAGCTTTCATACCTCAAATAAATCAAAGAAAACAAGTTCATATTCATTGTGTTTTAAAAGTTTTTATGCATCTTGGCATGTTCTCCTCCACCAATCTTATACACTGCTTTTGGATAACTTTATGCCTTTACTCCTGGTGCAAAAATTCAAGCAGTTCAGCTTAGTTTGAAGGCTTGTGATCATCCACCTTCCTCTTGATTATATTCCAGAGATTTTAATTTGGTAAACTCATTATTTTTTTAGTGGTCTATAGGAATTAAATTGAACTTTAAAACAATGTTTGGATTGTGTTGAACACAATTTAAAACATTTAATACTGCATAAAAATTATATAGGATAATTTATTGCAAACTTTATATGACATTTCTTTGTCTTTATTATATATTTTAAGCTATTTTTGTATTATATTCTGTGCTTTCTGTGTGGCTGCAGCGTGTGAATTTCTCTATAGTATAAATAAAGTGATATCTAAAATCCACAAATGAGAAAAATACATTTTTGTTTTAATAAAGAGAGATGCTTACTTTGAAAATGGACGCATCCACCTCTTGGTTGTAGTCCTGCTTTCCAGCGTGTTTCCACGGTATTCTGAACATGGTGTGATACTCATCTTCCCACAGAAGCCCAGAGTAAATATTACTGTTGATCTGCTCGATCAGCCACTGCTTCAGTCTGCGCCCTCCTGGATTCATCTTTAAACCCATTCAAAACACAGGATTCAATAAGTGACGCACTGAATACTCAATACTACTCAATAATATCTGTAGTTCCGCTCTTCTGCAGCTCTGCTCTGGGTTACTCACCTCGGCTCAGTGATCACTATGCTCTGCACTGACTGCTGATCTGAAGATCTGAGGAGATTTATTTTGGGGGAAAGAAAGTATGTCTGTTCATTTTGTGTGAATGGAGCTCGTGGCCACGCCCCCGCTCCCCCGCATCCAATCAAAACACGCCCACCGACGTGACGCCTCCAGCACGGAAAACTTCTTAGAAGCGGAGGCATTTACAAGAAATCGCCTTTCCCTCAGTCGGAGGTTCTCAGGCGGCTGGGGTGGGCTTCACTTCCATGGAAAAGGGACTTTACAACCTTCAGCATGTACTCATCTAACCAGCCTCTGGATCCAGCTGATTTACTCTCTCATTTAAAAACCTTTACTGTAAATATTCACAGCACCTTTATTTTACCTTCAGAATCAATTCACAGCTAAATAATCCAATTAAATAAAGGTTATTTCACTTAAATAGCTGTGACATGCTCTGATAACTGAAAACAGGGTAAAATGAAATAATAAAAAAATAAAATAGAAACAGAAGTATGAAAATTATAAATACATAAATAAATAATATACACTGCCAGTAAAACTTTTTGGATAACCCCCATTTTTCCACTTTATTTTTACCAATTAAGCTCTTCAGATCCAGTCAATAACCAGACATAGGCCTGTCATGATAGCATTTTTTGTGGACGATATATATTATGACATTCATACAAAGCATTTATACCATTTTAAATACAACAAAATTTCAAATAATCAAACTTTGGGAAATTTATACTCTTTTCTTTACCTACTGCAGTCCACACCGTGTGCATGGAGTTGCAGTTATTGAAGATATTTTTACAGCATTATTAGCTAAAATACTGTTCTCTGCTATATATATGTAAACAAATATTCAAATAAACACAACAGATAATATCACAATTATCAAATATTACTAAGGTAGTGTGCATTTAGTGTTTGATAAGTCGATAATGTAATTATTGTGACAGGCCTAACCAGACAAAATACAAAATGTATACATTTGTAAATATGAACTAAAAAGAGGTGAAAACAAACAAAACATTTAATGTAACATGATTACAAACAATTATATAGTCTATAGTCTACATAAACAAACAAAATTATATAGTCAACACTTCAAAGCAAATAGCAAAAACAAATACTATCTATATTACTTATAGTCATATAGATGTTTTGTATTGTTTCATACTATAATGATCCATATTATTGTGTATAATACTATATGCCACATCCCTAATGTTTAATGTCATGATACATTATTTAAACCAGATGTCATTTTATATACATAATGTGAATCTGCAAGTTGTTCTTTACATAATATTGTCATTTCATGATGAATGGAATGGAAATTAATAAACATACACTACTGGTCAATTTTTTTTGCCATTTAAGCTCTTCAGGTCCAGTCAGGAACCAGAAATTATACAAAATGTGTACATTTGTACAAATTAACTTAAACAAAAGAGAAAAAATGTAGTTTTGTAATTTCTTTCTATCTAAAAAATGAGAAAAATATATATTTTAGATTACAGTATATGCAATGGTGAAAATAAATGCTATAAATGCCAATGTTTAATTTTGTTTGGTTTCAGTTTTGGCCAGCAATTTTTGCATCACAAAAATATATTACACGTTATTAACTGACAATGCATCTATTCCACATTCCTTAGAGCGGATAAAGGAAAAACTTTTCCTGATTACCATCACTGTCCAATAACAACACCCACAAAATCTCCAAAATGGTGATTTTACATGAAAAGGCACACATCTTTAAATAAACGTCAGTAAAAAAAGAGGCTATTCCATGTAGGCTAAAATATGAGCATTTAAATCTGTCTATGGATACTTACATATTATTATTTACACAGTGTACCAAGCAGCTATAATAGAAAAAAAAAAATCACTGGACAACAGCTATATGACTTTCCAATCTCCATTCAAAATGCTGTTTACTAGGTTTAGGCTTAGACTAGGTTCATTTCTGTATAAGAAACTGCCCCTATAGGCTTAATTTAATTGTATGTATTTATTTAAATATTTGGGCTGTATGAGTGAATGAATTTAAAATGAGGACTGGCTGAATGCAATCAAATAATCACAACAATGTGCTCACTTGTACAGTAAAGCCTTCCCAGAAGACATTTATTTACAGCATTTGAATGAGTGAAATACATGTGAGTCATTTTACACAGGTTGGTGAATGCAGTGTTGTGTGGGAGTCGTGCACATCAGGGGTGATATTTCCCAGCCAGGAAACTGAACCCCAGTCTACCACAGGTAAGGTGGTGATGTTACCCACTACTTAAACCAGCCACACGTCTCAGAGTGTGGAGGCTGTCATTGCTTTAAAGGGGAATAAACTTTGTTTTAAACTGTTGATTACAGAAGAAACATAGGAGAAACAAGTGCCCACAAACCTATGGAGATATTATTGGTTTCTCTGACAGGTTTAAAGCCATGTCTCGAACTGCATTCATCATTTTGAATGGGGAATAAGTGAATAATAGTTCAGGTTAGGCCTGTTTTAATATAATTATATTATCACCTTATCCTACGTTAAATGGACATGATCTCAATCGTTTTTGCTGGCCTCAATAAAGCTCAGTGGATTTATTTTATGTTTGCTTTACCTATTTAGGAGATTTAAGCATGTTCACATTCAAATTCCAAAATGTAAATATTCTCAATAATAAAAAGTTCACTGCTTTTTAAAAGCAATGTGTAAATACATTAATATGCAGTTATATTATAATATGAATTTAAGTGACAGTAAATGAATTTTAAATGAAAATAATATTGTTTATCGCAGTAATTTCTGGGACATTATAATATTATCGAAAAAAAAAAAAAAACATGTAGTGTTTATTTTCCAGACAGGAATCAAGCCTAGTGTAGGACTACATAAATTATTTTGAATGAAGATTCTCCACTACAAGCTTAATATTGTCCAGGATTGGTTTCACAATAATTACACTATCAACAATATAGAGATATTTTATTACATTTTATACATTACAATACATTTTTCTAAAATCAATATTAATTATTGTGCTGACTTACTGAGAAGATCCCATTTAAACAATGTCATTGTTTGTTGACTTAGATTAAACAGTGGTTTTATTTTATGTTTTTTATTTAGGGTATAATAACGGATGAATAAAGTTCACTGCCCCTTAAAAGTAATGTGTAAATGCAATAATATCCTATTATATCATGATATCCTTATATAATTGGCACTAAATGATCATAAATGACAATGTATTGTTTATCTCATTATTTCTTGGACAACATATCGTCAGAAAAAGGTAATTTAGGCCTAGTCTAAAAACTTCTGGACATCTAGTGTTGGTTTTCTAGACAGGAATTAAGCCTAGTTTTGGACTACATTCATTGATTTAAATAATATTTTTATATTATTATAAGCAAAACATGGTCCATGATAGACCTGTCACAATAATTATGTTATGACTTTCCATACAATATATGCACATAACCTCAATGAATTTAGCTGACCTCAATATAATCCATTTTGTGGTTACTTAATGAGAAGAGACCATTAACCTGAATGTCCTGGTTTGTTGATAATGTTCAAAACAAAATTATATACTTACTGTTCTTTAAAATGAATGCATTCATTATTATGATATTATACTGTTATATAATTCTGTGGCACTAAATGGTCATAGATGAAATTTCTATAGTTTATTGCATTTAATTCTGGGACATTATCCAAAAAATGTTGGTTATCGTGACAGGCCGAATCCAGGAAAAGGCCTAATCATTTTCTGGAAACAAACAAAAAAATGGCTGTAGTGCCGATATAGGCCCAAGTCTACAATGTGTAATGGAATATAACAGTGTGATTGTAGGTGATCATGTTCTGAAACAGTTAATCTTTCATGCCAACCTGAAGTCTAACCTGTAGCCAGGAAGTTAAATATCATCTGGAAACCAAGAAAAGCGGATCTTGGAAAGTGGAGGTCACATGTACTTGGTTCGTTTCAGGATGTGAGCACAGGTTGAGGTTTTGTTCATCACTGAGGTGGAGGTGTTCTTTTTTATACAGGCTTTGTGAGCTGGGGGAAGCTGGGGATGGCATCCACTGTAATGATGAAAAGCAAAGAATGCTCCTCTATTTCAGCTGTGCGGGGTCTTCTCAAACTGGTCTTCAGGTCCCCCAAGACCTGGTTCTTTCCATGGTTCTGTTTAGGCCCAACCAATAACATGTGGAGACTGACCAAAAATGTGGACTGGCCTTGATTAGCAGTTTGAGAACCACTGTTGTAGACCTATGGACAGTGTCTGAGGAATAAAACATGTCACGCACCTTGTTTACGAACACCTGGGCCAAAATTCTGTGTAAAAATCTTTTAAGATCTACTCTAAAGTAACAACATTAATATAAATAGAGAAATTGTTGTACATTTTATACAGTTTTCTGTGTATGTTTTTTTTTCAGTGTTGCCTGGTTAAGTTAAATAATTGTTTGGTTATTTATGCTTTTATATATAATTTGGACATTTAAAATATTTATTTAGGTATTTTTATAAAAATATTAAGTGTCTGAGAATTCCCTGTTCACCCAGCCTGGGACAATGCAAAAACCTTTAAGACAGTAATATTTCATTTTAGTGACATACTGCTAAGCATCAATGCACACATAACTAAATATGAATTAAGTAATTACTTAACAATTGTTAGCATAAGCCCCAGTACCTTTCTTCCCAAAACCAATGGACTGAAGACACTTACTGCATGTTAACATTTAAAAATATTAATTTCACTTATTTATCCTATTGTCTACTTATTTAGCTGAGTAAAGCTTAAGGTGTTCACCTTGCCATGGTAAAATATCACAAAGGAAAATCAAAATGTATCTTTAAAACATGTAAACTTTAGGTCAACAACGTTGACCTACATTTCATTAAATGCCAATTTTTGCAATTGTCCACCCTGCCAGGCAGCTCACCATGAAGTGATTAATCTGGAAAATAGTCATATAAATACGATGAATAGTCTGAAACTTACTAGGGCCAAAAGGCACAGTATTTTTATAATGAGCCATTTGGGTTTCTTTAAAAAATGCATCCCAGCACAAAGATACTGAAAGCCAGCAAGCAAGCCAGATTTGTTTCTCAAATCAGATAATTGAGATGACTCTCTGCACTGTTATTTGCAAGTGATCTGACAGGATTTGCTTTTCTGAACATCACAAAATTCTGCACATGAGTTCATGTGGTAAAGAGGTTGCGTCAGTAACTAACATTTGCCGAATCCAATTCAATTGTAATCACATTTCACATTTCAAACCCTCTACAAATGTGTTTTAGATCTGATTACTTGCCTGAATACATTCTAGATATGCCAAAAATCTGATTTGGGCTAGCAGTCTGAACAAAGCCTATGATGCTTTAGAGTTGGTAGCCAGTACTATAGAGACAGAAGCAGTAAATGCATGGATTAGTAAAAGAAACCTTTCTTTTATGAATACGGTTCATAAATAGTGTTTAATAACATAAGATTTGCACAGAACAGAAGTACAAATTTCTGTACTATAAAGGTGTGAATAATTTACAGTGTACTCTGACAACAGAGCTTGTACCATTTTAGGTTCAACAACAGGGCTGGGTTCCATTGCTTCTTTAAAAACAACAAGTCAGTCTCTCAATCGCTCGTCCTTGTGCACAAAAAGGGAAAACCAAAACAAACCAATAAAACACTCATTATAAATTCAGTCACTAATCACCCAAAGTTGCATATTGGCTTTTTTAAGGTAGTCTTCCTGGATCTACTAACTTTAAAGCAAACGGTTTGGATGTTCTCTGCTTTTATATTCAAGGGTTAAATTATATGGTATTTCAGGCCAGTGTATTTAAAGGCTTAAACTAAGAGCTAGTGCAAGTGGCAGTGCTGATTCTAGTTTAAGCAGCTAAGCTTGATGTAGATTAAATTACAGGTAAGCAGCAATTAGAGGTGTAAGGGTATGTATATTTGTAGTGAACTAGCATGATACAGGAGTCATGGTTCAGGGTGATACGTTGCTATTGGGGTAAATACAGCAATTCCATAAACTGTAAGCTATTGGAATGGCATTTCACTGTGTGTTAACTGTAGTGGTTTAGATAGATTATAGATAGTGTTGCTGTACCCCTCCTGTTCCTTTTCCCTCTCTATTCTCTATGCCTCTTGTTACCACATATAGAGAGAGTGACTCACACATTTTTCTTTAAACTTTATCTGTCACTGCTCTTACCTGTGGATTTAAAATGATGGAAAATGAACAAATATTTGACATATACAATGGCTTTAGCATCTTATTTTATTGATTATATTTTAATAAACATAATATCTGTTATAACTACCTGAGTGGGGCATTATACAGCACTAGACGGAGCCGACTATAACTTACACAAGTGTAAGTCTGTTTATATTAAATAAATAAAAAATAGTCTTATATATTTTTTTTGTCATTGTTTTGTGCTTTATACCATACTTGAACTAAACCATGATGTCTAAAACACAATGTAAACCAAACTATGACTTTTGTGTACCCCTAGCAGCAACCATTATAAGTCTGAGTGATTAGTAAGGTAAAGTGACAGGGATGAGTTTTTGGGGGGTCTTAATGGGTTGTGGGGTTTGGGGTGTGTGTAGATGGGTGTAGATGGGGTGCTGAAAAAAGCACTCATCTATTAAAGCCTGAGCTGCTGTAACGGTCATATGGCACAGAGTAGACGCTGGTGGACTGGTTCATCCAGTCGTGATTTCCTCGTCTCTGTCGTTCCTGAGCCTGCTGTTCTGCATACTGGACCAACAAGGCTGCCACCTGATCCTGATCTCTGAATGTACTGGATCTGTAGGTCATTCGCAGCCAAGTACGATACTGAGAGAGAGAGAGAGAGAGAGAGAGAGAGAGAGAGAGAGAGAGAGATACAATAAGAAAAATGATAAAACTTACAAATTTCAAGCAATACAAAAGTATTAGGTTGGTTCTAATCCCTTGGTCATATTGATGAGCCATCTGTGAAACAAAAGATGATGAATTTCTACAGTGACAGACAAAGTACACAAATCCTGTACTTGAGAGACTCTGTAAATATTTACTAAGTACTCTGTGTATATTTCTACTCAAGTTTTTAAATCTCAAGTTTTTAATCTCATTCCATTGTTTTTTCATTCATTTAAAAATGTCTAGTTGTGGTCTCTAGTATGAATAAATGCCATGTGAGCTGTTTTTTGTTAAAAAAAAAAAAGTTTCGGGGATTTAATATAGCGGTGCTTAATTCAGTGGAGGAGTTGGGGGGAGGGTGACAACATTTTAAAATAAAGACATTTCACACATACACATAAACTTTCTCCGTCTTTGTAATGTCGTTTGTTACTTTACAACATGTGTAATGCTCTGCTAAATGCAGTTCAGCCACTGAGCTAGTCTTAGAGTCTCTGTAAAATGCGAAATCCACCGGAGATCCTATGCAAACCTATATACACAGAGATTGGATTTTTACTTTTAGCTAGTGTAAACAGAACTGTTTTAAACATACACCTTCCTATCTCAATTGTACTTCGCTGGTGGTGTTCCATAGACACATTTCAACCATATGTTCCTTAAGTCTACATTACTGGGCAAAGCAAATAAAAATGTTGTGTTATTTGCACAAATAACACAGGAACACATTATTAACATGTTAAACGTGGACTACCAGAACTCAGTGTTCTTTGTTACTGTCTAACACAGGTACTAGGCCACTGTTACACGATAGTCAATTTTATTTGCTTCATCTATGAGTAGTCCTAATATTTTTGGTTAGCATGCCATGTTCCCTGGAAGCTAAAGAACACTGCACTGACCTACGGGATATGCATGATTATTACCATCCACTGCACTGTCCACTGTAGGTGGTAATGCCCTTGCACTTAACACTGTGGCCTGAGGAATGTTAAATATTCACAAACCTTAAAAAATACTAAAATGTCCCACCCATCTATCACCCACTATCAGGCCTCTTAATGTCACCTTGCCATGAGCATGTTGGCCAGTGTTCAGTTAACCTCACTCACATGATAACACCCTAGAACCTATACTTGGTATACGTGTGGGTGTTCTCAAGATGTCCCCTGAGGTAACAGTTATTGATCAGTTTACATACTGCTATCCCATGACTTTTGGCATGTCAGAGTAGTTCAGAACTGCACTTAACTCTGAGCAGATCTTGCTGTTTTCCAATCTTTTAAGCAAAGAAAACAGAACAAAAACCCTATCATGGTTCATTAGAGCCCACCAAATGTGCAACAGACCTGAAGTTCCCCACAATCTAACACTGGCAGCTGACCACAGAAACTACTGAGAGGTTATAAAACCTTACGGCCCACTCAAATGGACCAAAGCCAAGAAAACTAACACAACACTTTCACTTTTCACAACAGCACCAGGTCTAACTAGGCTATTCACTGAATATAGAGCTAGAGTGTCTGCAGTCATGGTCTGCTTCTTTCCATAAAAATCTGATTCAGAGTCAGCTGTTCATCAGGGTGTATTAGGGTCTGGCGAGAAGATGTAATTAGACTGGGGTACAGATGAGGACAGAACGGGAATTCCCTGTCTTGAAGCCCTGCAGTGGGAGTAAGGTAGAATTTGGAGGGAGGAAGGACTTCCCGTCACTCTCCATGTAGGCATTTCTTCCCGGACGGTGAGGAAAAAAAAGAAAGAAAAAGGAGGAAAAAAAAGAAAACATTCACTCATGCTGAGGACAAGCCTCTCAGGAGTACCAATACTGTGGCAGAGCGTCATTGGCCAGAATACTCTTTGAACTCAACCACTGTATGATAAGATTAAATCATGTATAAACATTTATATTAATAAGGTCATAAAAACATTACAGATCAGTTAGATGTTTCTTTTGTCTATTCATTAATATATTATCAGCACTTAAACAACAAAAAGCATGTAGCATTAATATTGGTAATAGGGATGCACTTCATATTTGGCATCAAAATATAACCAAATATTTGGTGTAAAGACCAAAAATGTATACAGAACAATATATTTATTTGAAGTCACAATGCAGTGTTTCCTTGGATAGAAGAAAGGAGATTTTCTTCTATTAGAAAAGTGGCATCAGCAGGCCCACACCCTCCAGCCCAAGGCAATGCTTAGAGAACTGCTGTATACAAAGCAGACAGTGAGGGAGAGAGCCGTCAGGGAGCTAAAAACGACAGGTTTAAGTTCATTTTTATGCTTTAATTGAAACTCAATAAAGTGATCAGAACTCCTTATCATGCTCTGTATCTGTTCAATACTGTTTCACATTTTAGGCTTTATTTGCAACAACAACAAAAATATTTTAAGCATCACTTATCACATTCTATAAGTTTACTATCCTTTCACAGATTTGTGGTTTTCCAGCTGAAAGATGCAACGGGTTTAGGAAAGTAGCCTTAGCATTTGTTTGTTTACCAAATCACTGGTTTTCTCTGTCTAAATTTTCTCACACGTGACACGTGAACAGCACTTCCTGAGGTAACTGTATTGTGTTTTCTTGGTTTGTCTGCTGTTGTCTGCCTGTTGTGCCTCAAGACCGGAGCACATGAGATTATGTGCACTGCACACCTTAATAGGATAGGAATAACACTTTATTGGTAGTGCAGGGCAAATGTTTAGAGGCAGGCCCACCTAGAAGCTAAACAGGTAGGCAGGTAGATTTCCTTTTTATCCGTCACAGTTTATTTAAGAAAACCCTACACATAGAGACAACAGACCAATGACTGTGAAGTCATACAGATCTTTTCTTTGTAGTTTACCAGAAGCCCGAAATAACTAGTATACCACCCAACCTAATTCTAGGCCAAATTAGTGTTTTTATACTACTTAGAACATACCAATTCCCTGACATGGGTGAAAAAATGGTTTTACTACATATAAAAATATACATTTAACAAAAATACAAATATTGCATATTCACAGTTGCAACTTCCTGAACTACATGCATGCTGTAATTTAAATTATAAATATTATTTCTCTCTTTTTACAGGTTTGAACCCCCTACAAGGATGGACTCTCCCAGGTAAGTAAACACTTTGAGCTACATTTACGGCATTTAGCTGATGCTCTTATCCAGAGTGACTTAACAAGTTTGTTCTTACTTCAGAGGTGGGCCATTGTAGTATCAAGAGTCTTGCCCAAGGACTTTTTGGGTGTAGCACAGCATAGTTACCCAAACTGGGAATTGAACCCCAGTCTCCCACATGATGTGGTAAGCTCATAAGCAGGCAGTTGTGTTATTTACTGCACCACACCAACCACTAAAGTTACCGTTAGTTATTCTTTTAAGTCTTATTATGGTGATGAATAAGTTTGTATCCTACTTCATTACAGCACACCAACCAAGCATCTTACAAAACCACTATTCTGACGTTTGCAGACAGGGCTTTTTATTCTTGAGCTGTACAAATTATTCACACCATCTTAGGCAGAAGCCCCAGGACACTGTCTGAAATGTACTATTTGGACAAAAATGTTGGGACCCCTGCTCATTCATGACTTCTTCCAAAATCAAGGGTGTTCAAACTTTTTTCTGTTTTTGCTTTTTTTTAGTGCCTCTACTGTCCAGGAAATGCTTTCTACTTGACTTTACATCATTGCTGTAAAGATTTAATTGCGATCAGCGACTGCTGAAAGGTTCTATTGTGGCAGTGTTGGCTTAGCAGTTTGAGAAATGGGTTAGTGATGACAGCATTGTGAGTTTAATACCCACGTTTGGAAAGCTGCCACTGTTGTGCCCTTAAGAAAAGCCCTTACCCCTCTGTAAACTGTTCCTCAGCTGCCCACCTTTCTCAAAAGTATTGGAATGAGGCACCATTTTTCTTTACAGAACTTTACAGAAAGTCTTACTCTATTGACAATACTTCTCTACAGAGACTAGACAGGCTGTGCATACAGCAGTGTGTGCATAAAAGTTGCTAAATACATTCATTAGAAGGGGTAAGGAGTGTTCTCAAACATTTGAATAGTGCATAAGGAAGTATGCAGAACTGAGAACAGTCCAGAACAAAAAGCAATTAGGTTGAACACTGCCTGCAACTAAATGATGAAGAATGCAGATTACACAGAAAATGAGAAAAAAGAATGCCTGCCTGCAACCAGTTTCCCATTCTGGTCAGTGAAAATGACTGTGGTTGGTGACAAAGAAATTACTAAATTACTAGACGTAAAATCACCAAAACCTCCAAATAGGAGAGGCAACCTGCTGTAAACCTTTTGTCAGCATATGATGAAATGGCAAGTCTGGGACGCCAGACTTCACTGTTGAGCCTTCTGGAGGTGTCGTGGGCCTAATTCAGCGAAACACTGACGAAGGAAGGTGCCTGCCTGATGACCCCTGAGAAGAGCTTGCACTGAAGTTTGTGTTAGAGTTTGGATGAAGGGGATTGGTGTGGTCCTGCTCTTGTAATAATTTGTCTTGTGAGTTTTTGTAGACGCCTGAGTACTTGGCAGTTGAGGCACGGACCATGAACATAGTTCGCTATGCTTCTGGATTCTTATCGAGCCAGTATCAGATGGTAGTGGTTGCTGTGTTCTGCTCACGCAACTTATAATGTGATTTATTGTGTGTGATTGTGCTTAGGTAAGTGTGTTGTTGCCATAGTTAAAGGAAGTGAGCTTAGATTAAGGAGGGATTCTGTTTGTTCAAAGGTTATTTTTTGGTAGGTCTGTTACTTGGCAGTTGAGGCAATGGACCATGAACATAGTGTTAGGCTGTGCTTCTGGATTCTTGTCGAGCCAGTATCAGATTGTGGTGGTTTTGCTATTGTTGTTAGTTGAGTGAGTAGTAGATCCTGGCTGAGCCCTATGCATAACCCCAGCTGTTAGGTGCAGGATTTGTCAATTTCCTGTATTATATTACTAATTCTAACGACCCATGATAGGAACATTAGTTTATGAAAAATACAGCAAACCAATTTGTGTAATCATGAGAAGGCAATATCCTGGGGTATGTACAATAGTTCTGTGAAACTTATTTACTTATTACTGTTGATGATGTAACTGGTAAAGTTGACAGCAGATTATTTCAGATTGTAAATCAGTTGGACATTACATTAAAACCACCTGCCAAATATTGTGTAGGTCCCTCTTTCATCACTAAAATAGCTCTGACCCATCAAGGCAACGTTACAGATATCTGCCACTAAGATCCTTTAAGTCCTGTGCGTTTTTAGGGATCCTTGCACTGTATCTCATGTTCTTCTTCCTTAGAGCACATTTGTGAGAGAGTTACTAACTACTAAATAATGAAAAATAATGCCACAATTATCTGGCCCTCATTTAGCAATCACAGTTCAGTTCTTATGAAAGTGTTTTAGATTCTTAAACTTGCCCATTTTTCCTGATTCCAACACATCACCTTCAAGAACCTTAAATGAAAGTTCACTTCCTACCTAGTATGTAGATCCAACCTCTTGACCAAGATAATGGCTGGGGGTTTACTAGATAAACTAAGGTCAGCAAATACCAGACGTAGAAATGGAAGAATATAATTTGGTATTGTTTTTTTTAGACCAGGCAAACATTCAATGATCTGCCTATAATTTAGCCGACCTTAATGGCTAGAGCCAGATTATACAAATCATCAGACTTCACTCCACACGGTTTACTTACAAAATGTGTAATACTAACCAACTTAGTGGAGGAATCAGAGTAAAGTCTTAAACACCACTAACCAGATTCCCTTTTGACAGTACATAACCTAGTACAGCGAGTACTGAACACAGCATATATAGTGTGGTCAGTGGTTAGTTTTTATAAGCTCTGTTTGACAAAGACTAAGGTGTGGTTGATTGAAAAAAGTAAAGTTTTTTTCAACTTGAGAAACACATTAACACTAGCACTGAACATTAATGTGATTGTCTGTATTAAGGGTATTGTTAAAGGTTATTGGTAAAGCCAGAATTCAGTATATGCTCCATAACCATTTATAGGTTCATCTCTAATTAGATTTAACTTGGGCGGGCTGAAGTCACTTAATTTGTATCAAAATGACAGAAAATAAGACCAAACAAGGTTAAAAAAGTCATTTTATGTATTCACTGTAATTCCTTGCAAAGGAAACTGAAGCCAAAATCCTCACTGAGCAAAGAAGAACTGAAAATAGCCGTAGTAAAAGTTTGACAAAAAAGTTTTTTGCATTTGTTTGTTTTTATAGAGAATTGATTTTCTTTTTTCCTAAAGAAAACAAGAAAGTTTAATCTGGTAAATTAACCATAATCAAGAGTATAAAAGCTAAATAAAGATGAATCAGTTAAAGGATACCTATGTGAGTGTCGTTTATGGTCCTGAGGTTGTCAGACAATGTTTCAGTTCCTATCCAGCTACCTTAAGGAAGAAGTTCAAACTTTCTCACATTGAGAATGCAGGATAGTAAACAAGTCCTGACCTTTAAAATGCGCTCAGACCACAACTGACCACTTTTCACTTAGTGCTGAGTGCTCCAATTCTGCTCAAAATCAAACAGGCTATTTGTTTTAGATGAACAGTTTTAAAGCAACAGTCTGTAAGTTTGGGGAATTTGGGGTTTAGAGACCAATGTGGTGAGAATGTGTAACTTTTAATTAGGTTAATGTAAACTGTTTTGTTCATTTTAAACATTTATAAAATACTGAAATAAAATGTAGAGATCAAATACATCCAATAAATCTACCAGACCACTCTGTTTTTAGACTGAATATATTCGACATTGCAGGGATAGTCATGCCAGGACACTGATACTATTAATTGCAATATTCTGCTGTTTTAACATATACACACAGGCCTGATACTAGGCCTGTCATGATAACACAATAATGTTTATAATGTTTATCAAAATTCTTATCAAAATGTTGATATGTTTCACCGAACTTAATCTGTTCTTTTAATTTACAAAAATGTGCATAAAAAAAAGATAGTCCATTGAGTTTAAATGTGTATAAAAATGTGCTCTGCTGTGGACGGTTTTAAAATTTGGTGTCTTCTTTATAATATTTTATTAACAGTATACAAGTTATAAATACACAAACTATCAACTATGAAATTTATTTATAAAATAGACATCGGACATTCCAGCATATGACATTCTTTTCATAATATAGTGACGGTGAATAAATTTATATTTCATCATCTATGTCAAGTATAAAAAAAAATACAAGACAATCATGTTGTAAGAGAGCTCCTACCACTTGTGTACAACGCCTACGTGGCCTCAGACATGCTAAGAACAAATGCAGTATGTCTGGACAGACAAGTTATAACGGATAGGAAACATGACTCAAAACATCCCATAAGTTATTACTCTGATAGCTGGCTGCCAGTTCCACGGAAGGCAAAAGGGGCACATTGTTATTATTCTCTACTATTAATCTGTATATGATGTAATGTCACAAATGTGTATGGTGAGAATTACCTATTTATAGGCATACTTTTTGTGTGGAAATTTAATTAATTTTTTTTTTATTTAATGGAATTTTCTTTATTTAATAAAATATACAAAAATTCACATGGCAAACTTGCGGATATCCATTGTTTATTCTGATGTGCGTTTAGACTCATCATCCTGCTATAGAAGCCAATAAAATTTCATCTTCAGCTGTTTCTTTTGCAGGAATTTATTAGAATCCATTCTTCTCTTAATCAGTGAAATACCTGTGTCGCTGGCTGCAAAACAAGCCCAAAGCATAAACCATCTGCCCCAATTTTTAACAACTGAAGAAATGTTCTTTCCAACAAATCCTTTTTTTTTATTGCTGTGGCCATAAAGTTCTGCTTTTCTTTTAAGTGAGTAGGAGACAAACTGATATCAAAAAACATTAAGCCATTTTGAAAAAAAAAAAAAAAAAAAACTTTATTCCATTCCAAAATTATTCCACTCAAAATAAACCCTAATTAAATCATGTACCACATCGTATCATACACATTAATATCTCCAACATTTTAAAACATCGTGAACGATATTATACCCTAAAATATCGTGTCATATCACCCACCCCTAATTATCACATCAGGGTACTACTTTTTGCTGTTTTTGCAAAAGAAAAATTCACTGTTCTCATTTCCCATTAAATATATACAAGAGACAGAGTGTATCTGTCCAGTATCAATTATTTTACTTTAATCCTGGATATATGGAGATATTTAGAGTGCATTATTAGTATCATGACATTCTGAATCACTGACTTCTGATACTGATACAATTCATGTATTTTTTAATATCTCAGTTAGGGGATAAAATTTAATTTTCATTTTGGTGCAGTAGTGTATTCTTGAAATGATTTTTGTAATTCAGTGTTTTGTTATGTTGCCAAGAGTATTGTTATTGCGAAAATAACCTGAAATATTATGATATTTTTTTAGGGCATATCTCCCACCCCTAACCCTAATCATCATTTTTTTTAATTATTCAAATGCTTTAAAAATGTCTAATCTTTATTTTAATGATTTAAGACCAGTTTATCTTTTACTCACTTAACGTCTCAAATTAACAAAAATGTGAGTGGGGTGCCTATCTTTAACATACCACTGCAACAGTAAGGAATGAAAACTACTGTAAGCATGTGAACTACTGTAGTTGCTTTGACAACCTTTCTTGGGCACTGGCTTTTCAACACACGGAAAAATACTTGTGGGAAAAAAGGAATTCCCCTTTACCATCAGTTCCTTAAAACCATGACAGTGCCCATACTCAAATAATTAATTAAGGCAAAAAGCATATTTCACACACAGAAATGTGTGTTGCAAGCATCCACCAGAAAGGACATCCACGTGATAAGAAAGACACTGCTAATGCAATTTCAGCAAGTCCCCCCTGAGTTCCCCTTACTCACTCAACTGAGTCCACACACCACCCCTGCTGCAGCATTAAGGCTAATGCTAGTGTACAGCAACAGACTAACACACAGCAGCTGTGAAAAAGGCGACAGGAGCCTCAAACACAGGAAAACCTCTCTCACACCTTCACTGTGTCAGTGTGTGTTGACTCTCATATACATCTTCCAAATGCAAACTCAAAAACCTCTGCAAAAGTCAGTGTGTGCAAACGATTAAATGATCTTTAATCCAATTTAAAGTAAAAGTCCCTTCATATATATACTTTTTAAAATTATTGTCAGTCAAACAAGTCACGTATGGTGTTGTAATTTTATTATTTCTATAAAACAGTAAACATATTTTATTATCAGTTAAATATTAAACATTTTTTTTTACTATTTATGCAAGATAATTTTTATTTCCCTTCTTTAATGTTTAAAAATAACTAAAGTTGATAAACCTGTGAAATCTATCAAATAGATTGTAATTGTATTGTGATTTTTTTAGATCTACCCATAGATTTTTGATGATGTTTAGGTCAGGGGTCTGTGAGGGCCATAGTAAAAACTTTAGCTTGCATATCTTGCACATAGATGTAGTCTACCCCAACCCCAGGAGTATCTAAGGCTATGTTCAGACTGCAGGTAAAACAGATCTGTTGAGATGATTGTCTGCACTGTTATTCACAAGTGATCAGGTCGCATTTGCGTGTCCGGATGGGTTGCTGTGGTTTCGAGGTCGGTGTGAGTAAACAACCTTTGGTGTTCTTCTCGGATCCTCACACTTCCATCACTCTGGACCTTATGAGGTGCTTGTTTGTCGTGTTTTGAGTGATGGACGCGAAAACACACTAAAATCTGATTTGAGCTGCATCAGTACAAGTCTGAGTGTAATCGTAATTTCAAACCACCTTCAAAAACCAATCTGGATACAATCTAGATATGAGAAAAAAAACAGATTTGGACTGACAGTGTAAACATAGCCTATGATTATTCTTCTACTACATAATTTAAGTTGATCAGTGTGTGACTGACTGCATTCTGAAAACATATCTTTCGTCATATCAAACAGAAAGTTCTATTTTACCTTCATCTCATTTCAAAGATCAGGCATCAGGCTTGTTTAGATATTCTTTTGAAAAGTGCTGAATTTTTTTTTTGGTGAAGATGCAGAAACAGCTTTCTTCTGATTGCTATTCTATGATTACCTGCACGGTTAGTTTAGTTCACGTTTTTATTTTAATTATCTCACATTAAATGACTTAGACTATCAATAATGAGCTTGGCAAATGAAACTGAATACGTATATTTTAGACACAAAATAGGGCTTATCTAATATCTATATGTCTAATATCTAATTTGCTGTAAATCGTGCAAATCTACATGCTGCCAAACCACTGCTGTATTACATATCCGAGTTCTCAGTGCATTAAATTTGCAGTTCTGCTAAAGCTTCTGCTTTATTATGACTGATAGTTTCTTTCTGATGGTTAACCAGCGGCATTAGCTAGCGCATCACTTTGTAGCAAAGGAAAGTCTCTGACATTTGTAGAACTTAATATTGCGATACTTTTTCCAAAATTGCAACAAACCAAGAAATGTTTACAACAAACCAAGAAATGTATCGCATAACATTTTGCACTTTACTCAAAAATGCCAAAATGTAAGAAAATCATACATAATGTAACTTGTATTACAAATTAAAGAATATATAAAGTTTTGATCAATAGTGTAATCAAGTATTAATATTGCATAATGACTGTAGAAAATATGGACAGCGTTGTTTCATTTACGGTACTTCTGTTTTATAGTAATAAAGGCAAAATGGTCTCTGACCGTCTTTATTGGTAAAGCAATGACCGGAAGCAAAGTGGCATTTTACACTGGATTGCCAATCTGCCTAGTTTGTCCAGTAATGTTTCGAAGGCCATTATATCCCCTTTATTTATAAGCAGTACATTATAAATATTATTAACAAGACAGATCAGAAATTTAGCTAATAATTATCAGCAGTCAATGTACATTTTAAGTTAAATTACTGCTTTGTGTATTGTTTGAATTGTAATGTTACCTGAAATCATGCTGACTAAAAAGCAGGTAAGACTTCCAGTCCCAACCTGCTGTTTCAGTGGTTGCATCATCATGTTTACATCAGGCTGACAGACAATTGGGCAGGAAACCAAAGGCAGGATGCCTCGTTTTTTTCGTTCTGCTTTAGGTTAGGTTATAGTGCAGGTAACGAGTGAGTCAGATCTGAGAGTAACTCTGAATAACCTTTCCAAAAGAATGAATAATTGATAGAGTTATATGTCAACAATGACCAGAAATAAAGAGTCATTTCCAGCAAGCCAGAATCTACACATCTGAGCCATCATTGCTGATATCTGACATTTGTAAAGAGCACTGAACACAGATGTATATAGAAGTATCTACTGTTTTGATGTATCGGGATGTCCCGGTCTGCTTATTTTGCCCCGATTTGAGTCTCATAATGCTGGAAATCAGCTAATACCAATTCTGACCTGTGTGTTTATGTACGTAAAACAGATAAAGGTTAGATAAGTTATGCTGCTGATTAATAATTAAAATTATAACAGTTTATATAATTAAACATTTTGGCTGTATTTAATTAGTTTAGTTTTATAGCCAATTCCTTTAGAACAACTCTATTCAAATCACGGTGTGTGTGTGCGTGTGTGTGTGTTTGTGTGGTGGCACATACTCTGAATTGATGTATGTGATATGCTTTTTTCAACTATAATATTAATTTTATAGTAAGCATTAGTCTTCACACTGTTCTGTGTTGGTTTTTACACTAAACACTTGTGGTTCTTCTCCAGTCTGTAAAATAAAGCATTTCCATAATAGTTTCATATTGTTTCAGATATTAAATGACGTTTTTAAGCCCTGCTGTAAAATAGCTCCACACTGCAGACTCTGAATAAACACTTTTTTTACTCTCTGAGAACTCTCCTCAGTGCTGTCAGATGGGCAGTACTATCTGATAATGGCATCATAAGGACACACAATGCGCTCTGTAAACTGTGGTTTAAACTCAAAAGACTTGAAACTTGATTGGGGTTAAAATAGCCAAAACTTTAATTAGGGTATGTGTAATACGTTCTGTTTAAGACTATGTCAAATGTGATAACTGAAATGAAATGTGGTAAATACTTACAAGTAATACCACATAAAATGTATATAATTGGAGAAATATTGAGTATTCCTGGGCAGAGGAGGTCAATAGGAGACATCATAACCAAGCAGATACTGTACATAGATTAATGTGTCTACCTCTGAGACTTGGGTCATCTGGTACTGCTGCAGCTGCTGCTGGAAGCCATAGTTAGGGCCTACAAAGGAGCGCACAGCCTTAACCGCAGACAGACAGTCCTCCCAGCCATAATTAGTGACAGTCATCAGATAGGCCACTACCATTGTAGTACTGCGGGACACTCCAGCAAGGCTAAAATAAAGCAAAAAAGAGAAATGTTAACAAGAGAAAACCCTACAATAGAAAAAAAGGTCATAATAAACTGTCTGATCTTCCTGTCTAGACAGGACAATGCAGGAACAGCCGCAATCTTATGCAATAATCACCCAAATTAATTCAGCAGAGCTAACCCAGCCAACTCTTCCAGTAAAGGTGTGCTCCGGCTGACGCTCAGGCGTCAGCATAAAGTCACACTTACACGGACAATACGCTATATTTATTTTATTACATGTCCTACCATGTTCATATTGCACAGCTATTGCTCATGCTTCCTTCCATTCAAATAACCTTAATCTTCAAAAAATAAAAAAAGAGATCCACTTTTCCACAAGCTGCTGTTTAAGATACAGTAGGGATGCATTGGAATATGGGACATGGTAACGTGGGCTGATAGTACCCAATGTATACATGTATATACTTACCAGTGAACCAGACAGGCTCCACCATTCAATCGGCACTCGTGAATAAACCGGATACACTCTTTGAAATGCTGTAATCTGAAATCAAAATCAAAACATTGCTTAGTTGTATGAAAACATTGGACATAAAACGGAAATGGAATACAAAATATCTTAGTAATTTTTTATGAAGCATTACACAAGCTCCAGGTCTCTCATTAATAACTATTTTTGCTTTATCTAATGTACAATACAGAGCAGAAGTTAAACACAATCAATAAACAGTATTATTATTATTATATCTGGATAAGGCCAAACCACACCCAATACACATCTGGTCTAAGACATTTTAAGCCAAGTTTTAGCAGTATATACACATCTACTCCCAGTACAAATGAAATATCAGTAATATGATTCACTTGATACTGTAAATCTGCATATTGTCGCTCTCCTATGAAAAACACTTATCTTTATTTTTAGCGTTTTTTATTTTTAGCGTTTATTTTTATTTTTAGGTTTACTACATTATTTGAACAGACAAACTGTCCCTTACACTGTGCCAAAATTCCTTGATTCATGGACCAATAGAAACTCTTCAAAATGACCTGAAATAAACTCTTTTTACATTGACTTCCATAGAAAGTTTACAAGGTTTTTTCTCTCTCCTGTAAAGTTGCTGTTTTGTAGATAAGTGTTTTTCATTGGACAGCGACGATATTCCATCCCACACCGCTATCAGATTTCAATCTGACTAATGCCTTGTAAAGTCTTAACTGGTGTAGAATATGTGAAACCCCACACATAAGAACATTTTTCACAGATTTTTCTGTCCACTCTGCATACACCCTGTACAGCTGGTCAGCTCAGTTCTTATTGGTTGACAGTCTTTTGGTCGTGAGGATCGGGGACCATTCCACACTACAGATACTGAGTCATAAATATTAAGCACGTTTTATATTTATAATTAACAATTTTCTCATATACCCACAATATTTGCCAATATTGTACATTCTGTAGTCATAATATGTCCATTGATGCAGGACAAAATACATTACAAAATTGTGGTGTTAAATATTGTCATGAGTTCAATGGTAAAGAAATTAAATATGTAAAAATCCTGAGATGCTCTTATTTTAGATTTAACAGGTTATGAAGTGTGACATGGTGGCATTAGTTGGTCTGATTTTGGTCTTTCTTTTAAATCTCTTTTCAGGTGTTGTTAGGAAATCTATTAACATTGCAAAACTCTAAGGCCATGTGTAGATTTGCTTTAAACGTTCGATTTCTCAATCAGCCTCAACAGCACTGCACAACACATGCCTGCCATTCGACTGCTGTTACTGACACCATCAGCACTTTCTTATTTCCGGAGTTCTTGGTAGAAGGGCAGATTTCTTTTACATAGTCACTGAATCCCAGAGTGCATATTTAAAAGAAATAGATACGTAAACAGACTGAAATAGTCATAATGACGTGATATAAAGCGGTGAAGTACCTCAATTTATAGTTAAATACACATACAAAGATTATATAATAATGTGCAGACATTCAAAGCACATAATTACAAAACAACATTTATTTGAACAATAGATGCAGGTAAACGAAAAGTTTACTAAATGGAAGTTAGTTTAAAAACAAATCTTTAATTTACAAAGATTCTCTGATTTACAGCTATTGCTCATACTTTCATGATTTTCATTAAGCACAGATTCATCAAAGCAGATTCTGATGTGACAACTATAAGTTAACTTTAAACTAGACTCCAATAAAGACAACATTTATGAATGTTGTTTGTATTTATTCTAATACTAGCGTTTTACTGAGCGCAGAAAAGGTTTACTAAGTTTTTAACCGTGATTTTTACAGGGTACTAAAGCTTTCACACAATACTATATATACATTTCGCAGTGATTCAGTACTCAAAAACACTTTTCTCATTTGACAGAAAATGAGGAAGGAACAGTTTATCATGACACCATCAGCTAAATCCAAATGTGCTTTGATTTCAGTACCATGACTCAGCTGGGAGAAAGGACAACAACTTTCAAAATCTTTCCATAACCATCAAAAATGATGATTCAAGGTATGTCAAAGAAAAAGCATAATACTGTCTACGCTATACAGTACAGCAAATATGATGATGATGATATGCATTACCAAGAGCACAAAATCATGAAACTATTGGCCTAATGCCAGACATCTGTTAGAGCAGGGTTGTCTAAATGCTAATGGGCCAAAATTGGCCTTCTGCATCCCTATTAAAAAAAACATTATTATTAGTGCCCCACGAGACATTTCAGTTTTTGGCAGCAGTATGCAGCCGAATCACTGTGCAATCAAAGTTAAAACATAACTAAAATAAAGAACCATTAATTCCTCTGAATGGACAGCAAATGAATTAACAGAACAGCATTTAGTGATGGCAGCAAATATAGCAAGATTTATTTTACTCTTTTAAAAGGCCACAGACTCTATAATAAATAACTCTATAATAGTTCCTAAATTTCGTTCAGGATAAATAAAGTATCTATCTATCTATCAAACAAATAATGAAATATACCACTTTAAATATGTTTTTTTTTTTCCTGATTATTTCATTTACACACCATTTTACTTGACTTACTATCTTTATCTATTTTTGACAGTGTTGTGTAAACTAAGATTTTTCAAATTGATGTTTAATTTCACGATTTCTATTAATATTAAACTCCTTAATTAGGGCAAATTTAGACTCTTTGGCCCATTTTTCTACGCTAGAAATGCGCACCCTCTCCGCTTTTAGACTCTTTGGCCCGTTTTTCTGCTCTAGAAATGCGCACCCCTTCCGCTTTTAGACTCTTTTACCCCGTTTTTCTGCTCTAGAAACGAGCACTCACAAACTGCTGTATGACCTTGGTCACCGTGTTGTAGCTCAGTTTTACGCTGTTAGCAAACTTCTTATAGCCTGCGCCATCTTCATGGAGAGAAGCAGTTCTGTTTCTCACATCCTTAGAGAGTTCTTTGCCATAAAGTGCCGTATCCAGAATATCTAGTGGCCAATGTGACAGAATTGTGCCCAAAACACTAGATTTAACAGGCCTGTTCCCCATTCACACCTGAGACCTTGTAACTCTAAAAAGTCACATGACAACAGGTAGGGACAATGACACAATGTGGCACAATCTGGACAAGTTCACTGTGAGGTGTACTCACTTGTGCTGCCAGGTATTTAGACAATAATGGCTGTGTTGAATTATTTTCAGATGACAGTAAATCTGATACAGATGTTCAAGCTGTACACAGACTACTCTTACTCTAAGTTTTATTCAAGTTTCATTTCTATAGAGTTGCCTGATGAATAGATACAATCAAATATTTGCAGAAATATAAGAAGTGTACTCACTTTTGCTGGATACTTTATATTATTATAACCAATGAACTGTCCCAATATATCTGTCTATATAGTGTATATAGAAAACAGTAACAGTCAATGAAACAACTTATTATCTTATCTCGCTCACTTAGACAGCAGTGTTTATACAGTGTGAACCTGTGTGCAGATGTGTGTGTAGTGATTATCTTCAGAAAGCCATGAGGGGAGTGATGAAACAGGGAGCCTGGCCGTTATCCTTATTTTTAAAGATGTAGGATTGTGACAGAAGGGTTTTTAATAGGCTTGGCGGCCACTGCTGGCTTCCTTCCTGCTGCTGGATTGCAACAGTGGGCCAAAGCCCCTCAGTAACCCTAACAACAGTCATTACCACTAACCCTAATCACACTTTCCCTCAAACTGGGCTTTACATTACTGTTAATCTTTAAACAAATCACACCAGCTTTTGTAAACTATACATGGGATGCCTTTCAAGTTAGGCTGTTAAAGTTTAAAACACTAGGAGCAGTTTTTCAATCTATGCAAGGGGTGGTCAACATGGTCCTAATGTAAAATTACATTATATACTTTTAAGGGTTTTAATAATAAAAAAATTAAATACATACATTTTATATAACTAAAACAATAAATTACATTGTCATTTTATAAAAGATGATTTTATACTACTTAATAATGATAAAAGCACAGTGATGCCAGCTCATTCTTATAAATGCAAAAATAAATAATGGGCAATATTAGGGACAGCAGAAAGGATTTAGGTCATGTGCATATCACTGCTGTCCAATAAAAAACATGTATCTGCATTTTTGTCTGTTTTTAGTTGTCTGGGAGAAAGGATGAAACCCTGAAGCTGCTCTGTACACTGTGTAAATAACTCTGGATGAATAGACGAATAGAAATTATGGAAAATTACATGGAAACTCCTATTTCACATTAGCTTTCATTAAAAGTTTAGAGTATTTTTTGTCTTTTCCTGTAAAGTCACCATTTTGGGAATATTTTCTTAGGCAGCGACAGTATGATATAAATCATTAATGCAATTATTCTGACATGTGTTATGGTACATAATGTACATAATGTATCACAAATAGGATTTTTTATGTAGAATAAATGTATTTCTTCATAAATATTAAATATATATTTAAGTGTCTTGCATGTGTTACAAATTAAAAAACTGTATTTCTGTAATCATTTAGAGCTTTTTATTCTGTGTTGTAAAGCAGTGATAGTAATTCTGAAGGAAGAGAGGGTGTCAATGTGTTCAATGTGAGTCATAACAAAGTAACCCAAAGACAAGGAACCATCTCATCTCCACTCTATATAATGCTGCTGTTGCTCCTTTTCGTGTACTTTATTTTGTACTGACACTCAGCCCACACTTACTGTGCTGAAAGTGGAAATGAAAAGGTGTGAAAATCGTTTGCCATTTGGCAGCAGTGCTGTGGGAGTTTTTAAGCACCGTGCCTCAATCTGTGCATATCAAATAATAATCAGTTATTAAAAATCATTATTGGTTCCAACACTGAGCCCTGAGGAATACCTAATACCTAATTTCCAGTCCTGGTGACTAGTGTCTAGCACACCTTATTTAGCACAATAAAAAAAAATTAGTTAATGATGTGAAGACATTGTAAAGAATGTGACAGTGGAAACAACACTTTTTTAAAGGTTTGCTGAGTCAGAAATGAGTCAAACAAAACTAGAGCCGTGCTATAACTTCCAATTTTTGCAGAAAAAAAAAAACGACATCTCCATTTTACACTCTGATGTTTTTTGTCTTACTTTCAACTGTCAATGGAAACTAAAACATATTTAACATTTAGTTATATAGTTACCAGAAGCCTATATATTAAAACCTAGGGAAGAAACAGAGTGAAAAATAAACTGAGGTAAGGTGCATTTAACCTCACCCCTGCACTGAGATATCACACATATAGAGAGAAAAAAAAAAAAAAAAAACCTTTCACTTGATCTCACTTTTCACACATACTAACACATGCACACACACACACACACATACACACACATACACACACATACACACACACACATACACACACTCACATACACACACTCACATACACACACTCACATACACACACTCACATACACACACACATATACATAAACACACAAACGAGGAGGGAAGTCCAAGTCGGGTACAATGCAGCAATATTCCCTGCACAGAGCCATCACAGGACACACATGTGACCCTAACAGGAACCACCAGGGTTTTCAAATTACTGCTGACCAATTTCATAATAGATTACTACTCCTGAAGCTTTCCTAAGTCTGTTCATTTTTAATTTGCCAATATGTAATTCGAACCAAACAGCCATAACATTAAAACTACCTGCTCAATACTGTATGGGTCCCTCCCATGTTGCCATAGCATTCAATGGATTCCCAAAGACCCCTAAAGGTGTCCTGTAATATCTGGCAACAAGACTAACTGTTAGCAGCAAATCCTTTAAGTCTTATAAGTAGTCAAGTGGGACCTCTGATGGCATCAAAGGATCTTGGGCACCCATGACTCTCTCTTAAACTGGTTCAATGCTCGTCCTTTATTTGGACACTTTTGTAGATACTGAGCATTTCATACCGGGAACACCACACAAGACCTGCCTGATGTGAAGTTGAAAATGTTCTCAACCAGTCATTCGCCATGGTTACGGGGTATATGTTTGTAGCTGAGGGATTTAATTATTATATGGGTGAATTTAATAAACTCATATAGAAATGTATGTGAGAATATAAATGGCTTATAAATGGGAAGAATGGGCCTAAATTATAAAACAGTCCTGTTATATTCAGCTCCACAGCATGACAAGCCAATTTATTGTATAAGCCCAATTCCAAAAATGTTAGGAAGCTTTGTAAAATAAAAATAAATGTAAATACAAGCAAAATGCAATGATTTGGAAATCTGATATTCCCTTATTTTATTTACAATAGAACACATATCAGATCTTGAAAGCGAGACATTTTGCTATTTCAAAAAATATAGTAACTATTGAATTAAATCTTGAAGGCAGCAATGTGTTCTATGTTCTACTGTAAATAAAATATGGTCTATGAGATTATAGACCAGTGAAACCTGTTTTTATTTACAGTTATTTACATTTTACAGTGTTCTCTTTTTTGGAATTAGGGTTGTTTAAAAAAACTGTACAATTGTTTAATTAGATTACATAGGTTTAGTTTATTCATTAGAAGTAGCATAGTTGGAATGAAATCAATAATTAACAGTCTAAGTGATGGTTTTGTATATTTGTGACAGATAAAAAAATCTGTATTTAAAAAAAAATGTTAAACTGTAGTTTATATCATTTTTTTTTCTTGCTATGGAAATAATGTATGGGGTGTGAAGTGCACACTATTCTTAGCTGCAGTGTGTAAAAGACAATAAGTAGTCTTGTTTCAGACATCTTTGCAATACATCACCGGTCATCTGTAGCCAGACGTTGAGTGAGCAATCGTCCTGAACGCTCTATCTGCTGATCTGAGGGGCTTGCTTACGGGACTACTGATATAAAGTTGGGTAAACTCAAGGGTATGTGAGCGTGCTGATAAGAGATACTGTGTGTGTGTGTGTGTGTGTGTGTGGGCTTGCATCACTTACAAGTTCTGATTAGAGGCATCTGCTGCATGAATGCAAAGGTAGGTCATGTCCTAAAAGAAGAAAAGACATTTAAATAACAGTATTATTAAGTAATATGACATACACATGTACACTCAGATCACAGAACACACTGCAACAAACAATCTGATATGTTAATTCCTTTTGTATCAACACTGAATAATACCTTACATTTCAGAAATCTGAGAACAGCTTTAGTTGTATGACCATACTGCCCTCATGTGGTCAACACAATATTCAATTATATCCTATCCTCTATTTGAGTGTATATTATATATTTTTTTAATATGAGACATACACCAATCAGCCATAACATTTAAACTACATTCTGTTTAATAAGACCTTTTTTCCATTCAGACATTTAGCAGATGCTCCTATCCAGAGCGACTTACAAAAGTATGCTGCTGTTCAGACACCCAGTGGACGTTAATTCCAACAAGGTGTCAGGACAGAGTACAGAATCTTTTGAGTCTTGTAGCATGGTTGGTCAAGCCGAGCTGTATTAGCTTAACCTCAAGCATGGAGTGGCTGGTCACGTTTATCTTTTTTGGATGTTGGTGGCTACAGGAAGCCAGTGTTGAGAACAGCACAAAGGTGTTACATGGCTGAGCTCAGAAAGACTAAAGATGAGTCATGTCACACATTCTGAGCTGCCTGATGTTCTAGATGTGTTCTGATGCAGTTGTCTATCCATCACAGGATAGCTTATTCGCTTCAGCCGTCAGGGGTTTCAGTGTTATTGCTGCTTGATGTTTAGATATTGCGCTTTAAATTACTAAATTATGACTTATTATGTCAAACTAATGTAGATATAAAAGTATGCTGCATTTGTGTTATCAACTATTTACACTCACTGCATAATTAGCTTTTGCCCCAATCAATTTAATCAATAAATAAGAAATAATATTGATCATAATAATAATAAAAAACATTGTGAATATAGTACAATCATGCATTAATAGATCTAGTGTTTTTCAGCATGCATTCTACCGTCCCACTGACTTTTACAATGGCTAAACAAACGCTAACCATTGATATTTAACATGGTGGAGTGTAGGTCTGCCAGCATGCCTACTAATATTTTTGTTAGCAATAACATATGTGATGAACAAAATGTTTGTGAAGACCATTATTTGCATATATAGGTATATAGGTATGATAAAAAACTAGAAAGCTAATGCAATAACTTTATTTTAAAAAAGTAAATAAGTTTGAATTTTAAAGTTTAAAATATTTTAGCATCAGGCATAATAACTAAACTAAAATAAAAAAGCTGCTTTTAAACAAAATTAATGTATCAGCTCATTCACACTAATGGGCTCTCCTTGCTCTTAAAACACAATTGGAATTACTGTGGTCAGCAATTATGGTTACAAGATTGAGGTCATGTCCATGTATTGTTTGGTAAGTCGACAATGTAATTATTTTGATATGCCTAGGTCCAATCATTTTGAAAATACATTTTAAAAAGTGTTAATCTATTATTATTATTTTTTTTTTAATTTTCTACCTTTTCATGTTTGCACCTTTTAGGACAAATAAATATTTTCTTGATTTTTCTATTTTATGCAAAAGTATGTTGAATTATGTCATCACATATTTGTTCGGGATGCAAAAATTGAAAGATTTTTTTTTCTGGAATTGAAAGAATTGATGAAAACCCAATTGTTCTTGTCTTAACTAAATACAAAAAGGAAATAATTAAGTTTTACACCAAGTTTTATCTTTTTAAAGTTTGCCTCAAATGGTCAGAGAACTGAAGCGGCTAATATTACACTAAACATAGCACTTTTATGCATCAAATTATTTAACAATTCAGAAAGTCCATTTATAGTTTTTCAGCTTTATAATTGCTAACCAAACTGTTAAGTATTAACATTTAACATGCTATATATCAGCAGTGTGAGGTGGACTGATACAAAATCCTCAATACTATAGTTACATTTGGATATTGATCCTCTTATAATAACACTGACACTTCATTAAATACCAAATTTGTTTTTGAATCTGAAAAGTAAAAAAAGGAAAAAGTGTGTGATAAAATTTCCTCTCCAACTTCTCTCTCTGCGCTTCAGACACTCATACAGTCACATGAGACAGAGTGAATGCAGTACAAAGGAGAGAAAAGTGGAAAAGCCGAACTTCTCTCGGACCTTCACTCTCTCCCCTCCACTCTCATATGGAAGCTTATGAAAGAACATGATTTTTACCTCCAGCACAGGCTTGGCATTGTTGTACACAGAGAGGATGTGGGTAATCCCGTTCTGAGACAGGCTTTCTCTGTTCTCTGAGTCTGCAGACAAAAACATTCAATGACACAACTGTGACCAGCATGAATACATTATTTTTAGTATTTATATAATAATATCATAATAGCAAATAATAGCACTAATCATTTTGGCGACTGGTTTGTTTGATTTGTGGATTTAAAATAAATGTTTTGACAGCTCTTTGTATGAGTGAATCTTTAGTTAAAGGGAACATTTATGTCCCAAACTTAGAAAATCATTTTGAGAAAATGTTTTGTTTCATTGACAATTATGGACAAAAACATGATTTTTAATATATTATATATTAATTTACATCGTGCTACTATTGTGCCTTGTACCCAACCCAGACTTTCAAACTTCTGTACAAATGAAAAAAAATCATCAGTTCCTCACAAAATCATAATGTAATCATAATGTTTTAATTACTTAAAAGTACACAGAATGTATTACTGATATTCATATCTATGCAACTTTTACACATTTTTAAATATTAATTATTGTCCTCAATAGGCCTGTGACAATAATTGCAATATCGATTTCTTGTGCAATAAATGTACATGAACTCAATAATTTTTGATAATCGTGATCTCGTCTATTGTGTTTTTTGTATGTTTGTTCACGTATATAACAGTGAATAGTATTTTAGCCAGGCATGCTTTAATAACTGTAACTCCATACACACAGTGTAGACTAAAGTAGGTAAAGAAATAAGTGTATAATTCCCTAACTAATTATGCCTTTTGGCATTAAGGCAATAATATACAATTTTTATCAAATAGTTAATCAATATTTAAAAAAAAAAAAACGTGAGGAATATTTGTGTGTATTTAGTTATATGTATGTACTCCATGTCTCGTGTACGTTTTCCTGAAGGAGTAAAAATTGTTGTCATCGAACCAACAAATCAAATATTTCTCATGGTGTTGACAGATTTTTAAGTTTGACCTTAAGTATTTTTTCAACTGATTCAGCAGCAAAAACTACAACACTAATTTCTTTAAGCAAACTGTAAGTGAACCCCTTTTTACTTGGCAAAAAAAACATATTTTTATTATTTTTAATCTCATCCTCAGTCATCAAAAGCATTTCCTTTACAGCCTGTGAACATTATCTTGACATAATTAAAACAAATGTCTAGTTAATTGTATTTAAACTGAATTAAATAACCACTAGAGGGCATTCAGCACAAACTTAAATTTAGAGCTGTTCGTTCAGAAATCCCGCTGTGAAATAATTTCACTAAGTGCAACACTCATCTAATATAGTCCTGCTAGACAACTGCAAGTATGATCATTAAAGACAGCTGCTCTGTGTCACTCAGAGACTGACCAGCACTAAGAGGTTTGGGGAGCAAGTGGTTCGGTTACATAAATACAGCCAACAATGTGTTGGACGGTTAAATGTATAAACAAGCAGTTCCTCACAGTTCACCCTCTTGTACTTAATCTATGTTTAGACAGCAACACTTTTCACTTTTCTAATATTGTGTAAATGCTCATCGGCTGCCAAAACAGCTCAGACCCATATTGGCATGAACTCCACCAGAGCTCTGAAGGTGTCCTGTGGTCTCTGACCACAAGACTTTAGCAGTTAGCAGCAAATTCTTTAAGACCTGTATGTTGAAAGGTGGGACCTCTATAAGCATCAGTGATAAGCCTTAGTTGCCCATGCCCAAGAACTGCTTAATGGTTTGGTAATGTTCTGACCCAGTTGTCTAGCGATCACAGTTACATCACAATTTGTTTCTTCAAGTACAGACTGTTTACCTGCTGCCTAATATGTAGATCCAACATATAGTGGATGACATATAGTAATTTTCATTCCACCTGTCAGTGGTTTTAATGCTATGGCTAATCAGTGCAAAAGATTGCACTGTCCTTTATAGACCACTTATTATTCATATGATTGTTGATGTTTATATGATTGAGATATTTTATTATGATTCATAAAAATGAACACCAAACTGTAGGACAGCCTGCACTTGAGGGACAGCCTGCACTTGAGCTCCTCTGATCTATGTTTAGTTGCTCAGTGACACTAGAAAGCAGGGCAATCAGAGCTAACCCTAAAATATGCCACATATCTGAGCTGACATCATTTTCAACCTGCACTGTCCACTGCAAGGGAGAAATGCAAAAGAACAAAGTAATATTACAGTACATATGTATTACATATGCACCCATCATTCTCATAGTCCCAGGAGATCTGCCTGTGAACAGAAAACACCTCAAAAGCAGGAAATATATATATATATAAATTACTAAAACTGAAACAAACCAGAATATAGGTATACTCAAACTTACAGAGTAAAATATTTAGTATTCATATATTCATAACATAACAATGAACGCATTAGGAATATACTATATTACTTACCTCGTACGTTTCCTAAATACAGGCCATCAATGACCTACATAAAGAAGAGATAATGAAAACAAAGTTAAACCACTAGCCCAATGTAAAAAAAAAACACTCAGAATAACTATAATGACAACAACAAAAATGTATACATCTAAATGTAAGTATGTACAGTATGTGACCTATATCATGTTATATGTACCATATATCATAAATATATAAGCATATTCTATCTCATTTTGTCCTATCACTGCTGTGCACATTGCTACAATTTGCACTTCTAATGTGCTCATGTCCTACTACTGACCAACGATATGTTTGTGGACAACCCTTCAAATGAACATAATAATTAGCTACTTTAAAGTTGCATCCACTGCTGACAAATTTGTGCAAATGCACAAACAGATTATTTAGTCCCGGTAAAACAGTATAACCAATAGAATAGGACATCACATGATCACATGAACATGAACCTATTGGCATCAATGGTCTAATGTGAGGCATGAGGGGGTAGAGGGTTATAAAGGCCCTGATCATTGAACTATAAACTGTGTTCTCAGGAATAGTCCTGCTTCATTTTCAGGTTAGGCTGAGGTGGTGTGGCAATTGTATAACTTCTTGCTTTCAGAATAAACAGTGAGTGAGCATTTTTTTTTTTAATTTTTGACCTACACTTTGTTATATAAATTGTACCATATTTATACAGGATTTATATAAATGTTCTTTTTTTTTGCAAATTTGGTTTATTAGTTTCACTGCATTTTTATTGTACTGTGAAATGATAATAAATATATATCCATCCATCTATCTATTAGGTGTGGGACAAGATATCAATATTGTGACATATTGATTCTTTTTTGTTTGGGATACATTATCAAATATTGATATATGTTTATAAAAATATGTGTAATATTTTTACTGAAATATAGGCACTCTTAACTCCCTAAAACTCAGCCCCCAATGTGACTTACTAAAGTACTTCTTTACTCTACAAGGTGGCGTTATAATCAAATAAATACCTGCCATGAAAAAATTGGTTGTAAAATACTGACACCAATGAATCTGTAATTTCTGGCATATATATATATATATATATATATATATATATATATATATATATATATATATATATATATATATATATATATACATAAAATTGCAAAAATCATATATTCATTTCAAAATTATACTATTATGAAATTATTATTTATAGCCATCAGGGTAAAATCTTGCTGTTTGTAACAAAAGAAAATTCACACTCTAATTTCTAATTTCCTATTAAATATCTAATGGGTTTCCCTGGCCAAGCATCTCCATCCAAGCCTCACATCACGTAATGCAATAGTGTATCTAGTTATCTAGCTTTCTAGTTACCTAATTTACTATAGATACAGCTGGACAACTTCAGTTTAATTTATTTATTTATTTTTTAGTCTCTCTATTTATAGGTAAATGTTTAGGTAAAACAAACATTGTTGTTTTATTTAGAGCATGTTTTTGCAGTTCATTATATTGAGTTATACTGAGTTCAGAAATCAATATTTAGTGGAATAACCCTGATTTGTAATGACAGTTTTCATGCATCTTGGCATGTTCTCCTCAACCAGTCTTACAAACACTGCCTTTGGATAACTTTATGTACATATATATATATATATATATATATATATATATATATATATATATATATATATATATATATATATATATATATATATATAACTTATATAAAGAACATGACAACAACAAAATCTCACACACTAACAACACACTGTTCTCATTTCCCATTAATGATCTACTATAGACGCATTATATCTGTTCAGTATATATTATTTCACTCAATCACTACAGACTGGGCTTCAGATTAGCTCAAGAACAGAAGTTAAAGTGTAGAGAACTTCAAGGGGTTTCCATGGCCAAGCAGCACACATCACCAAATGCAATAGTTTATTCATTTATCTAGCATTCTATTTACCTAACTATGTAACTATTTAAGTATATGACTAACTGTGTATAAATATAAATATGTTTAACTGTGTATGTAGCCTTCACTTAGTAAGGGGATTTCTAAAGAACAAAAACTAACAAAAAAATAAACGCCAAAAAAGAACAAGCAAAGCTTATATTTAAAAACGTATATATTAAGTGGATTCAGGGGGCAAATCAGCTGTTTAACCTTCTACAGTAACTGTCCTGCCACTGTTTACAATATAACTACAGCAGTCAGCAGTCTAACGTGCCCCATTTAGCTACACTAACGTTAGTTATTTTCACTGCGTAAGGTTAGCTAACAACACGCAAATCAGCTGCAGCTCATATTTATGCTAATATTTCTGTACGTTCCTGATATTAGGTAGATTACCTTATTCATTCCGTTCCCCATGACTGTGGTGGAGACTTTTCACATCAACAACTATTCTCGGTGTTGACGTTTTTCCCTCTGCTTCACATGAAGGCTAGCCCACAGATCACCTTAGTTAGCATACAACAACATTACAGGCGCTGTCGCATTTCTAAACTAAACTCAGTAAAAACGCCTTATACTGATATATACTGATATAAAATCTACACTCTAGGGTTATGAAGGGTATCCTCCTTTCTGATCTGCCCTTTAAGCCTCACTCCAGCTTCCGGACTTCAGCTAAAAATGATTATATTGAGCGGATATTCCTCCAACATGAACTGTGTGACATCACAGCAGGGCAGCTGTTAACCCTTTAAACCCGGGGATTTGTGTTGAACAGCATCACATCTGGTTCAGAGGTTCAGGATCAGATTATACAGCTCTGGAAAAAAACACTGGAGACCACTTCATTTCCTAAATAAGTTTCTCTGATGTTGCTCTGATTTATTGGAAATTTGTTGTTTTATTGTATAAACTACATACATTTCTCCCAAATTCCATATAATAATATTGTCATTTAGAGCATTTATTTGCAGAAAATGAGAAATAGCTGAAATAACAAAAAAGATGCAGAGCTTTCAGACCTTACATAATGCAAATAAAACAAGTTCATATTCATAAAGTGTTAAGAGTTCATAAACCAATATTTGGTGGAATATCCCTGGTTTTTAATAACAGTTGTCATGCTTCTTGGCATGTTCTCCTCCACCAGTCTTACACACTAGTTTTGGATAACTTTATGGATAACTTTTCCTGGTGCAAAAATTCAAGCAGTTCAGTTTGGTTTGATGGCTTGAGATCATCCATCTTCCTCTTGATTATATTCCAGAAGTTTTCAGTTTGGTAAAATCAAAGAAACTCATAAATTTTAGGTATGGAGGAAGAGTGGAGAGGCACACAATCAGTGATGGTTTGGAGAGACATGTCATCTGCTGGTGTTGGTCCACTGTGTCATATCCAGTCGAAAGTCAGTGCAGTGTTTTCCTGGAAAATCTTGCAGCACTTTCACCAACTTATACGTAAATGTGGATATCATTTTCCAGCAGGACTTGGCACACGGCCCACACTGCCCAAAGAACAAGTTGGACTTATAATATAATAGTCTAATTTTCTCAATTTTCTGTATTTTCATGACTATAAGCCATAATCATTAATAATAAAAGAAATAAACATGTATCTAATAAAAATGTATCTATATATGCTTCACATTTTTAACTGAATTACTGAATGACAATAACTTCAATGATATTGACATTTTTAAGATTCATTAGTAAAACATAGCGGAGCATCCAAGCCTCCACCTCCAACTGTTTCATGTCTGTTGTATTTATTGCAGTTTCACTACAATAATGCATTTCTTGAATGTTTTACACTTTATAAACATCCAAAGTAACACGCACTAGGACAGGGTTGACAGTTTAGCTGGTGTACAATTATAACCACTTTCATCAGCTACTAGCAAATGCCACTTTTTAAACTGGATATTTTTTAGCAGGGACTTTCTCTCTGAACCACTTTAGTTAATGTAAACATTAATAATGCAGCCTCACCTGTAGTGTAATAACTGGATGAGAATTTAATTCAAGGACCTTAACTCTTTTTTCCAATTTCACCATAGTATGTTTGACCCCTGCTCTCAACCTGGCCTACAAAAAAATGACTACTACTAAATTCTTATATATATATTTTAAAAACTATCAACCCCACTTTAACCATAATTCTTTTTGAGACTTTGGCCTAGAAGATATTATACATGTTATGCACATGCAAAAATATATATAAATGCCAGTGCTTAAACCAACCGACTTAAAATGTTCCAACATCTGGCACAAAAGTTGACAAAGGAAAATAAATCCATGGATGAAAATAAGGGGAAAAAAACACTACTACTATTTTAAGTAATGTCCTTGCACATGACAAAGATGCAAAAACACAGGTACATGGCATGGTAGACACTGGAATTTTATTTTGTATATTTTAAACAATAACCTTAAGAGGAAGTGGTCTTCCAAATCGCATTCACTGAGGTACTGCAGACAAAACATAAATACAGACATTTCTTCTGACTTCCATGTTGCCTGCTTTGCAAGATTTTGCGTAACATGGTCCAAAGACTGAGATGAACATGAACTTATTTCTTCCAGGCCTTGTTTTCATAGTCCCATTTAGCTGAAAATCCCTCAATAGGGTTGATCCTCATGTCAAGCATTCTCTGGATCTCTTTTTCTTTGTACTCGGGGTCAAAGGTGTGAGGAAGCTCTCCATAGACTGCAGGAATAGCACATAACAGAAAAGGAATGCCCTTTAGTAACATTTTTAAATGTTAAATCAGATAAGTAGTAAATGTAATTTATGACTGCAACACATACCGTATTTCCTCTGCCACAGCACAACAACACCAGTGAAGCCAAGGAAGAACAAAATTCCAGCTACCACAGACTTCCATTCCCCTGTAGCCTTGTTCATTTCAGCAAAGCTCTCCTTGAAGCTGATGCGGTACACTGTTAATAGACAATCAAGAAATCTTACACAGTAGGTACAGTGGAAAAACAAAAATACATGAAAACAAGGATTTCTGATACATACATGCAACTTTCTCATCAACAGACAATGCAGTCCAGGAACCCTTCTCCTTTTCCTTCAGGGACTGCTGTACTGAGCTCAACTCCTGGACATATTTGATCTCAGGGAGGGGAATCTCCCGTCGGTCAAAATATGCTGGAAGAGAGTAGTCCTCAACCTTGGCAACACCTTAAAAAAAAAAAAAACAATCAAATAAATTAAAGTCAAACAAATGGAATGAACTGCACAAATGTTTTAGTGATGCTACTAAGGTCACATAGGGTTTAAAGACGGAAGTTCACAACCTGCAATAAACCCCTGCCTCTTTAGTTCCAATAATAGTTTAAAAACAAGGACTACAAAAAAGATACACATTTCAGAAAATTAAAGACAAGCATGAATAAAGAATAAAGAACTAGAAAGACTCTAGTCTACATTTAATTACTTGTGTTCACTTTAATCATTTGGATGACTTATTTGCTCGTCATACACTTTTTTCTGCAATATTTGAATTTCCACTGTGTGAATATCTCGAGAAGCATTTCAATGCATGAAAGGGGCTCCAAAAACAAAAGTTTATAATGATTATAACTGTTATTAAATAGGAAATCATACCATGTCCACCACGCAGGCACACTGAAGTTGACAAGGCGCGTTGCCCAACAAAACGCAATGCCCTGGTAGCCAGCATTCTGCAAGGAAAACATACCAACATATAGAAGTTTAGTTAATAAAAACAATTAGTATGCCAAGTTAGTAATTCTAACATCTTTAGTCATCTTATGTCATTATTATGATCAGATGCACTGACCGTACATCATTTAGGGTCAGATCAAATTAAACCCCTTAATTGACCTACTTCTATAGTGATTCGTATTGTAAAATTCGAGTTTAAATCACATTTTCAACTGTTTTATTTAGTTAACCTTCTATGTTTTTGAAATTAGCTTTACTGCGTTAAGTCACACAAACTAAATTTCTATGCTGACTATAGACTATAAACAAGTGATAACGTTGGACAAAAACGTCCTTCCGTCGTTTTACGGGCTTTAAAAATCACTGTACATCACGTTTTTACCAATTTATAAAGTTAACCTGATCAACACTACGATACCTGAACTCCGCTCATTCTGTTAGCCAGCTAGCTAAAGTTAGCTTAGCATCCCTGCTGCCAGCTCCCGGAACCGCCACAAGGTCATATTTTAGTAAGAGTTTAAGAGACCAAACAACCAATTACTTAGAGAATATTTAAATTCACAACGAACCTAAGCATATTTCTCACACATTAATAGTAAAATTATCAGCTACTCGCAGCTTTAAAGGCCCAAATCTAGAGCGTTTTAGCCGCACTGCTAACCAGCCTGTAATATTAAAGCTTAGGACCCGCCGTCATCCACCTCAATGTCACTGCCTGTTATTCCAACAATTATACACATAATTCAGACCCGTTCACCGCAAATAATCACATAATATATCTGTAGGATAGCTAATTATAAATTCCATCCACATCACAAAGCATATTCATCAGCAAAACAAACCATTAACCCAAATTTCCCCGCTACCTACCTCTCCGCTCTCGGCCGCTGCTCGTAAAGAATGAAAGAGGACACGCGCAGGAAACACCGGGAGCGCGCACTCATTCACAGAGCACATAAATAAGAGTCGCCTGTAAATAATAAAATACTTTTTCCGTTATGGATTTTTTTAACCATTACAAACAATTATAAAATAGTTTATAGCTTTCCAAATATTGAAAAAATGATAAAAGGCGTAATTAAAATGTTTCATATCATTTTTATCATTTTAACGATGTTTTGCGACATTGTGAAACTCAACACTGAGATCGGCCATTTTGGCTCATTAAAAAAAACTTATTTCACGGACAAAATACAGTTTATTTATAATTATTCAATTATTTATTTTATTTATGTATATTAGCAAAATGCATGCATTTCAATCACTGTGTATCTCAAACAAACTTTAATATAATTATGTTTCATTTCAATATGAGCATTAACATATTCATCATTACAATTATTATGCTTATTGTTATTATGGTAGCTGAGTGCATTTGTTAGAAAGAGTGTATTTATTAAAAATGGTGTCCACAAACATTTGTATATATAGGACAGGGGCAGTTTTTTTCAGACAGAGAGCAAATAAGCCCAGTTGTAGATTAATTTTTTCTTTCAATAAAAAAATCTCAGTTTAAAATGATGCGTGGTCCAAAACTAGGTTTAAATAATTTCAAAATATTTCTATTCTATTTTATTTTATTTTATTATTTTTTATTTTATTATTTTATTTATTTTATGTTATGTAACAACTAATGGCATATTTTAGTATGATAATTTATACAAAGTGTATATTATATGCTTTATGTTACAGTAATGATACTGAAACTTGTCTTAATCAGTCAAACTTAATCAATAATGTAGTGATTAAACGTAGTCTTGGACTAAGCAGCTTTTTGAATGGAGATGTTTAATTGAAAGAAATACGTAGTCCTCAACTGGGCTTATTTGCTGTCTGAAAAACTGCCCCTGTCCTATAAATACAAATGTTTGTGGACGAATGTTTGTGGATGTGTCTAATAAACACATTCAGCTACTTTAATAACAATGGGCATACGAATTATATTAATAAATATGTTAAATATGTCAAATTAAAACTAAACATATTGTTCAGTGCTGAGAAAAGTATTACAATTCTCAGTATAAAAATTATCAAATATTTATAGACACTGATTGGGCTCAGTCGCCCTCTGGTGCTAGAATAAGCGTGTATGGGTGGTAAATGAATGTGAACAGTAGTTCTGCGCAGTTCTGCACGGTCTCTTTCCGGGGCCTGGAGCCGGAATGGAGGCGGGTCGGCCGTGTCGCAAAGTGTCTGGGCTGTTGCCGGTGAGCAGCACAGCCGTAGCAGCTCGCTTCTGAATCAGCGTGTAGTTCAGAGGAAGCGCCGGAGATCCAGCTTTCTCAGCCTGCGATCTCCTGAATTACCCGGTATCAGCGGATCAGACAGGAGCGGGCAGTTAGTAGAGGAGCTCAGCGGCCGGTACGGGTAGTGAGTCGGAGATCGGGCGGTCTGATAGTCGGGGAGAGTCGGTATGAAATCGGGAAGATAGCTAATAGCTCGTTAGCCGACCTGTTAGCCTGTAGACTGCTCAGACCCCCGGCCCGCTAAGCGCTCGGCTGTATTTACTGTGTGCGGCAGTCTGTGGATCCGGCAGGAGCGAGGATGACCATTAAGCTGACGACCCAGGCGTACTGTAAGATGCTGCTGCACGCCGCTAAGTACCCGCACTGCGCGGTGAACGGGCTGCTGGTGGCCGAGCGGCAGAAGGACAAGAAGCGAGAGGGGCTCTGCGGCCCGGTGCTCTGTGTGGACTGTGTGCCGCTGTTTCACGGTACCTTAGCGCTGGCCCCCATGCTGGAGGTGGCCCTGACCCTGGTGAGCTGGAGATCATGAGCCTTATTGTGGTTTCTGCCTGTATCAAAACGTACTGAGCTAGTTAAATATATATTAAAATATAAGATACTACTAGTTGATCACTGTGTGTAACTGATACTCAGTATACAGCTCTGGAAAAAAAAATGAGATCACTTAAAACGGATGAGTTTCTTTGATTTTACCAAATTGAAACCTCTAGATTATAATCAAGAGGAAGATGGATGATCAGAAGTTATCAAAGCAATCTGAACTGTTTAAATCTTTGCATTAGGGGTGGCATAATAAGTTATCCAAAAGCAGTGTGTAAGACTGGTGAAGGAGAACATGCCAAGATGCATAAAACTGTGATTAAAAACATGGTTATTCCACCAAATATTAATTTCTGAACTCTTAAAACTTTATGAATATGAACTTGTTTTCTTTGCGTTATTTGAGGTCTGAAAGTTCTGCATCTTTTTTGTTATTTCAGCCATTTTTCATTTTCTGCAAATAAATGCCAATGACAATATTTGTATTTGGAATTCGGGATGTCGCCGTAGTTTATAGAATAAAACAAGAATGTTCATTTTACTCAAACATATACCTATAAATAGCAAAATCAGAGAAACTGATTCAGAAACTGAAGTGGCCTCTTTATCCAGAACTGTATTTGAGATATGAGCTATGAGGTTCATTAGTAATCAGTAGTGCTGCAACTAATGATTATTTTGTTAGTCGATTATTCGGTGATTATTTTTGTCATATCCTCCATCTCTAAAGATAATAGAAACAGCTGAACATGAGCTATAAAGAGCCTTTAAATGTCTAGATCTTGTTTAAAAATAGGAAGTACTGATACTTAGTGATTGAATATGTAATTGGTTGTGTTTGGGCACTTTTGGAGACACAGACTAAGTATAGACTGAGTATAAACTGTGTGAGTGAGCCATTTACCCATCACCCGTTGCGCCTCTGTCCCCAGCACCTTGTGTAATGCTGTACTGTCACAAAAGAATGATTAGTAGACAATGAAATTTGTAGTTGACAAATTTAAATATGAGGGAATATGTGGGAATTCTGGGCTGATGCTGATACCCATATACATTTATAACTAAACACCCCAGTATAACTATACAACTAATAATAATAAGGGACAGATAAAAATCAGCTTAAATCAATGGAATTTAAAGTTGCACGGCCAGTGGCAAGTGTGGCCAGTGTCACTTGGTTCTTTTCCAGCATATAATTAGCTTGTCAGATAATAACAGTTTGAAATATCGGCTATATCGGCTGAATAAAAGAAGCAATTATCAACCATTATATACCACCTTTCTAGAAACCCAGGAAATACATTTACACACACAAACTCAAGTATATACAACAGATATATGGCAGATATATGCTTACCCGGTATCTCCATCTGCCCACAGTTTCCATATTACTGCATTCATGTTAGTTTTTTAGTTCAGTCTCAGTGTACATTGTTAATGTTGATGATTCCCCTGTTTGTTGACTTTTTCTAGATTGACACATGGTGTAAAGAAAACAAATATGTCATTGCTGGTTACTATCAAGCCAACGAGCGTGTAAAGGAAGTGAGGTATGTTTTTGACTGCTTTAGTTTAAGGCATTGGCTTGTTACTTTTATTTAAATTTTTTTTAAAGATAATGGTAATCTCCCCACCTTCTTCAGACCCAACCAGGTCGCTGAAAAAGTAGCAGCAAGGATTTCAGAAAATTTCAGTGAAGCAGCAATGATAATAGTAAGTTACTTATTGTTCTTTAGCATAACACAGTTAGAACTAGATATAAGGAATGTCACTAATATATTTTCTGTAATATTTTTTCAGTTGGATAACAGTAGGTTTAACATGGGGTGCTTTGCACCATCCCTTTCCATCTACGATCATCTTGACAATAAGTGGAAGTGCAGAGAACCAAGCATGTGAGTACATTTTCTTAAATAAATTTGTAAATGTAAATAGTTTAAATATTATGAAGATTGTTACAATAAGGGATTCCATAATGTGAGCAGTCACTTTTTTATTATTTAAACAAAATCACTCAGATTAAAACCTGATTTGTACATGCTTAGGAAAAACAGGTTATTTCTATGATAATATTTATCGTGATAAATATGTCCATATAGTAGCATACAGCTACTTTAAGTTGCACACATTGCTGACACAGTTGTTCAAATGAATAAACACAACTTGTCTAGTCACTAGTCTTACAGCATTGGCAGCAACCCTAAAATGCCAGTGTAAAACCAGCTTAAGGCACAAAAAAGCAGTGTAACGGCAAAATAGCTGTTCTTATGGCATTGCCATGAAAATAGAACTCTCTAGAGCAGAGAAACATGAACCTGTTGGCACCATGCCTAATGATGGGTGTGTTCTAGAGGGCTATAGAGACCCCAGCACTGAGCTGTAGAGCAGTGGCAGAACTGTGTTCTCTGGAATATTTATGCTCCATCTAATAATTTATAGATTTAGAGTTGGGCAGATGTGGATGTGTTGATCATCCTGATTTACTAAATATCGTGTTGCTGAATGCAATCAAATCCTCACAGCAGTGTGCTAAAATCTGGTAGAAAGCCTTCCTTGTGCAGTAGACAACTACTCCAACAAAAGTAAATTAAACCATTATATTTAAAAATAAACGACTAAGCATGTTTAGAGTATAGAGTACCACTTTCAACGTAACACACAGTTAAAATGTGAGTTACAGAAGGAAATGTCTGCCCACTAAACATACATAACTAATATTCTGTGAAGTGTTTGATAAAATACATTTAATTGTAAATTAAATAAGAAATGTAAGGTTGGCAAAATTAAATAATATTTTTATATTTTAATTTTGTGGTTAGTCATGATTAAAAGTGTATATTAAGGTCACAAATCTGGTACTTCCCTGAATTTTTGGGAGATATACTAGTGTGATTTGCCTCTAACTCTTCTAACTCTAACACTAATCAAATTACTGTTTTAATGTGATTTTCAAAATAGGATAATCGAGATTGTAGATATGTACATTTAGAGCCTGGAAGAGGGAATCTTAGGTAATAGGCTTGTGTTTCTGTTAAGATACCTTTAAAGAACTCTCTCATACGGTGTATTTTACAGTTATTTTCATATGTTTCAGTTTTCTTTAACTAAAAGTGGGTTAGGTTTGTATCTTATTTAGAGCTTGCACAGTTTTGACTCCCTTGAACATGAATGTTTGTATACTTGATATAAGGCTGTAAATGCTGGGCGCCAAGCGGTCCAGCAGACTAAAGCGCTGCCACTACGAGCGGAGGTCGCAGGTGGGGCATCACTAGTGATAGGGGGAGTCCTAATGAGTGGGTTGGATAATTGGCTGTGCTAAATTGGGGAGAAAATGGGAAAAAATATAAATTAAATTTATAAATAAAAAAAGCTGTAAATGCTGTTTGTTTGTTTATTTATTTATATTATGTTATCCTAAAATAGAAACTGATTAAAACTGTCTTATCAGTTGATGTGTATCATAAGGAACTAAAAACATCTAAATTGTAATCAAGAATTGCATATAAATTTGCAGAATTTCAAGATTTTATCGTTTTACGATATCGCCCAGCTCTAATCTCAGGGTAGTTTTAGTGCTTTTTAAATTAGAATCTTTTAATGTGTTGAGTAACATTTTACAAGAGTTTGCATAAGTATCTGCATATGACTGACTGTGGATTTTGAATCTCATTTCAGAGACTCTTTTGAAGACTGGACAGAAGCTCAGAAGATCACGTCAGCCCTCCTGGAAAACAGGTCCTATGAAAACCTCATAGACTTTGACAACCACCTGGATGACCTCAGGAACGACTGGACAAATCCTGAAATCAACAAATCTGTGCTGCATCTATGCTGAAGCCGTCGAGGAGATCTCCTGTACTGTTCAAGCCATCAATGCCAAAATGGGTTGCGTATTGTTACTGAGTTCAGTCCCATAGAAAGATTATTCCCAATGGGAAAAGCTGATGGAAAGGACGCATTTCTAAAGGGCAAGCAGGACACTGGTACAACATGTGTAATGAAGGTCTGAGATGATTCTGACCTTCATGGCATGATTTATATTTTGGTCTGTTTTTCTTTTTTTCTGTTGTCAGGCAGCAATTTATATGCATCCATTTGACGCACAACCTTATTAATTTGGTGGTTTATAGCAGATTACGATCAGTTCTACTTTTTTCACGTCGTTAAGTTTTCTTTTACTAACAAAGCTTAATTTTCCACTTCACTTTATTGTTTATTTTGAGCAAAATAACTTGAATCAACACAGATCCAACTTTTCTTTTCTTACATACTAACCTGGTTGGATTTGTGTTTTAATTTCTGAATTTTATTAATCAATCTGAAACACAACCACAGATCCTTTAAAAATGGGATGGAAATTGCAGCATTGCGTATTTTTCCCATTTCAGCTGAAGTGGCTGGTCAAGATTATTTACCACCTTAAATGCAAATAAGGTCCATTTAAGCGTAAAGCCATCAGCTTGAAGGACTTATTTTAATATCCATACACAATACAACTGTAAATGCTAGAGAATGATTCAGATGTGTTTTTTTTTTTCAAATGTAATTGCTTGTTTGTTTTCCCTGAATTCTGTAGCCTTACAGAGATAATAAATAATCGTTCAGAGTTTATGTTAAAGAAAATTGTTTATTTCACTAATATTTTTAATGTATATACCTCTTTTAAGATGCAACTTTAAAAGAAGATTAGTCTTAATATGTAAGCAATTTTTGATGCTCTACCAAATATGAGTTTAGTTTAATAAGGCACAGGTGATATTTGTGTTAAAATGATTGATTTGGAAGTTGTGTAATTCAGTAATATTCACTGAGGACTGATAGGATTAATATAATTATTAATATCATTATTAAAATATGATTGAGATGATTGAAATTAGCTTTTGTAAAACTAAATGTAAGAATAAAATCTTTTGAAGAAATCTTTGTACATTCTTTTTTTGACACTGTGTCTTATGGGTATTTAAAACAAGAACCAGCAACATGGATGTATTTGTCCACTGATTTTTTTCCACAGTATTGCTTTCAGTCATACTGGTTATTTATTGTATTGTGTCGCTGTGTATGTCGTTTTGGATCGTTTGTTTTTACTTGAGGAATCAGGAGCATGACCAGTTGAAAAGCAGTACAGGAACTAAAAACTCTAACAATGAAATTAAACACAAAAGAGCAGCGATGGCTTATAAATAAAAGCAATATAAAATTAGAAATAGAATGTAGATTCTCACCATCACAAACATGAAAAAAAATACACAGCCACAATAACTGCATTTATAAATTTCAAATAACCAATGAAAGCATACCTAAACTATCAGTAGTAAATCATGATGGAATGTACTATTTGCAGTACTGTGCACCCTTTTCGACACAGAATCACATTTTTTATTATTTCTCTCAGCAATAAAGAGAGTTTCTACAGGAGTATAAAACTTTCTATTTCCAAATCATGGTTATTATTTAAAAAAAAAAAAAAAACAACAAACTAAAAAAACTAAATCAATAACTAAAAAAAATAAAAAAAACAAAATCACAGTTCTGTCGCCTCCTGGTGGCTAGGTCACGTGGTGATTACAGGCTAAACCAAAGGACCAAGTGAGAAAACCCACTTGGGTTTGTGACGAATTATTGTCCAAAATGTATGGAAAACAGAGTTTATAAATGTTTGATTATTTGTACACTGACAATTAAACTAATTTCTTCAACATCGAAAAATATAAACTGTATCATTGCTAACTCCAGTTATAAACCTTTAAACAAATGGTAAACAAGTACAAAACAGGAATTATTTTGCATATATGAAATTGTAAGGTGTTTCTTATGGATTGTTTGTTTTATTTGTTTTTGTGATACTTCACAGTGTAACAGACATGTATATTAGTTATGTAAATAACAAAATAAGCTAAATCTTCCACCAATACATTTTTGGATTTTTTTTAATAAACTAAACTAAAACCAGTCAGCTCACAGTAGCAGTAATGCAAACACCTTTACTGCCTAAAACATTTTTTTAAGAAACATGGAAATATGCAGGTCATTGTATTAGCAAAATAATGTATTTTAAATCTTACAATTAAAGGAATCTCTTGTAGTATTAATTTACTATTTGTATTATTATTATTTTTTTTTTGCAATTTAGCTGATTAGATATGGAGTCCTTAACCACACTGGCAGAGAGGAGAGCCCTCAGCAAGCTGCTGAACACCTTCCTCTGCTCAGCACCATCACCAGACAGAGGAGCACATTTAGTGCACATGCTGTGCCAGTTATGGGACCATGGTTATTGAACCAAATATTACTTTCTGAACTCTTAAAACTTTATGAATATGAGCTTTTATTTTTACATTATTTGAGGTCTGAATCTCTCTCTTTTTTATTATAGCCATTTCTTATTTTCTGCAAATAAATGCTCTAAATGACAATGTTTTTTTTTTATTTGGAATTTGGGAGAGATGTTGCCCGTAGTTTATAGAATAAAACAACAATGTTCAATTTACTCAAACTTATACCTATAAGTAGCAAAATCAGAAACTGAGGTGCTCCATTCACTCCCATTCATTGAGGTCTTCCTCGCTGGCTCCCTCTAGCGGCGGGTTCTGATATAACGGGGGGCGGCTCCGGCTAAACCACGGGGCTGTAACGTCACGCAGCCTGTCTGAACAATCCGCGGGAAAAGCGGAGCTGAGTTTTCGGGGGATTTAAGGATTATTCTCGGCTTTTCCGTCGATATTTCAACAAAGCATGGATCCGTCTGAGGTGGAATTCCTCGCTGAGAAGGAAATGGTGAAGATTATCCCGAATTTTAGCCTGGATAAGATCTATTTAATCGGGGTGAGTAACGTTAGTTTAGTGTGTGTTAGCTTAGCATAGTCTCCCCTCAGAGGCTGCCTGATTAACTAGCGTTACGTAAGTTAAGTTAACTCTAGTTAATTTAGCGAGTTATAAACTTATACATTTAAGTGTTTATCCGACAGCAGCAGCAGCAGCGCTGTTTTGGGGGTTAATGGGGCTGTTCGCCGGTGTTCTGTCGAGTTATGCTACCCATCGATATGTGCTTTTTTACGGCACTGCGCATGCGCCGACCAAAAGTTTATTTTTGTACTCTTTCTATAATTAACTTACTTACTTTTTATTTTTGGGTAATAAACATCATCTTTGCATTTTTGTACTGTAAATAGCAGTTAAAAATAATAATTAACAATAAAAGATAAAAAAAAAACAATATTGTTGTATGACCTTACCTTTTTTTATTTTACCTGATAACGTTAACGTTACAGTGATTTAACTTAGCCTATCCACATAACGTTACCTCACCTAGGCTTCTGCTTTGAGTATTTTCTAATATGTTTTTTTTTTTTACTTTGACCTTTTTATATAAATTAAATACCACTAGGGTAGCACGGTTTGACAAGGTAGCACAACTCGACACAACACCGGGTTGTTTATAAGCTCTTGTGTTGTGATCGTATATTTGTAGGGGGATCTGGGTCCGTTTAACCCCGGGCTGCCGGTGGATGTGCCGGTCTGGCTGGCCCTGAACTTGAAGCAGAGGCAGAAATGCAGGATAGTTCCTCCAGACTGGATGGACGCAGGTAACCAATCCTCACTCTGGGGTTCTGGGTCTTTCCTAAAATAATTAAGCATTCATTATTCACAGTTTATAACTTTTAATAGCTTTTGGATTCCTTGCACTGTTAGGAGTGGGCGATATGGCCCTAAAATAATATCACAGTATTTTTGGCGATATGACTAAACACAGATAAAAAAAATAAGAAGAAGATTATGGTACTACAACAACAAAATTATTATTTTTTTAATTTTTACGGTTGCATGTGTTATGATATGGCACACCCCTAACTGAGATATTAAATAATACAAGATTTATCAGATTTATAACAGACATCAATAATCCAGAATGTCATACTAATCATACACTCCAAATATCTCCATATTTCCAGGTTTAAAGAAAAAAAAATTATACTGGACAGATATAGTCTGTCTCTAGTAGATTTATAGTTGTAAATGAAAACAGCGTGAATTGTTCTTTTGGGAAATATCGCAAAAAAGTAATGCACTGATGTTTTAATTAGGGGTTAGTGATATGGCACAATGTTTCACACTATTTAAAATGTAGGCAATATTATTGTGTAGGATACAATATCGCACACCCCTACACTGTCCCAATGTTTGTGGTTACCCCTTCTAAATAGGGCTAACCGATTAATTGCAGAAAAAAAAATCATCAGACTAGTCAGCTATCAAAATAATCACTAGTTGCAGCCCTACTTCTAAATGCACATGAAACTTATGCCGACTATACACCAAACTATTTTCAAGCGATTTTACTGTTGCAGACAAATTTCTGGTGTAGGGATAAAATAATAAAAGTCTTTCTAGAGTTGAGTTGTGGTCGCACTACATCTTTCAGTGGTTAGGATTGAAGGTTTAAGTCTCTTTCTCGCCCTGGCCTTCAGATAAAATGAACCCTTTTTAATATTATTGTAAGTCTTGAGCCTTGGCTCACGCAAATAGTGACGTGAACAATGTGACATACTGTAGGTTACATTAAGGGGAATACATTGACACAAAAGGATAATACTTATAATAAAAAATCGAGCTACAGATGAAAGGAGCCTGTCAAAATGGAATGTTTTTTTTCTTTTATATACAGTGCAGAGGAAGCAGTTAGAATATGGTTGCTCAGCCTTTATTACCAACTTTATTCTCCATACAAATGTTCTGCACACGCACCTAAACACACTACAGAGACACTTATAGTCAGGTCTAGAATAATCATTCCTACTTTAGCATCTGTCTGTTTCTAAACGAAGCAAGTAATTCTCATTAAAAAAAGTTTACTCTGCTTTGATTGTAGGGATACAGAGAATCATAACACTATTAATTAGGAAGTAGGAAGGCTGATCATCCAGACTGAGGAATAACTATTCAGTTTAGCTGTCTTGTAAAATACACAACAACATTTGTCTGTATTTAGGAATGTGTATTTAGTTACAAGTTTGGGTTGATTCTGTACTTTACAGACTGTTGGGAACCCTCTTTGTTGCCCATGCCCATTTTTGCATGTTTTTTTTTCACTTATGAAGTTATGTTTCACATGAATATAAACAATCAATAACATTTACCTAACACAAATTGGATCCTGTTTAAATTTTGCTTGGGATCTATTAACATACATTTACCTGACAGCCTTTCACAGCTTCACAGCCTGTTGTGTTTTGATCATGTTTCCCATAGCTTTATGTAATCTCTCAATTTTCTGTGCCTTTTAGATAAACTGGAAGAAATCAGGGAGCAGGAGAGAAAAGAGGACACCTTCACTCCCATCCCCAGTGCTTATTACATGGAATTGACCAAATTGCTACTAAACCAGTAAGTTTAAGTTTAAGCCTGCATGGATAATGTGGCATTACTTTTATTTCTGGAGTTGTATGTCACAGCAATGAATAGTATCTCACCTGAATAGACTGTTCTTAATAAACCTTCAGATAGCCATTTCTAAACATTTCCAAAAACAATGTTGCTGAGGACTTATTATTGACATTGTCATTACTGACATTTACTTATTGGACTGCTGTAAAGAAGTCACATATTAAATATTTCAATGGTTTACTCTGTTTGCTTTGTTTATACATAAAGTGCCTTTCAGATTTAGACTTCACTTATTTATAACAATATGAATAACAATATAACAATATGTTTGTATAATCCTCTATGCAGTGCTGCAGACAACATCCCCAAAGCTGATGAAATCCGGACATTGGTGAAGGATATTTGGGACACCCGCATTGCAAAACTGCGCCTGTCTGCTGACAGTTTCATCAGCCAACAGGAGGCTCATGCCAGGGTAAACTAGATAAAACTGACATAAATACTTAATTTGGTGTGAGGCTGATTCAGTCACTGCAATAGGAGCACACTTCTACAGTTGGCAAACTGCATGCGTGCATCCAGTGTATAAAATAGCTTGTGGTATAAGGAGTCTCTAGGTTCCAGTATTGGGTGGCTGCAAGTCTAATTCTCAAACTGTACATACACTATGTTAACCAATTTGAATATGTTCATGGTCAAAGGTGAGTAAAAAGCAGACTAAAATAATTTTTTTTTTTCTGTAATATGCGTACTTATGAAACACTTGCCATCAAAAATCATTTAATTTGATGAGTATCTCAGACAGACTTATTTATGTGGTTTCTTCCACTATATGAAATGCACAGTTATCTATAAAACATGGACAAAACCCAGTTTAGTAGTTTTGTCTGTGCCTTTATCTATTTTTTTTTCAGACATAAACCAGTGTGTACACATGCTGTCCCTCTTTCTGTCTCCACTAGCTGGATAACCTTACATTGATGGAGATCAATACCACACGCAGCTTTCTGCTGGACTCTTTGAATTACATGTACAAACTGCGCTCCAACCTCCAGCCAGGCTCTGGCTCAGGCAAGTCGCAGGATTACTAAGCAACGGTGTCACATCAGGACTATTAGGACCACTAACATTATGTGCAGTGCAGGTAACACTTTGGACTGCAGCTCTACAGATCCTGACCAGAAGGAATTAATATTTCATGCTTTGAAAGAAGTGACTGTCATGAAATCCTACCCATGCTGTGCTCGTGCCATTAGGACAGATACCACCTCACTGTACGCTGAGATTTCTCTGCTTTGTCAAACTGGATGGACAACCAACAAAAGACAATGGATGCAGATTTTGTCAAAACACATTGGGGATGCTTTTATGTCCAGGGTTGTTAAGATGGTGGTTGCAATCCTTCTTAACTTTGCTCACCTTTTTGTGCTTTTTTTTCCCCCTCCTGTTCTAATATAGCTTAGCATGGAAATCTTACAGTAAATAAGGCTGGCAGTGCTAAAAGTCAAAGTAATAAAAACAATGAATGAGTAAATGTTTTAAGGTTGTGTACAGAAAACTATACAAATGCTACTTTCAATCTGTTTGTCTTGTTTGTAAATGTTTGTAAAAAGTACAAATACAGTTTAATGGACTGATGTCATTTGTGTTTAATTTGTTATGCCCATGTACCATTAACTTAACTTGAATTTGTCTATATGTTTCAGTCTTTAACTGCTTGATTCTAAAACGCATTTAATCCTGTGTATTCATGTACACTGATATTTGAACAGTTATATATACTTATAATGATACTTTCTATTTACTATTTATTGTGTAAAAAAAAAAAAAAAAACACGACCTCTCATTAAGTATAAAAGTGCCACTTGACATAGGAGCACTCATTTTGTACACAGTGATTTTGGAGCTATTGACTTTTCATAAACTGGCAATTTAAATTTAAATTTAAATATTTAAATGCACTGAAATGATTTGCATGCTGACCTGTCTCGCAAAACACAGTGGGTGATGAATCTTTTATGAAAAGAGGAATGACAATGAGACAATAAATATTTTCTACAAATTATTTATGTAAAACATTGACTCATAAACATTTGAGTGCTTACATTCATACTTATTCAATGACGTAATTTGAAGTTAATGAATTTTTCCCTGCTATACTAGTTTGTGTTTGTGATACATTACCTAGCTTCCTCACATCCATGGCTGAAGAACACTGTTTCTCTGCTATTCTGTTACATACATCTTGTCCAAAAGACTCGTTGTTTACACATTTTTATATATTTTTTCAAATTAGTGGGCATTTGAATTGGAATTTGCCTCAAAAATGTTTTATTTATTTAAAAAAAATTAAATTAGAGACAATATTATGAAGATAAGGTTAATGTTGGAGTATGTTGTTTTCTTACCATCTCTAATAGTTGCAGCTTCTGTAAAAACTCCAGCATGTCAGTTTTTTTTTCTTTGTTTATCCCTTCTCCTTTTTTGTAGATAGTTTTTGAATTCAGGGGGGGAAAACAATTGCTAAAGACATTTCACTTAAAGTCAATATTCTTTATATTTTTATTTCAATCTAATGAATCTTTCATTAGCCTTATAATACTGGCAATATATTATTCACGAAGTTAAACTCTTTAAATAATAATAATAATAAAAAAAATACCATTATATGAGTCTTTTAAAATCTGCCCTAACATATATTTGCAAGCAATTAAGTCTATTGGCCGCTATTTGAATACAAAAGTGGTAGATTTCTAAAGGTTTCTAAAGCGATCTTAAACTGTTGGGCTTCTTGGTCGACTCCCACGCTAGGTAGCATGCTGGCCATGTCAAAAAGGTACTTGACCTTGTCCGAGGTGGCCATTAAGAAAATTGACCGCAGGGTGCAGTCCGGTAAGCTGCGTTAAGTTTCTTTTCGTTTTTAAACAAACAGCACATTTTGAAGTGATAAGCACGTTATGGTTTCCCCTGCATTTAATAGTAAACAGTCCTTTTAACCTCACATGCAGCTTTTATATTAAACATGGTGCAAACAAAACCTCCTTTTATTTCAGTTCAGAAAAACTGTAAAATATGAAAATCACTGCCAACAAAGAGTTCTTTACAGGTTTTCCCACTGGCAGCTTTTGTAAGTAAAGATGTGGACGGCCTAAGATTTAAAGCAATCAAAGAAATCTTTTTTTTTAATAATAGAAAAATAAAACAATTAAAAATAGACTAAAAAAGTAAGTAGCTAAAATGAACACTAAGATTAGGAAGAAAGTAAAGTAAATGGTAGAGATAAAATAAATAGGTAAAACAGTAATTAAAAAATAAATAAAATACATACAGAATATAAATAAAAAAAAGGCCAAAAATAGCATAAAATAAAAAGGTAGAATGCAAAAGGGTAAAAATAAAAATAAATAATGCTTAAAAAAACTAAGAAAATATAAGTAAATTAATTTATCATAACCAAATTGGATCCTAACTGCGCATGTGCAAACAGCTTTTCCCGCGCAAACGCTATCCATTTTCACCAACTTGCTTCTGAGGAGATTTCGCGTTTCTGGGGATAATAACTGCAGTTACACGGTAAGATAAGGTTTTATGTCTCGTTATGGGTGGATTTATGTGTTTAAAGTTTATGGAATTCGATGTTAAAAGATATACAGTTATGGGAGAACTTAATATGGGCCAATTTTCGCAATGCCAACAAGCTAGCGCCGCCTAGTGAGTTCACTTAGCCAGCTAGCTAACGAGAACCTACTCAAACGAACCCAAGTTCTATTTAGATAGCTTAGCTAACGCTAGCCAGCGTTTGCGGAGATTGTCTTGCAGCTGAATCATGTGTTATTTAAACGGTATAAAGTATATATTATGCGCTGTTTTAATGATTACAAGTGTCCACATTACACAGTGGTGGATATATAGCTAGCTAAGTAGCTAAAGCTAATGCTAGCCCTAATATCTAACGCTAGCGTCAGCTATCTCATTGGTTCATGAGGCAGCACGGCACAACCTAAACCGAAGTTGAGACCTGTTTAGAACTTATTTATTAGTTAGGACGCTGCGTGTGCTTCGTAGCAAACATTTAAATCTAGATTTGAGTCGTGTCAGGGCTGTTTACACACTAAATACACTGGAATATGCAGTATAATTGCGTTAACGTTCTTATTCGGATTTCCGTTCCACCTTAAATGTTTGCTGCAGTTACATTTCAATTGTGAAAAGCCGCATGTCAGCAAAACACTGCAAATATATAAGAAGGAAAACCACAGATTAGCGGTACAAGGTTCATTTAAGCTTAAATAGAATGCAGATAAAATGAGTTAATAAAATAACATAATATAAGAACTGTTTCAGAAACACGGAAGTACACACAAAAATAGAAATACATAAGAAAAATATGAAGGAAAAAACTCATACCAGGATGTAATATTTACAATATATTAGAAAGAGCAGATATGTTACTTATAGTAAAAGAGTACAACTACCTCACTACTGTAACTTATTTTTTCTCCTATTTTGTTAATTTTGTTAATTTTGTTAATTGGCATAGTTTTGCTTTGACATTAAAAAAAACATAGGTAAATAAATACTTTAGAAATGGTAACAAAAATAACATGGCTTTAGTTCACCACTTCAACACAAATCTCTTAGAAATGCCATTACACAACAAGAGAGATGATATGCCAAATAAAGATGTGGAAGGCACAAAGTCATAGTAGGAAGTTAAACTAGGTCACCAGAATGCACCCATTTTAAATAAATTGCTGCAGACCTTTAATGATCACAGAATGTGACAAGACCCACATAGGTTAGTGTTCCTCCACAAAAACTATTTAGCCGTTCATTCTATTTTATTACGTGCTATATTCACTGTCATTATGGAACAAAACAATATTTGTTCAGGATTTTAACAGTATAGTGTATGTCTGACAGTCTTTTCTCTGTCGTGTATGTTTTTTGTGTGTTTTTGTTTTTTTTGTTGTTGTTATTTGTGTGCTGTTGGACAAATGAATTTCCCCATTGGGGATTAATAAAGTATCTATCTATCTATCTATCTATCTATCTATCTATCTATCTATCTATCAATGAATGAATGAATGAATGAATGAATGAATGAATGAATGAATGAATGAAAGAAAATGTGGAGAAAATGCCCTAAGGCTTAGACCAAAAGGGCAATTTCACCAATGTTTGGTTTTGTTTAGGATTTTTCCAGAAATTTGACCATTCATTCAATTTAAATTACATGCTATGTTAAGAGTCAAAAAAAAATCACAGCATTATTTGTTGGATTGATTTTTAAAGTCATACAATGTGCATTACTCCTTAGGTTAATTGTGTGTAAAATAGTGTTTTTTTATTCTAGTAGCTAGAATTAAGAAATTTAAGAAGGTGTTTTTAAACATTACAGTATTATGTTTGATAACTTTTTTAATTTTCTTGTTTTATAGACCTCCAAATTCTAGTCTTCAGGTAACCAGGTAGATGCTTGTCGTAAGTTTGCTTTCTTAATACTCCAAAATGGTACAGCAAAATAATTTAAAACATATAAAATTTGACATTTAAAAAAAATGGTTATTCATAAACAGTGATGGTATAGTACTTTGAAAAAGTAATCCGATTACTGATTACTCCTTTAAAAAGTAACTTTGTTACTTTATGGATTACTTGATTTTAAATGTAACTAAGTTACTTTATTAGTTACTTTCAGCAGCTGCAGACACCACCTCCTGCCGCCTTAACATAAAAATTATAACCAGTTTTGCCAATATTCCCTTTATTGGAAAATGCATTGTTAACCGCAATAATGTCTAGACATTTAAAGTTGAATTATTTCCTAAAAAAAAAATAAAATCTGGTCTTTCTTGATTTCACTTAACATAAATACGTGTTTTTATATAAAATACAAAATAAAGAAAGTCTTTCTTGACCGGGCATATTTGACACTGAACATTGAACCTGTTGTAAACCAATGGTTGTACCTCATTAACAGAACCTTCTATTTTTTCTAGACACTTTGTTGCCAGCACAGAGTGTATTGGAACCCTTAGCTGATACTAACTCAAAATAGTGGCTATATTTCCAGCTACAAAACGCGCTTCTCTCGCCTGCCTCTATGGATTCGTTTGTGTCGCTGTGTGGTGTGTGTGTGTGTTGCGTAGGTCAGACATCTGATCACTGGATTGGAAATAGTAATGCGTTAGATTACTCGTTACTGAAAAAAAGGGTCAGATTAAAGTAACACATTACTGACATCACTGTTTATGAATATCATAAATACTATGGAAAGTGTACACTTGTGGTGTCATCTGATAAATGTTTGATTTCATGCTTTGTTGGATTACATTACATTACATTGCATTATATTACATTTGGCAGACGCTTTTGTCCAAAGTGACTTACAATAGTGAAATACAAAAGTAATAGAAGCTAAAGATAAAAACATCTTTAGATAAGGCCTAAAGGAGGTCAAAAGGTAATAATGGGATAGAGGAGTGAAGGAGGGGAAGAAGGAAATGAGGTTAGAAGTAGTTAGTGTGTTAGAGGTGTTAAGAGAGTTAGTCCTTATTGAAGAGCTCTGTCTTCAGGAGTCTCTTAAAGATAGTGAGAGATTCTCCTGATCTGGTAGTAGAAGGTAGTTTGTTCCACCATTGGGGAACTCTGTATGAGAACAGCCTGGATTGCTTTGTGTGAATGTTTCGCAAAGCGAGGCGACGAGTGCAGTGGCCGGGAAGTAGCGTAAGCCTTCAGGAGAAGACTCCAAAATCTGGTGTCATCCTATTAATTCAAATTACAGTATTAATACTTAGAACATACATAAACACTATAATGAATTTGGTGTCCAGTGGTGTTATTGGATAAGTGGTGTTAATTGGATAATTGGTTAATGAAAATTTAATTTTCATATTTTATAGGACTCTGAATTATGATTTACATACAACCAGATTTTGCCATCCCATTACACATCCAATCACAGTATTAAAATTTGCATTTAATATTTTAATTTATAATTTATAAAATAATTTAATAATTTACACATACTATGGAAAGTGTTTAAGACATCAGTGGTGACATTTTATATATATATTTTCTTTAATAAGACTTTATATTGGGTATAGACCACAATTTAATGTTTAAAAATATATTGGGTTTAACCCAGAATTACAACCTGAATATCTGAATTATGTATTTTACTTTTATTGTGCTATTTTTATGCATCTGGGATGCATTTCCCAAAATGTTTTTAAGACTAAGAACTTCCCTATAACCTTGTACATAAGAATTAAAATTTCTATTTCTTGTACTTAAGCTCTTTTGTAAGCTATGACAGTTCTGACCAGTTGGTAACTCGTTAAAGCTCACCTTCCGCGAAAATCCGATTTTTCTTGTTTTTTGTGGAATACAGTAGGTCTCTCCGAGTTGAATGTGTACACCTGCACATTAAACTGTTTTGCAGCCCCCATTGTCTGCAGGAGCTAAGCAAAGAAATCCCCCCTCCCCCCCTCCGAAAAACGGGTGAATTTTGAATTATCTTTCTGCCTACTTAGGCAGAAACTCACAGACCAGCCCACCTTGGCTCGAGAAACTCCCAGAGGCGGAGCTGAAGCGACGCAACATCACCGCTCATCAGTTAGGAGGTGGGAGGCAGTGAGCGGCAGAGCGGTGGAGGGGCGTCGCAGTGCTCCTAGCCAATCAGAGGAGAGATATTTGCATGCTGTTTGCATGTATGAATATTCATGAGCAAAGCTGGAATCCGGTCATTTTGGACACACCCCTAAAACAGTCCATTAAAAAAGAGCTATACAGAGACACCTGAGCACTTTTTTTTACAAAAACGGCTCACATGTCATTCATTCATACTAGAGACCACAACTAGACATTTTAAAATGAAAGAAAAAACGACGGAAGGTGAGCTTTAAGAAGAGCTGTTGGCGCAGTTCCACTTAAAAACAGCAGGTGCCATCAAAGTTCCTTTAAAAAAATTACAGATGCACTGAATTTGTGCATGGAAAAAAAATGTATGTACATAGTTTATTTTTTTAGAAAATGTCAACACAAACAAAATAAAATCTGCAATGAGCTATGTAACTGTAAAGTATAAGCACTGTATAAGCATTAATGTAGGTAATTTAAATGTACTTTTATTATTACATTACATTTTAGCCTACATCGTTTAAACAAAGTATTTATGTAGTGGTTTTTAGCTGACAAATAAAAACAGTTTAAAATGACATCCATTCAATTTAAATAAAACAGAACACTGCATTCATTAGAACGCGAAAACACTGTTCATTTTTGAAATATTTTATTTTTTTTGTCTGAAATTACAGCAATATATTCATAAATACCTAATTACTACATTCAACAAAGAATATATTACATTACATTGAATTCAAACAAGTACGTTTTTCTTAAAAACATGATTTCACAGCATCTAGACATCCTCCATTGAATTCGGGGGCTATTGCGTGTGCGTGCGTGAGAGTTGGGCGAGGGAGAGAGGGCGGTTCCCTGCTCTTGGACAGGCAGTGGTAGTGCTCGCTGAAGCAGACACACACACACACACACATACATACACACATACATACACATACACATACACACGTTCTTTAGGGCCAGCCTTGGGTTTGTAAACATGGAACCACCTTTGAAACCTGCCCATCCTGCGGGCCTCTGAGCACGCGAGTGACACAAACCCAGGGATGGGTTGAGGGGTCCAGTTATAAAGCACAGCCTTTATAATCAAGTAGAATATCATGCAGGCCTGGGCTGAATTTGAGTAATGCTTTAACTGTAAACTGCCAGTCTGTGGATATATTAAAGACGCTGCTGACATTTTTGGCCTAATGCTGACGGGACAAATGCTTCAGATGGCATTCACTGGGCAAGGCGAAACAGACGTGTGTGTATATATAGACCTTCTGAGAGGAGATGATAGACACACTAGTTCAGGAAGCATTCAAACACCTGAAACTGAAGGGGGAGGCATAAATATTGAGTGGACTGGATTTAAAAGAGTCAAGGTGATTGCTGACTCTAGATTACCAGTATTGGAAAGGAGAGAAATGTTGGCAAAATTATATTTTTAAAGTTTTATTTATTTATTTAATATTTGACACTTTAGTTTAATATTTAGATTTTAGATAAGCACTATTAAACATTTGGCATAACATTTTCTTGTATCTGTGGTTGGGTGGGTACCTTTGGCACTCACTGAGATCTCATCAGATGTGTTTCTCTGCATTCAAAAGTTTAGAGCCACTAATCATGGTGCAGAGACAGTATAAATATAAACAAGTCACCAAGTGTTTTTATTCAGTGTTTAAATTTTCCTCAGTAACTATTACATTAGAGTGACATTTAAATCATGTTATGCATTTCTTGTCCATGGCACAGTGCTACCCACTATACACACTTACTGTCAAGATATAATTTGCCAAAAAAAAGGAAAGACTGACAAATTGTGAATCCAGCAGTTGTTTATCATAATTTCAGATATGAAAAGACAATAATTCAAAATAATACATTTTTAAACAATGTTGTTTTGTTACACTCAGTTAATTCTTTTAAATTCTAAATTTTTGTGATGTTTATTACTTCTCAATGTCTACTCGTGTTTCAGTTATATTGAAATGATCTGCAGCAAACTTTATCTGTGTGAACTTCAAATTATGTGATTTAATTCTAGTTGCGTATAGCTAGGAAGACTGCGTAGGTTACTGTTTTTTATTCATTTCCTGTATGCATTTAAAGTAAACTCTCTGCATTTAAATACAATATATAACAAGTGGAAACTGCCATATCTAAATTGTAGGGTGGTAGCATTATAACAGAACCATGTATCTGTATAGTTGGTACAAAAAAATGGCAATAATATTGACTTTTGTTTTTCCAGACATTTGAATGGTAGCATATGTGCTTCAGTAGCTTATAATTTGCTTGAATCGAATATAATACATGTAACTGTTGGGGGAAAATAATGGTAATCTGCCAGAGATGTTCATGTTTGTTGGCTTAAAATAAGAGAAAAGCTCAGTTCAGAAGGTCAGACATGGTTCTAAGAGTCTGTGAGTGGTGGTGTTGGAGTAGGGTGGATCTAGCTTTTTCATTGATGCTACTGTGACATAATGAACGTACATACATACATCCATACACACACACATTCACACAGGAGGAGGGCATAGGGCCTGTACTTCCTTCTTTATCCTGACCAGCAGCAATACAAACACTAAAAGCAAGGCTTCAGCTTTACGCCCTATTTTAAAAGCACAAGCATATAAAAAAAATGGCAGGCTTTTTTTTGTCAAATAACAATTACTGTATTTAAGTAATAAAAACATACAAAATTCTTTTTTCGTTTTGTTTGGATATTTACAATACAAGGCTGAAGCACCTCTTTAAAAACTTTATTCTCAATCATCTATCTTGAATAAAACATTTTTCCATTTTTTTTTCACAAAATGTGCATTTTTTTTTTTATTATTATTAAGTTCTTCCCTAGTTTGAAAGGAGTTCCTTGTTAGAACACAGTACCTCCAGGTAGTTCTTCTGCTTTTTCTTTGTCTTTTTAAGTGCATTTCCAGTTGAAAGCTCCTTGGACCTCCAGGTGAGATGGTGAAGGATTTGGTGGCTGCCATATGCTGATAGAAACGGTTTGGGAGTTGATATTGTATATTTAGGTCCCCTTCATTAGGACCATTCAGTTTGCTCATAGCATCTGGGCTGTGTCTAAAGCTTTAACTCTGCTTTGACTTTGTGACAGGTGGGCTTTGCCTACTGCTATGTACCTTGTAGTCTGTGTGTGTAGTTGTTTACTGATGGTGCTGAAAGACAATCCAACCTGGAGGGGATGGATGTTGGTGGGTGGCATCAGTCTTTTGCTCATGGCACAATTTGGAGCTTGGCCTTTTTTATAAAAAAAAAATATATATATCAATCAGCATTTATCCTTCTCAGTGTGACCACAGTGCACCATCTCTTCACCTGTCTCCAAGGACAGTGGGCAGCAGGTTCTGCTCTCACGATGGAGGACCCAAAGGGGATGGAGTCCGGGCTTTCTAGGGGAATGGGGGGTTCGGGAAGGGTTGGCTGGCGCAGTGGAGATGTCACCTGGGAGGATAGCCCTTGAAGTGAGCCCTGGACCAGGGAGATTGTGGTAGGGTCAGGCACTTCTTGAAGTGCTCCAGTTCGGCCTGTAGCTTCTCCCTTTCGGTTGCTAGCTTCTGCTTCTGAGCCATCAGCTCCTGCAAGCACATGAACAGTTAGGAATGGAAACTATTAGCAGGTGAACATAAATCACAAGTAAAAGATGTAGTGTTTTCTGTGCAAAGATGTTTGGCTTTAAGCTTATTTACATATAGAACAGTGATGTCACAAAAAAGACTCTTCCATTATACATTTTAAATAATCTGGATGATAGTCAAGCCCTTATTGAATGAAGACCTAACTAGTTCCATTTGCTGGTTGAGTGAGAAACATCTAAGCAGCTTGTGTGGCGAAAGCAGAGGATGGATTTGGTGGAGAGGCAGACTATTCACAAAGAGGATTTAATGTGGCCGAAGGGGGAAATGGGATTAAGCCACTAAGCACTCGCAGTGAGGTGGGAAGTGAGAGCAGACATGCAGAGAAAGTATGCGCAAGTGTAAATGTGTAGAAGATGTGTACACTTACCCCCATAGAGAGAGAGAGCTGTTCAGCAGTCAGGCTGAGGTTGAAGTGTTGGGCCTCAAGCCTCCTGCACTGAGTGTGCAACACCTCACGCTCAATACTTTGCTCTTAAAGAGAGAGGGAGGGAGATAATTAGACAAGGAGAGAGACACAATTTTAATGGCATAAAGCATCACACAATGAGTAATAAGTAGATTTAAATTACAAATACTGACATACAATTACTAACAAAAGTTCAAATGTCTAAAAAAAACAAAATGCAACTAGTCTCAAAAGGAGAAATATTAGAAGTATTGGTAAAACTACTTGCTCATTGTTTAAAAAAAGGTGGTAGAGGTGGGCAATATATGACAATATTTTAAGGATTTTTTGTGATATTCTTGATATGGCAAAACATTATAAAATAACTACTGCAACAAAATGAATAAGTTATTATTAAGTATATATTAGTTTCATGTAGGAACAAAAAAAAATTAAATGTTTGTCTATTTCTTAACCAGCAACTTACTAAGATACTAATGTACTAACAAAACGTAATGTAATCAAATAAATGCTTTTAAGAGTGACTTCATAATATTTTTTTATTATGTTTTTTGCACATTCATTATCAAAAATAAACTTTTTAATAGATTTTGGAACATTGCTGCGAATATCTGATTGCATTTAGCAACAAGAGTCTGAGTAAGGTAAGGATGTTGGATGATTACCATCTAGCAATAGGTGCAACCTGTCAGTATCTGAATGTATTAATTTATTAGGAGTATCCACAAATATTTGGACATGTAGTATGGCTGGTGCATTTAAAATCATTAAAACCCGTAAATAGAGTAGATTTATATTTAGATTAGATTTTTTAGATAATTACTACATATATTCCTGTGGTAAAGGTTTCAGGACTGTTTCTTTCAATATTTTTTTTCTGTGTTTAAAAAAAAAAAAAATCTTTTTGAATATGATTTTCTCTCAAAGTCCTCATAAACCCAACTTACCCTCAGCATATTCCTGATAAGCTTCAAAGATAGCCTCAATCCCATGCCACCTTGACCCTGGAGCCTCTTCTTCCTCCTCCTCTTCCTCATCTTCTCCTTCTTCCGAGTCCTCCTCAGCAGATAGCTCGGGCCTTGTGGTCAGCGTTGTCCCGTCACGGCGGGGTCCGGGTGGGCAGTGCTGGCCATTGGGCTGTTGTGCAGAGTGTATGTGAGGATGTGTGGTACGACCTGGACCGCTCTGGAGCTCCGGAATGTTGTAGTGCACTAAGGAGTCCACTGTGTGGTTTGGCTCAGAGATGGCTGAGGAGCCACCTGGTGGAGGGAAGGAGGGATGATGAGTGTTTGTTAGCTTAAACTGATGCTTAAACCATTTTTAGACATTGTACATCTAAGTAAATTTGATTTCCTAACAAGCTCTCACAGCCAACATACTTAACCCATTAGAAAGTCCATCAGATCATCAGATGATTAATAACAGTAGCCATACTTCCTTTTGCATCTTGTCTCTGTTTGACCTAAATGCTTCTGTTTAGTATGAATACATTTATTTATTCAGAATTTTCATAACTCTATTGAAATGCTGCTTTCTGTGGTCATCCAGAGGAGAATTCTCTGTAGTCACTGAGAGGAGAATAGCTTCCATTTCTGAACCTGGTTCCTCTCAATGTGTATTTGTTGTACTGTTAGAAAGAATCTCCTACCATTACAAACCCTTGGCTAGGCCTTAAAAGCCTACACTTACATTTCAGGAAAGCTGATAGGCTTGTTGGAGAAAAAAAAGCTACATGCAGAAGGCTGCACATAATTTTTCTTTTTGGTCAAATAATTAACGATCATAATAATGACAAATTCAATGTATTATATATTGTAATATTTATTCGAATCTTGTTTTTTTTCCCAGAATATTATGTGCTAATGTGCGTTTTTTTTCTTTTTTTGTGGGCACGACAATCTTTGCGCCGCATAATGCACATTAGCAGTGATTAACATAAAGTTGCCTCAGACATAAATAAAAATATCAGATTAATTAGATTAGATCCCACACTTTTATCGCTTAGCTTATTATCTGAATTGAACTGCGATTTAATTGCAATTCTAAAACGATATATTGTGCACCTCTAACTGTGTGAGAGAAACTTAAATTATTTTATACTTTGCTTGGAAAGAAGAAACCCAATCTGTATCTCAAAACAGCCTTCCTAGCCCCAACTAAGGAGTGATTTCACATCTGTAGTTCTCTAGATGTTTCTCTAGCACCTCCAGAGTTTCTTGAATCAGCTTCCTACTGTGACAACCTGACGAGCTTCCCTACAGAGCTGTAAGCCAGAGTGTAAAATTGGAGCCGCCTACCTTTGTGCTTCTGCAGGGCTTTTTGAGTAGACTGCAGCACTGACTCGTGGAACTGCTGAGCGAACTCCTCCGCAGTGAAGCTCTCCCATGGCTTAGTCCTGCCGTTCAGACTGCCCGAGCCGTCTTTGGGGTGCAGAGGCGGCCGCATGCTGTTCAGCAGGCTCGAGGGCTTCTTGCCAGGGGCTGTTTCGTTACCTCTGCCTTTGTCTGGGTAAGAAAGAGGCAGGGGAGGCTCCTTGGCTCTGAGTGGATCAGGGAGAGGCCTGAGATGGTCTGGAGTTGTAGAGGGGTCAGCTGGAAGCGAATGCCCAATGGCTGGGGGACTGGGGGGCCTGGCACTGACTGGATCGCTGGTTCGGCCAGGAGATGGCGACGAAGATGAATCTGGAAAAGAAGACATTGTGCAACATTTAATCAGGAAGAAGTAACTGATTGTTTTCTTAATTATTTCAACATACTTTTGGTGGGTTGTCGTAACAATCTGTTTTATTGGCTTTGGTGACAGATTTGTCCAATTATGCTTGTATTTTATACTGCAAAAGGTACTGACCCACCACAATAACCTCATCAAATCTGACAAATGCCATTGATTATAAACAATTGCAATCATACAATCTCTATTTCTTAAAACAAATATATAGTTGTTAAATAAATGTCTAAACAGTTTAAAGAGCATTTAAATCCCAAAATATTAATTGCCACTACTTTTCTGTCTGAGAGATGAGTGCTCTTAATGAAGTGTTAGAAGCTCTCATTCAGCTTTGAACATCTGGAGCTGTCACCGTTCCTCCACACAACACACCATCTGGCTCCACAACACTGATGACACTGCACTGATTTGACAGTGAGCAGCTCTGAGCTCTAAATGTGAATGTGTGATGGTTTGTGAGTTTCAGGATGTTAAAAAAGAATTAGCACCCTTATACTTGATATGTTTATTTCCAATCCAACACAACAACCAGCAATCCTTAATTATGAGCTACTGTGAGCATATCAACATTTGCCAGTTTTATTTCTCTTTCACATCAACAGCTTAAAAAAAAAAAAAAGCAAGACCCAGGGAATTGATGCTGCTGTAGCACCCCACAGATGGCAGGGTGTGTTAGAACTGTGTCTCAGTGGGACATTGTGCTGGCAGTAAATGAGCAATGAAGGCTACAGGTATGTCGAACACACCAACAACAGCAGCTTGTTGAACCTCATGCTGTCAACCAGTTACAATTAAAAGAACAGCTCTATAGTTCACAAACTCAAACTGAACTTATTGAATTTTCACCAATATTATTACAAAAGTTTCTCTGTAAAAAAAAAAAACTCAATCAGTTAATTAATCTAACAATTAATCTTTCAACTGTTGTTAAAGTATTCTTCTTCTTCTTCTTCTTCTTCTTCTTATTATTATTATTATTATTATTATCACCATCACTACAAGTGTATCAATGATTGTATCCGTATACCCATGTAACACATTGGATGTATGTGGTGTTTATACTATTTGTTAGTTATGTGTTTTTAAAAATTGTCTTGGTTTGTCCCAAGATGCTGCTTCCTCAGTTTGGAGAGTTTTTTTGCACTGTCATCTGGCTTTATCAATCAGGGTTATGAGTGTCTACAACAGCGGGTAACAGGGTTTGATATGATCTATGGGCTATATGTAATTAGAAAGCCTGTACGTGTTTGTAATCCTTACCAGAGTGATGGGCTGAGGGGCTCTTGCACAGTGGGTTGGGGTTATGCCTGATATTGTCTAAAGTCACACTCTTCAGTTTAATGGCTTGCAGTAACTCCACCATTCTTTCATTTTCTGTCATAGAAAGAGCAAAGAAAAGTAGGACCCATTAGAGCTGAAGCTGGACAGGCCACAGGGATGAGAGGTGGGAGTGTTATGAGGAGGAGAGAGCTTCAAAAGAAGCTGTAGGCAGCACCAGGTTTTTGACAACCATCATAATCAAAGCACACAGACACATCCATACACAGTGAGTGCCCCCTTCTGAGAGTGTAGGAGGCTTCCTGCCATATGTAGAGACTGTTCATGAAATCTGCTGGGATTAAAGTAAAGATAAAGCAGCTTGCTCTGAGCTCCTCAGAAAGGGAAGCATCTCCATATGGGATGTTAAGGGTGGGCGACGCAGCATGATACTTGATGTTTGAATGATTTCATGGCACTTTAGTTTAACATTTTCAAAAATATAATGCATGTACGTTCAGGAAAATACACTCATCACTGTTATGACTGTTAAAGGCATTGTATGTGCATATGTAATATTTTTCACTTGAATCCAGCAGTTTTATTATATTATATCAGAGTTTTATACTGATACAATGTGAACAATGTTTTTATGGTATGATATTTTATGGTATAGCCGTTTAAACATTTTTTTTTTAATGCAATTAAGACTCAACGCAAACTTCATGTAAGGATGTGAACGCAAATGCTAATACTCTGTATAGGATTTGTCGTGCTGTACACACCCAGCATTCTTACTTTTTGTACTAGTATTGTGGCTCTTAAAATACTCAGTATTCAGGAGGTCAATAGAGGACAAATCTTAGCATCTGTAAAGCATGTCGGGGTAGCACCCCTTTCAACATTGTGAGAATGCAGCTTGTGCTCAGTTTGTGATATGAAATGCAACATAAAAGGAATCATGGCACATTTTTAAACTAGTGTACATGACTTTATGGCTCAAAGCTGTATTGGCCTGATGTAATATATGTGGTAAAACATTGCCCATTTCTGTGACAGCATTGTGTGCTTATTTGCTTGTGTGCAGGTAGTACCTTTCCTCTGCTGCATGGTGAGATGATTGAGGCTGAACATGGTGAGGAACCGTTTTTTGTCCTCCAGCTCTGGGCTGTTGTCCATCTCCTCGGGTGTGAAGCGGGTGCTGAGGGCAGCTGGCGGAGTTGGCCGCTTGTTTGCTATGGCTGGAGGAGTGGGGCTTCGTTCCCTCAGCATCCTCCTCCTTTTTCTCCTCTTCTGCTCCAACAGGTCATCTCGCCGTGACACAGTGGTCAGACCAAACATCCTCAAAAACTCCACCTTCTTTAAGGGGTTTGTGTGTGTGAGTCAGGGAGAGAATGAAAGTAAAAAATCAACATTTTTTGACCTCTTTTGACATTGCTCTTAGGGTTACTAATTATTGATAGTTCAGTTATTACGAGTGGAGTGTGCCAAGTGTTTTGAAGTGGGTGTGCAGTGTGTGCAGCAGTGCATTACCTCTGTGGAGTCGTCCAGTTTGAGTGGAGGCTGCTCGGCTACTCTCCTCAGATGAGCTCTCACCTCCTCTTCATCACTCTCATCATAGGACTCGTCCAGCTCATAGTAATAACCTGCACACAACAGTGTAATCCACAGCTCATTTCTGAGTTCTTCTGCAGAATTTCTCATTGGGTAGAGGACATCATTTAGAGGTCAGTCAAATGTTTACATTTTTGGATTAGGGATGCACGGAATATTTGACGGGAAAATATTTGTCCAAAATTGGCAAAAAAAACAAACAAACAAATTTTTATATATATATATATATACATACAGAACTGTGATGAATTTGTATCAAGTTGTATTATAGTTTGTAGATAATAGCATTACTAATGTTAATTTGCTACTAAAATTAGGCTGCTTATGTAACTGTATGATTAGAATAGCACTAATTAGGTAAATGTATAACTAAAAAGTGCATGGCTTAGAAAAATATATAATTAAATTAGCACTAATGAGGTAAATGAATTCAAACTAAACTGATGATGTATGTAAATGTTTAACTATGCCATATTCCAAATATTTGTGGACACCATTTAAGTTGCACCTATTGCTGACCAACCTTTCTCTCTGGCCTCTCTCCTCCTCTTCTCCTCCAGGTCCAGTTTGCTGACGGGCCGCCGATGCTGCTGAAGGAACTCATCATACACCAGCACGGACTCTGGGCTCGGCCGTGGTGGCATCTGGAGGCCCTTATGAGCCCCACTGCTTTTCAAGCTGCTGTTGAGGTCTCCATACTGGCTGCTGAGGCTCAGGGTTGCCCTTTGCTGGTTCAGGAAGGTCTGAGTGGACTTCTCCAGCTCGGCTAGGAAGGTGCTGGGTTCAGAAAAGCCTGTGGGACGGATGGGTGGGTACTTATCCAGCACGTCCTTTCTACGAGACCCATCGTCGGGCTTATCAGAGATATAGTGCCTCTCAGGTTTGGTTGGAGGTGGATGGAGTCGGCTGAGGTCATAGTGGCCAAGGCCTGGAGGGTCGTGGAGAGAGCGCCGCGAGTCAGAGGAGGTTTCGATGAGTGACGCGGGATTCCAGAGGGTGGTGGGTGGGGGAGGGACATGGTCTCTGTGCTGGGGTTTGGGGGAGATGAGAGGGGGTGGGGCTCCAAGATGTGGGTGGATGTCTCGCTCTCGGTCTCTGCTGCTGGGTTCAAGATGGTGTGACAGAGGCCTGTATTGAGAGAGAAAAAAGATACAGAAAAATATTAAATGGGTCATCATAAATGTTGCCTTTTTGAACCATATATAGCTTTCAAAGATTTGGGGAAAGTATTGGGGCATCTGCTCATTTATAATTTCCTCTTAAATCAGTTTTATTAAAAAGATCTTGTTTGTGTTGGAGTAAGTGTCTCTACTGTCCAGCATTGCTATGAGGGTTTGATTACATTCAGTAATAAGAGCGTTAGTGAAGTCAGGATTTTGGATTTGTTAGAAAGGGTTTTAAAAAATATTTTCACATGCACTGTATAGGGGCAAATTTTCTACTGTACATGTTATTATAGACACACATGGAATGTATAGACAGAGATCTCTGTTTTAAAATACAGAGGCTGGCTTTCTGTTATTTCTTTCCTCTTTTCTCTTACACGCATAGTATACAGTGAATATGTAAAAAAAAAAAAAAAAAAGGTAGGCTAATCACGGGGCAGTTGGGGCTTTGTGGATAGAGGGGATTTGCTGGGCTCAGACCACACAGTGCTGTGATTTCCAGCTCCAGCTGTAGGCCTTTGAAGTGTGTGCTCATCTCCCACTGCAGGGACTGCTATTAGAGCAGGACATATTCTTCCACTGACAGGAGAGACTTCACAAACAGAAACCTCAAGATCTATCAAAAGATATTAGAAATAGATCAGAAATTAGTTATATTATCTCTAATTCTCTTCCTTCTTTCTCGTTTTCCATTTCTTGAGAGCACTTGAGTGTAAAAAAAAAAAAAAAAAAACTGGCTCATTAAATCTCTCTCTAGCCCTCATATAAGCTAATCTGATCTGAGCGTACTCCCCTCTGGCCCAGCTGGCTATCAGACATCTGCAGGCCCACAGGCAGGACCGACTAGAGCACTGTAATTATCAGTCTGGATCATACACACACACACAGGCATACACATATTGCTCGAAAGCCTTCATTAGAGCTGACCTCTCTAATGCAACAAAAGCCAAGGCCGCACAGCTCCTGTTTCACAGGCAGGAAAGGTCGGCTTTGAACAGGGTGCACAGACGTAGCTCTGAATTAGAGCTTAAGGAGTGGCTGACCTTCTGTCTTCTGGGCCACTAGTGAGGTCCAGGCCTCCCCAGATGACCAAGTGTGACAGAAATAATGGTGTGTTCCAAAATTAATGACTTAGACAGACATCCCACCTCTCCCAGTAAACCCGGGTGTCTCCCATATTTTGATAGCAGCTATCTGGCTCCTGCAATTTATGTACAGTATTTCAGAAATGGAATTTTGAGAGCGACAGAGAGTTTTCTAATAGATTTGGTAAATACACCAATTATCTTTATTCGTGGGCAGGGTTTACAGACCACCTCTCTGTCCATCAGTTCAATTTAAAATCTCCACTGTGTGGTATTTAAAAACACCAAGTTTTTAATATGGTTCCTGTAGAGAAGTATTTCTAATAGAATAGAACTCTGGATATAGGTCTACAAACCCCGCACAATATTGAGCTTGTAGATGGGATGTGATTCTGACCACAATTACACTTTTGTTGGTAGATGCTAATCAAATTCTAAAGAAGGTATTTCACTGCAGAGTAGACACTGGTAGTATAACAAAATATAAAGCACAATATAGTGTACACACAGTATATGAAAGGGAGTGGGGGAAATGAGTTTTTTCATGATGATGTATGCTGTGATTTAGCACTTAATAATATAAGCACAAAAAAAAATCCACTGGGAACGCAAAATAGTTAATCTCCCAAACTGTCAGCTCAGTCACATCACACTCACGCAGAAATCAAAAAGAGACTATCTTCATCTCTCTCTACCTCTCATCCTACCTACACACACTTCAAACAGCCACCCAGCAGTGATGACATCAGACGAAGAGTAAAAAGGTCTGTCTGAGAGAAGCTTGCGGCAGACTTCCAGCTAAACACTGCACTGCAGAGTCTTTCCAGTCACATCCCAGCAGCTGATTTACAGCACAGAGGAAACATCACACTCGGAGGAAAGTGTGTCGCTGACTAAAAGGAAATGGGGGTAGTGCTTCCACGCCCACAGACATCAGGGAACGTCTCAGGAGAATAAACCCATCTCTGCAGGCATTTATAAGAAGTGTGTGTGGGTAGAGGGTGGGTGATATGACAGTGTGAGATCATTATCAAGGTAAATTATGTTAGAAGTCACTTTTCTGAGCACAGATTAGGCCAGTCTCAATGTTGATCATTTGTTAAGCTTTTAAAATCAGGGCTATTTTTTGAAGCTTTGAGAGTAAGGATTTAGTAACTATCAAAAAGAATTAGCATAGTGTTTTAGTAACCTTTACAACTAATACAGTTTCTGCTACAATTTAATGTAAATGTAACTGATGGTAGTTTAATTTCTACTATAAATTATTTAATTACTATAATTACTATTAATTATTTTGTACTCACTATAAATTATTCTAATCTACTGTAAAGATTAATTTACTTTATGTTTATCTTTATATTAAGCTGTTGATAATATAAGCACCCAATACCTGTGTCCCTCTGTCCGTAACTCGTTTGCCTCGCCTGGTCTTCCGATGTCTAGATGCTTCTCTAGTACCTGCTGCCGGAACTCTGACACCTGGTACTGTCTGTCTTCTTTCTCTTGCCGTAGCTTCCTCTGCCGTGCCTGCCACCGTTCCTCCTCATTGGCGCGCTGAAGTGCCATGGCGGGTGTCAGAGGACCAGGGCCAGTGCCTCCAGGAACGAGGTACATGCCGTGAGTGGGCACTGGATGGTGGGCGGAGCTTAGCGAAGGGTGGAGGTTAGGCTGGATTGGTTTTGGAGCAGCAAGGGTGGGCTCTTTGGTTTTATCTGGAAGAATAAAAAAGCAGAAATAAATTGAAAGTAGTCTATGGACAGATTTCTAACATGTGACTGATATCACAATTAGTCTAAATTAAGTGTCTTGTTTTAACCTCACATTTACTACCCTGATCTTGAATCTAGAGTTTTCCAGATGAGGAGGGCTCTTTAACTGTTGTTTTTAAAGCTCACCTTCCGTCGTTTTTTCTTTCATTTTAAAATGTCTAGTTGTGGTCTCTAGTATGAATGAATGACATGTGAGCCGTTTTTGTAAAAAAAAAGTGCTCAGGTGTCTCTGTATAGCTCTTTTTTAATGGACTGTTTTAGGGGTGTGTCCAAAATGACCGGATTCCAGCTTTGCTCATGAATATTCATACATGCAAACAGCATGCAAATATCTCTCCTCTGATTGGCTAGGAGCACTGCGACGCCCCTCCACCGCTCTGCCGCTCACTGCCTCCCACCTCCTAACTGATGAGCGGTGATGTTGCGTCGCTTCAGCTCCGCCTCTGGGAGTTTCTCGAGCCAAGGTGGGCTGGTCTGTGAGTTTCTGCCTACGTAGGCAGAAAGATAATTCAAAATTCACCCGTTTTTCGGAGGGGGGAGGGGGGATTTCTTTGCTTAGCTCCTGCAGACAATGGGGGCTGCAAAACAGTTTAATGTGCAGGTGTACACATTCAACTCGGAGAGACCTACTGTATTCCACAAAAAAACAAGAAAAATCGGATTTTCGCGGAAGGTGACCTTTAAGGGTTATGGGGCAGGATTTGACTAGTGGACCTTAACAATTGGACACTGTAGGACATGTCTTACCAGCTCTGTTGGGGGTCAGTCTCTCTCCAGGCTTAACTCTCTCCTCAGCCTGGCTCCTCAGTGCATGCAGCTCAGCCAGGTAGTGACCCTCCATGGCCTTGGACACTTGGAGTTCCTTCTCACGAGCTGCTCGCTCCTTCTGTCTCTCCAGCTCCCTCTCTCTCTCCCGCTCTCTCTCTCTCTCCCTCTCCCGTTCCCTCTCTCTCTCCCTCTCTCGCTCAAGCTCTTTCTCCCTCTCTCTTTCTCGCTCCCTCTCCCTCTCGCGCTCCTTCTCTCGCTCAGCCTCCCGCTCCCGTTCCTTTTCTCGCTCCCGTTCCCTTTCTCGCTCCCTCTCTCTTTGGCGGAGCTCGTCCTCCATCTGGAGCCTGTGAAGAGGAAACGGGGGAACAGCATTTTAACTTGTGTGTTTCTATACAGATGTGTGTAAGTTTGAGTATGTGCTTGTGTGTGTGTGTCTACCTTTCAGACTGCAGACTGGACAGCGAGGCATGGCTAAGGTCGCCGGGGTAACGGACTCCTGGGATGTGCATATGCACAGCAGAAGGATGAAGTGGAGGCAGACCGCCTCCTGCAGGCAAGGGGTAAAACGGAGACCTCAGAGCCGATAGACAGAAGGGGTCATCCATCCTGAGACAGATATATGCAGATAGATGCTGTTGATATACACTGTGCTATGCATTTGTTTTCCATATGTACATATTACTGTTCATTTATGTTTAAAGAAAGATGGCGCTATGATTTACATATCTGTATGTTATTCATAGATACCAATTTAAGGAGGCTGATCAATAATACAAATATTCTCAAAATACTACAATCACTGAGAGGTCTTGTGTATTAAGTGCTATGAAGTAACTTCTAAAAAATATTCAGTGAATGGTAGTAATGACTTAGTAACTATAAATGATTCATTTAGTGCTATAAAATGATGTATATTTGCTATATATGATCCAGTAGCTGCTGTAAATGGGCCAGTAACTACTATAAAATATTCATTATCTGCTGTAAAAACAGTCAGTAAGTTCTTTAAATTGTCATATTATTTAGTGAATCATGTTTAGCTAAAAAAATATATTTTACATAATTTTATGCATGTACACTCATTATCATTTATAATGTTCAGTTACCTGTAGGGGGAGAAGGAAGGGTGTGGCAGGTATCCAGGGTGGTAGTACGCAGCAGCAGCTGCAGCAGTTGCGGGGTCCAGGCCCAGTGGAAGGGAGGGCATTCGCAGCTCATCTGCTGTGGCATAGGGCCGGAATCCCCGTAGGTATTCCTCAGGCACACCAGCAGGGGGCACTGCATGAGGCATCTGCCTGGGAAGACTGGTCCAAAAAACGAGAGAGAGAAGTGGAGAGTGGAGTTAGAATCACAGTTTACAATATTCTGCTGTGATAATCTATATATTTGTCTACGTTAAGTTTAATTATTAAAAATCTGCAACTACTTGATATTTTATCTTGTCATATAGCTCCCAAAAAACAACTAATTCAGCTAATCATCTGCCTATAAGTGCCTACGTTATCATATACAATATGTTAAGAGTTATGTGATGTGTGTTAGTATATGAAACCACTGAAAAAATTCAAACCAGGGGATATATAAAGGACAACTGGGTCAACAGGTGAAGACAGTCTTACTCACTTCAGTGGCTGAAAACGTGAGTCCTGCATCACGGATCCTGGGGGCAGTCCAAATGCGTACGGGTTTCCTATCAGGTGGGCTGGAACTGAGGGACCTCCTTTCTCCTGAGCCGGAACTGGCTCAGGCCCTAACCGGTCCCTGCTGACCCCACGAGAGCCTGAATCTGACTGTGGGGGAGGGAAAGAGAGAAAGGGAGAGTCAGTTACTGTTGTGGAGATACTGGGAATGACACGGTTGTCTGATTAGATTGAGCTCACAGCAAGTTAAGAGTTGGCTGACTGGCAACCAAATCTGCTCTTCAGGAATGCTACCCTCAGATCAGTTTTAAGAATGACTATAAAGGAATGAAACACATGCATTTCAACTGTAAAGTTAACCTCGTCGAGAAAGGGTCATCTACTCAGATTTATACACTGCCCAAGACAGAGATTGAGACTATATGGATCTACGTGGCTGAATATCTGGCAAATATTCTGTGGGACGAATGAGGAGTTGTGAAGTTGTGGAGCTGTAGTGAAGACAGAGATAAAGAGGCAGTGAAGAGAGACAGACGATGTGAGAGCTGACATAGCAAAGAGCTGCTGTCTCAACACCCTGGAGAGACTGCTGACAGGTACAGAGAGAGAGAGTCAGGTCCTCACAACAGGGGGGGGGGGGGGGGGGGTGATGCCCCTCGGTCTTAATATTGTGCCCTTTCAGCTTTTTCAGCTTAATATTGTGCCCTTCACCTGAATGCTGAATAACTCTTAGCTGAGGCAGCTGTATAGACTTTTTAGTGGATATCGGTCAGTATAATGCAGCTATAGCATGATATATGATTGAGGTATTGCTGTGTGCTGTTGTTTTAAGTTTGGTGCATTTTGGATGGTTTTAAAAGGGTGTTGAGACTGGTTGCTGTTTGTCGTTTCATTGTGGTTTGAAGAGCTACAGTCATTGATTTGTCATTTTATATTATAAGAAGGTCATTAAAATTCTCAGCCTTGTTCTTTTCTCTTCCTGTCTAATTAACTCAGCCTTCGGAATGCGATACAGGCAGAAAAAAAGTCAAGTCTTGAACCTCTTTCAGCAGCAGAGGGGGCTGGCACCGTGCTGGAGAAACACCTTTGACTGTCGCTCAGCTGGCTACGCTGGAGAAAAGCCCATTTAGAGCACCATTACCTCTGCGCTCCTGTCCCAGCCAATGACCCGTCCCCACTCAACACTGCTCACATGTAATATTAAATGCCTCCACTGCTTGTACTTCCTTTCCTGTCTCTTCCTCTCTTTCTCTCTTTCAGGCTGCCCTCCTCTACCCCTCCCCTCTCTTTTTTCTACGTGTTTAACGTGCTTCACTTAGCAGCGAGGCGGCCCACATGTGCCCCTTGACCCCCTTCCGCCTCTCCTGAGCGCCCCTCTTCACTAATGGCTTTGTAAGCGCTGGCGGGGGGAAGAGGGAGGGGAGAGAACGTGAGAGAGGGGAGGGCGCCTCTCCATGTGCAGCCGGCCAGAAAAGTGCTTCAGATATGTCAAAAGAAGTCAAAATCACAGGACAACCTGAGCCTCGTCTCCAAACAACAGATCCCCCATCACACCCACATCACCCCCTCTCCCTCCAATGTCTACAGCTATCGACCGCAGGGATCAGGCAGACTGAAGCGGTACACACCCGGCTATTAGCCATGCTGCTTTTTCTTTATTTGTGGTGCGGCTACTGACATTTAGCTGCCGCACCCCGGGCTCAGTGCTCAATGAAAGTCACAAAGCAGCATTAGCAAAGTTCGGGACTCTGCATTACAGGAAGAAGGCCACTGCCACCGACTCGGATTATCAATCTGTGTGTTCTTCCTCTTCTATGATGGAAATTGACAGGGCGGGCGTTTCTATTTTTAAAAGACATCTGTTAATAAGACAGTCAGGGTAAGATGATTTGATGTGTGTATGCACATGGGTCTGTGCATGTGTTCATGCTTGCCCCTGATTCAGTCACTCCCCACCATGAAGCGTTAGCAGCGAGTAAGCGAGGAAGTCTTGATTGCTTTTTAATTTGCCTCATTAAGATGGCTGGGTGAGACTCTCTGCCGCGAGGCGACTGTCTGCTGTGAGCTGCTCCAGAAGATTGTGGAGACCCTGGGATTGATGCATGTCAGCGTTCTCATCTTCATCTGATTTTAACTTCAGAATACACACAAAACAGCACCTGAGAGAGGTCACGATCGTTTTGAGGATTTGGAGATTTAGAGACCTCTGGTCAGCATGTGTAATTGCACCAAGAGTACTTTTAATGCAGGCTAATAAATAGTACATGAAATACTGCGTGAAATTCTGTGCTTTTGAGGTATGTCTACTGATTTTGTTCATTTCTGAAGTACTGTCAAAATGTAGAAAGCAGTTTCATCTAAACCCAAACCTACCAGATCACTATGTTAAGAATGAATATTTCAGACAGGACAGTTGTAGCAGGACACCGACACAATTATTAAGAATATTTTGCCCCTTCTAAACTATGGAATACTACTACTTTTTATAATAAAAAAAGCATCTTGGGGATTGCTGCTTTAAACTAAATTAGGATCAAATATTATTAAGTAATATCCCATACAGTGGTTATGATTTAATAAATCATGTATATTACAGTATTCTAAGCATGCCGATACATTGCAGCTTTCTAAAATTGCTGGCTTTGTTGGTAAAAACAGTATTAAATTAATCCTTAACCAGATCAAGATCACTGATCACAGATAGTATTGAATACTATGGAAAGCATGAACTTGTAGTCTGTAATGTCCTCAGAGTCTGAGAATCTGGTCTGGGATCTGCTGCAGTCAGTAAGGAAGTCATAAACAAGAAGTCCATGATCCCACAATCTGGGAAACCCTGAAGACCTCTGGTCTAATAAACAGATTCAGCCCCTGCATAGATTCTGACCTCTGTGCCCTCTGCTGGCCACTTAGCTATACTGCACTGAGTTAAGGAACCTCTTCACAGGCTGCTTTGTGTGTGTGTGTGTGTGTGTGTGTGTGTGTGTGTGTGTGTGTGTGTGTGAGAGTCTCCGAAGGCTGGCAGGTGTGTGGTGGGCCAGCCCACATTAAAAATGAAAGAGTCGTGTGCTGTGTATGAGCCTGGGGCCTGCCTGCTGCCTGGCCCTGCTCTGCCTTTGTGTCTTTTGTCTGCCGGTGACTGGCGCAACACAAGAGACGACTCCGAGGAAGAGGCACGACCCCCACTGTACCAGGGTGCTCGCTTACCCTCCCACAGGAGCCAGGCACACCAGCATGCTCAGATATGTGCTGATAAAGGAGATTCTCTTAGCAATGATGTAATAACTGTACCATGCTAAAGTACATATAATTATCATATAAAGTATACAATTATTATAATTATTACTAATTATTACTAATACCAATAATCAAAAACAATTATCAATGCAGTAGCAAAGCAATAATTAAACAATACACTATAATTATTATAATTATTACTAATACCATATGATTGCCGCAACACCTATTGCACTGCAGTAATTTTTTTTATTTATAAATATTAACAGTAAAATTAACAATTTTAAGAATTGCAGCAATGCAATAACTATAGCAATACCATACATCATTTTCCTATATTGTTGTCTTATTTATCACATCATTATCAAGCAATAGCAATGCAGTACGATAACTGTTACAACAGTTTGATTGTTACTTCATTAATACATTACAAATTATATTTCTACATATTCATAATTATTAAAATTATTTAATGGCAATGCAATAATGGTACTACATGAATAATTATTACCATATTATTGACATGGCAATAATCAAAAACAATTATCAATGCAGTAGCAAAGCAATAATTAAACAATACACTATTGCTATTATAGCATTGATGCAGTAATAATAATAAGCAATTGTCTTTTAATAACAGTAAAATAAGGCATTATATGCAATCATTATATGCTACAATTGAATAGCAATGCATTAACTATACTTAAATATATATAAAAGTGAAAAATGCTTAAGTGATTTACATATTGCTAATTACTAATTAGGCATCAGAAGCAGCTCTTTCTCTGGTTGATTGTGTGTGCTACTCATTCTCTGCAAAAACATACAAAAGGGTTCAGGAACTCTCACCTTTCCTTGACCTGGGGATTCACAGGGAAATAAAGCATCCCCACTTAAAAAGAAAGCATCTGCATACACACACTACACACTATGTGAAGGCCTGGTCCTTTGCCCTCTTCATGGGGAGGGGGGGATCCTCCGTGCATAAGAATGGTATTCATTTGCGTCACTCAGATGGAGCGATAAATTCAAATTGCCAATTAAAAAGCAATTACAAGCTGCAGCAGCAAAACCACGCCCTCTCATTAAAAACAAAACAACACGACAGTCTTTTGCATCTTCTTGCCCACCCACAACCACCTAACCACCCACACAAACACACACATACATATGTGCTGTCACTGCACACCTGGGGCTGCTGGAAACTCACACACAGGCACAGACGCTGCAGCCATTCAGAGTAAATTAGGCGCCGGACAGGCCTTGGCCACTGAGGGGTTGGGACGACTAGCTCTGCATTTCAATGCAAGTAAATGGCGGGGCCTCCCTGCGTGCTTATGCAAGCAAGCACAGCCCCGGGTCAGGGTCCACGAGAGGCAGGCCAGGCGTCCGAGCCCTCAGCTCAGGCACTAATTGAATTGACAGCTAAGGAGGGGGCGAGGACACTCACTGGGGGAGGCGGGGAATCCAACTCAAACGATAGCGTGACCCCTTCACTCAGCACTGATTAAGAGTGAAGAGCAGACAGAGCACTCTTTGTTCAGCATCCGAGGGGTGTGTGTGTGTGTGTGTGTGTGTTGAGGGTTAGCTGAATGGAGCTTGGCTGGGCCTGATACACCCACGCTGCCCTAATCTCGCCCCACTGCTCTCTCAGACTGGTTGACCCCACCCCTGGTGGCTTGGACCTCCAGAACCTCAGAGTAGGGCTGGGGCGACGCGTCGACATAATCGACGTCATCGATTACAAAAATACATCGATTTGCATAACGTGCGTCGGCGCGTCGTAAACATGGCGGCGCCTGTGGAGAGCATTAGAGGTTAGATCGGGCCCAAAAATTCCAACTGGCTGTTTTCGGGCTGTTTTAATGAGCGTTTTAATGAGCGAGCGCGAGCGCTTACAACTGACACCGCGGACCGCGAGGTGCCGCCGCGTTTGTGCCGAATCCGACTCTCTGCTGAATCTGACTCCCGCTTCGCGGACAGAATCGGCACAACACCCCCGCTGTAGAACTGCGGTAGTGAAAACAGCGCTTATAAATAAATTAGTTTAGTTTCACTTTCAGTTTTCGTTATTTTTTTTTAAATAAAAATATAATTAAAAAACAGACGCCTACATCTCGGACTATTTTCTGGAGCCCGGGTCGGATTTACGGGCGGGCCTCGGGTCATGTCGGGTTCGGGCAGAGAATCTAAGCTCTAGAGAGCTTGGACTCCGGAGAGCAATCTCCAGCTACAAAAAAACGCCAGCGGGCATCTAAAGTTTGGGAGCATTTCACGCAAAAGGGCAACAATGTGGTCCTCTGCCATACGTGCAAAAGGAGCACTTGAAGCGCAAACATCCAGGAGCACTATGTCAACAGGGTCACACAGTAAGTTGCCGTTTACATCAGGGTCTCCGCGGGTGTCCTTAAAAAGACTTAAGGCTGTCTACCAAAGGTTTTAAACCTGCCACAGGCAGAAATTATACAGTTTTGGTTTATATTTGTGCATGGCATTTCGCAGTTTCCAGAAACAGTAGCATTATTCATAGGTTCAGGTGTTTAGCTAAGCTAGCTGCCTTAAGTTATTTTAGCTAGCGCCGTCGGCGCTGCGGTGTCACACCGTTTTCTGTCACCGTCGGAATTTTGTGACCAGTGCTCACGGTTATGAGCGTTCATTGGCAAAACGGAAGCTTTCTATACCTACACCTTACCCTCAGCCCTAAACTGAACCGTTTTGGCCAGTCGGGGTAAACATTAGAAACGAACACGTTTCGAATCGGCCAGTGCACCGGTCTGCTGAGAACTACTTGCCAGTGGTCACAAAATCTAGCGGTCACAGAAAACAGTGCAACACACGGTTGTGGTGTATGGGAGCTTATCCATTTTTAGCGTTATAGATCTAAACAACGTGCTGTACATGTAAGTGATTATAAGTGTGGGGTTTGGTTTAGTAGGCTTGTGTTGTTGTTGTTGTTGTTATTATATATAAATATAGTAATTTATCGTTTGCTTTAAAACGTAAAATAATTATTTAAATATGTTTCTCAATGAATAGATTAGTCGACTAATCGAAAAAAATAATCGTTAGAATAATCGTTTAAAAAATAATCGTTAGGGACAGCCCTACCTCAGAGATACAGAGCAAATACAAGAGGCCGGTATGACCCCTTTGTCCTAAACTGACCCCTTGTGTTCCAGAGAATGACCATCACCATGGTCTGTGTGTGTGAGTGTGAGAATTGAGACTGAATTGGCTGTTGAGACAGAATGTGTTGTTTTGACAGAATGTGAAACAACATCATGAAGACATTGGGCAGATTGAATTTGATTTAAAAATAAAAATTGGGTTGACAAACACTGAATTTTGGTTGAAAGTCACATATCAGTCAAGAATGTCAAGCTCCTACGTTGCACAGACTTTCAATTTTGTTTGAAAATTAAAGATCCAATCAAAGTCACACAATAAAAAAACAACACTGGTTTGACATCAAGTTCCAATGTAGGACAAATCAAAGGCTCATATTCATCAAAAAACAATACTTATTTGACCTCAAGTTCAAACGTTAAATGTAAAAGAAATCTTTGTATTTTATGACAATATAAGGCTGGCATGTGACGTTTGGAAGACAACAGATCATAATTCTACATCAAATTGACGTTGGATTTTGAGTCTCATTGGTCCAGTCAATTTCTTGATGGATGGGCCAATAGAAATGTTCCAGTATTACTTTAAATATATATATATATTTATTAATTTGGACATATAAGTATAAGTAAGTTCTTAAAAAGCCAACACCACAATAAATAATTAATAAACAATAAATAAACAATATATTGTTTGGCCTTGGTTGAATCAAGTATTTCCACATCGGTGCTGGTGTCCAAAGGACTGTCCAGGCATTGGATGCTGGCTCAGCTCAATTTTACCACAGTCTCACACTGCTTTCCTCGTCCACTCCCTGCCTGAGGGATCCCGCTGCTCTCTGACCTCTTCTGGAAGACTGGGCTAATGGAGTCGGTCACGAGGGGCAAAGGCCAAAAACGAGATGGGACAGACAATGGCCGTGGCTGTCAGTAGCAGCGAGCTGGTCTCCCGGGTATCGAGCTGTGGCTGGGTAGCGGCGGCCACCATTAGCCAGTGGGTGCAGATAAGAAGGATTAGAGGATTGCCATAATCCTTTAGCCCTTATCAAAGCGAGTGTGCCTCTCTTACACAGAGAGAGAGAGAGAGAAGGAGGCTGGGGAAGGGACGCACTTGACTGCTGGGGTCTGGACAGTGGAAGTGGGGGTGAAAACAAGCAGAAGGGGATGGGGGGAAGAGGGCACAGATGTTAGCTGCCGTTAAAGCGGTCTGCTCTGTGGCTTGCTGGCATTGTTAAATGGGGGGATGGGTAGGGGTGGTGCCACCGGCTGCGTCACAACCACATATGTCACATACATCCTTCAGTGCCACAGGTTACAGGCCAGCAGTCTATCTGTTTAATCTGTGTGTGTGTTTGTTGTTGTTTACAATACAAGGCAGACTCCACAGCAGGCAACAGATATTTCACTGTGATGTCAATAAAATGTTTGGTTTGTTGAATCTTCGTTAACAAGGAAGATCAGGCTAATGTCCAAAAAAAAAAAAGTCACATATCTGTTAACACCAATAGTTTGGGTAGGATGACATGAAGCTCCAATGTTAGACAGGGGCAGGTCATAAATCCAGCAAAAACAACCACATCAAGATTTCGTTTGTTTGATTGGGTTTTGTGCCATATCAGCAACATCAAAATAAAACATTAGAAGGACGTTCAATTTTGGACACTGACATCAACCACCAATGTTAGATAAATGTTCAATACTAGTCTAAAATCTAAAAATGTTCTGATAAAGTTAATGTGTGTAACTTTAGAAGATGATGAACGTGGGTCACTATATGATGGGAAATATTACATCGATATGACAAATGGCAAATGACACTTAGAAGACAATGGATCTTAGAACAAACAACATTTACATGTCAGCTGTCGTCACTATTCTACATCAAATAGAAGCTGGAATTAGACATTCTCCAGACCGGACACAAAAATTTGGTTGCCCAATGTCTTGATCCACATTAAACCAGATAAAAATGTCTACCGGTGTTTGTGGCCAGCTGGGTCGGTCCTTTGATTGTTAAGATAAGAATTTTAATATGAAGAAAAGAGATTTAGGAAAGTAGAATTAAAGCGACATCTCTATGTCTCTATTATCAGTAAATCAAGAATTATTAGAGGGGTGTAAGCAAGATCTTACCTCTCGAACAGGTCGGCTCTCGCTCCTCCACAGCCCGTTGACTGTTTTGGTGGGGGCGATGGTGACCACAGGTGGGGTGCTTGGCACACTGTGGCCTCCAGGTGGCACTATCACTGGACCCAGAGGGCCCCGCTTGGGCGTGCTTACTGGAGAACTGTGGTTAGTGGCTGGAGAGGAGACTGGGGATGATTCACTGCTGATTGAGGAACCTGCTGAGAGATGGGAACAGAAGAAAAAAAGGAGGAAAAAAAGATCAGTAACTGCTTTATTTTTATTTTCCTGTCTTTTGAAGCTTTAGTCAGATGATTAGAGAGATAGTAACAAAAGCAAGACGATATCCATCAGGAGGCTCCTCTTCGCTCTTAAGCCTCAGAAGACTGCTGCAAGCTGTCAAACACAGGAAACCACATTTCTCAAACCGATACTGCCATATGCACACCCACAGCATAGTGCAGTGGTGTCATTACAAGCAAACTTACAGAGCTTACCAAAACAGCAGAGCCCAATAACATCAAGGTGCTCCATCACCTACTAGCCTGACTGACTATTCTGACTCAGAGCGAAACAGATTCTTTGTGGTTTGACTCGGTACTCAGCTTTACCACATAAATTTAAGCAGTAAATAACATTTTCTGAGGGTGGAAAAGAACAAAGACTTCAGTTCATTGCTCAGAAACATGGGGTCAAATCATGGTCTCACTACAGGAGAACCACCCAAAATTTCACAGTGTTCTCATGTGGCGAAATGACCACTTAAATATATAAATGCACATACAATTCTATCAAACAGTTTTTGAATACAAAAAACTCCTTATCTCTGCAGAAAGTGTTTTTTTGTTTTAAATAGTAATTTTATACAAATAGTTTTAATATTAGAAGTGTATACACATTTTTTTTATTTAAACATCCCCAAAGCTCTCCTCATGGGAATCTAGCAACTGTTTATGGCTAAAGATGTAATACAACTACACTATACAGACTAAAGTAATGGGACACCTGTTAATTTACTGTTTCGTTAAAAATCAGGAGTATTTAAGAGTGTTATGTTTTGTTGTTTTGTTTTGGTTTTTATTGGAGTAACTGTTTATAATGTTCAGGAAAGAAGGCTTTCTAATAGATTTTTGGAGCATTTTGGTGTCACGATTTGATTGCATTAAGCAACTCATCCAAAAATCATCCCTAACTAATCCAATCCAAACAGTACTGAACGGAGCACCACCATTCATAAAAATAAAAATAAAAACACTGCTAATAAACACAGTGGCAAGAGCAAGAGGTTTGCAGTTACTGCAACACAGTCTTATTATATTGACAATATCTATGTACAGGGTGCATTTAAACCTGGGTAACACCACAAACCAGAACCAAGTACAGTATCAGTAGATGAGTAATTCCAAACAGGCAACTGAGTGCTGAGGAGGGAAGGCTGTGAGGGCATGACCACAGGCAAAGCAGGGCTTGACAGAGAACAGCAGTAGTTAAATAGGCTGCAAAGACACACACACACACACTTGCAGGGCGCACTCTCACAGGGCACAGATGGACAGCCCTGGGCAGCCATTAGATACTGACAGCAATGGTGAAGAAGCAGCAGCAGCAGCGCTTCCCCACTCTCACTGTCTCACTGCCTCCATCTTCCAACTCTCAGTTTGTTTCTAAATTAATTCTGGTAATAATTCTGCAATATTCCATATAACACAAGACAATTCTCTACAATACGTCACACATCTGTGTTACTGAGCAGAATAACATATCCCTAAATAACCAAATACCAAGAATTATGGTTAATATAATAATATTCTAAGGACTACCCTACTCATTTAATAGTGCCACCATGTGGGTTAATGAAGCATTAACTTTGGTAAATATAATTAGTTTTATATTCTTATATTTAACGGCATGTATCAATGATCTAGAGCAAATCAAAACGATCAGATATATTGCAATACTAATATTTTGTCCCAAACCTAGTACGAACCGTGCCCCTACATGACTCAATGCAGACCCACCTACACTTCTGTACTTTAACTTCTTATGTCTGACACTGTAGTGATAGATTATTGGGGCTGTGTCCTAAACCACATACTACCAGTATCTCAAAACATTTTTGTAGTTGCCTCAATAAAGAGAAGACATGTGAGTTAGGATGTAGACAACATTAAATTAAATTATACAGCTTTAGCACAAGTCCTTCTTTGGACAAAAAAAAATATTAGTCATTTCTTTTTCTTTTTAAAACAAATGTGCACTAAAAATGAATAAGTGCAACATTGTGTATTTAACAGTGCATATCTTTGCTTGTTCTACACCAAGAGAATCAAATACAAGTATAAACACACCTTTAGAACAGAGCAGTACAACAGAATCCCAGTTTATAAAGCCACAGTCAAAGCTGGGGTCACCCATGCTACAGCAACCCTCAAGCAGAGCAGGTTAAGGGCCTTACTCAAGGGCCCAAAAGTGGCAACCTAGCAGAACCAGCTATCAAACCCACAGCCCTATGATCAATAACCCAGCGCTCTAACCACTGAACCTACACGCTGACCTGCAATCGCGGCAGAAACCACTATTATCTTCGAGTGCAATATACCCTGACGTCCTGAGATGAGAAGTTGTTAAAGCTCATGAGTCTGGAAAAGGTTACAAAAAGACTTGCACCTCCATCTGTTAACAATCTGGCAAACAGCTTAAAAGTGGAAGAAATCATTGCTGCTCTTGCTGGGAGAGGGGCACAGGTTTCCTCAACACACTCACAAAGAGCTAAAGATGTGCAGGCATCTGCTGCACTTTGCTAAGTCTGTGTTCATGAGTCGACCACAAGATATGCTTTGAACGAGGAGGTTATATCGAAGGAAACCATAGTACACCACAAAATATGGCCTGTATAACTGGTTAAATGCACTGTGATGTGTCTGAAGACTTATTTTTTTATGAAGATAAAGTTCAGAAGTCTCTCATGCAGATATGCAGACAATTTTACCATTCAGTCCTAACTCTTTTACACCTCTTTTACAGCTTTCTGGGTATTGCTGGGATAGTGCAAATATGCAGACGACCCCTCAGGTGTGTGTTTACACCTAGGGGGATAGGGTTCTGATTCTTGTTGGGCAAAAGAGAACTGAAAACTGATGATTATAAAATAATAATTGTATTCTCTTAGTTTAAAGTAGTTTCAATGTATTATTAAGTCCAAGGGGAAGGGTAACACTCAAAAAAAACAAAGAGTAGGGGTGCAAATGAGAAATGGGAGTGAGCCTAAGTACATATGTTTGTGTTTATGTTGTGTTTGAAGTTTCATGCAAACTCCATGCAACATAAGGCATGGTCATATGCTACCTCCCAACCTCTAACCCAGCTCCATCACTGATCTCTGGCTTATGTACGTAAATATCCATATGCATATGCATCCACTTATATCTTTATATTGTTTCCAGCCTGTGTGCACCATCAGTTGTGTCGAGTGTGTGTCTCCCCAGGCGTGGGCTGGCAGGAAATGCTGTCATGGTGGGAGTGAGCCAGAAGCATCAGCAGCAGCAGCAGCAGAAGCACTTTTTTTTCACAGCTAAGCTCCATTCACTCCACATTAACCCCATCACTCAGCTCCTGCCTGTCAGTTCTCCAGCCCTGACAGCCATCCACACCAGCCCACACTGCTGCACCACAGCTACTGAAGCCTCTCACAGCTCAGTCAAACACGTTAAATGGACCTCCTAAGGTCTAAGGTTTAGTCCCTGTAGAAAAATACTGGAGCAGATAAACATAAACCTATCTGCACCATGTCTAATTCTAGGCATGGGCTAGATAGTTATAAAGCCAAGAAGGCCTAGAGCCTCTTAAGGTAACTTGCACTCTTGACAACCTGGATGCTTTAGTCATTTTAAGCAGCGATAATCTCTACAACACTGGACAAGCACCTCCAATGTTTCAAACAAGACTGGTAGATGTTTCTCTGAAGCTCCAAGTTCCTGCCAGAGCATTTGGTAGCCAACAATCTCCATCAAATACAATCATCAATAATCATTCAATTACCATTGGATCAGGAAGACAAATTAATACTGATTGCCATTCTTGTTATGTAACTTGAAGGACCAGTGCTTATGCTCACTTCGCTAACCCTAGCCTGATAACCCTATCCAGCAAGTCAAACAAAAGCCAAAAGCTGTTTTTCGGCAAAGTGAATTAAGCTATAAGCTCTTGACAGGTAACCTGGATGACGCATGGTTTATGAACAGCACCATGCCTACTCCACTACACAGAATCATCCACACTAGACGAGTATGGAGAAGTTCATTAAATGGATGAGAGCTCTTAATATCCTAGCAGGGCCTTTACCTCCTCAAGTCCTCGTACATCTCTCTCACGAGGAGTGTTTACTTTCTGAGAGATCTTCAGACCTGGCCACTGAACTCCAAACCCCCGAGGCCCAATTCACTGGAAAAGCCCTTAGACCGGCGTTTGATTGAATTTTGTCCTTGTCGTCCTAGAAATCCAGTCATGTGGAGCGATTGAAACAGCAAGCTGCCATCACACTCATCACACTCCTCCACAGACACACACACACAGACACACACACTCTGGTCTCTAGTTAGCTACTACTGAGCCTACTACAATACATGATGTGTTAAATCCATCCTGTCCTGGGGAAGGCCATTAGCAGCTGACATTTCTGAGGAAGGCTTTTAACAGTGTAAGGACAAAGCCAGTCAGAGAAGGTGGAGGAGGTGGAGGTGGAGAGGTGGCATTTGCCAGGCTGCTGGATGGAGTAATTATAGAGCTGTTGCTGACTAAAAGCTGTCATTAATGATGTATGGGCGGGATTCAACCTGTGGCTATTGAACAGGTCCTTTGGAGTAGCTAACTGTCTATGGGTGTACCACTGCGTTAAATGATCCACTGTGTTTTACAGAATTGGGTAGGGGTGTAACGATACACAACAGTAAAACAATATAGATTATGTATATTATTCAGGTCTGATCTGAAAAATTTTAATACAATAGTGGTTGAAAATCTTTATATATGTTGATTCTTGCTTGTATATAGCTTTTTTGCTTAGACACAATGTTTCTGTTCAGCAACATAATTATTACGTTTTTTTTCCTTCATAGGATTGACTAAGCTGCCATGTCAGAATGATGTGTAACACCCAACCAACCACCTAGGATACCACAGTAACCACTGAGGATACGATACAAACTGAATAGCAACTACTAAGAAACACTAAAGCAATCACCTAGGATAGTACACCAACTACATTCAAATCATCTTACAACCACTAAATAAATAACACTAAATTTCACCTGCCTGGCTTCCATCTAGTAAAACCCTAGCAAACAATAAGCAACACAAGATCAACCACCTAGTAACCCCAGAGCAACCACCTAAGAACACTATAATGCAACATTTGAATATTCTCACATGAATGCATTGGAAATATGACAGCACTGAGTAAGCCACACCTCCAAAGGTCAATTTAAGGCTTTTGGGAACTCAGAGGTTGTACAAAGTGTCCAGCTAAAACCGCATCAATCGCGTCATCTTTTTAAACATATGACGCATGATCTTATATACTATCAAAAAGGCTAACTCATTTCTCTTTAGAGTTTGATCTGGACTTTTTATAACAGCACAGGAGATCTGCTGAGCCACTGACCCGACTAAGAGTAAGAGGAGCGAGGGCCGAAGAGGTGCGATGGGGGAGGAGAAGACAAGGCGGCGGGATGCTGTGAGGTGAGAGAGAGAGGAAGTGTGTCGTGTCTGCACAACAGCAATTAGTGGCCTACTCTCAGCACGGGCGGCCATTAGTCTGCCCTCCTTCACTCAGCCAATCAATACACACTCAGAGCACAGAGCCTTTTAATACAGTCGTCACACCTCAGAGAAAGAGAGAGAGAGAGAGAGAGAGAGAGAGAGAGAGAGAGAGAGAGAGAGAGAGAGAGAGAGAAATGGGGAAAAACAATAAGAGGAGGCAGCAGCATGAAGACTTGAAAGGAGTAAAATATTAAATTGAGTGAAAAAGAGAAGAGTCACAATTAGAGGCTTCAGTATAACAATAATTCTATATAAATAATGTAAGTAATTGTATATAAATCGGTACATAGGTACATATCTTTATTAGGAGATACACTTAATTAATGAGATACACATCCTAATTAAAATGTGCATGATATTTATAATGACTGCCAATTAATTAGAGCTTAAGAGAGATAGAGATTTTAGAAAGAGCTTGAGATGGAAAAGAGACAAAAACTATGAGACTGAAATGAGAGAAAGTGAAAAGGTAAGAAAAAAAGAGAGAAAAGGAGAGGAGAAAAGGAGAGAAGAGAGCTTCAGGCAGGAGGAGAATTTTTTGAGAAAACATTAGAGGGCATGAGAAAACAAGAAAGAAACAAGAAAAAGCTTAGGACAAGAGAAAAACAGAGCTTGAGACAAAGTGAGAAAGAGAAAGAGCTTGAAACAGAACATTTTAAAGAAATTTGGAGAGAGATTAAGACTGAAATGAGACAGACTGTGATACAGAAATTAAAGAAGTTAAGAAATATGGGAGAAAGTGAGTGAGAACATAAGAGGGGAGAGAAAGCTTGGACATAGTGTTATAAAGAGATGGAGAGATTAGTTTTAAAGAGAACATGAGAAAATGAGGGAAAAAAAGCTTAGAACATCAGCAAGCTTAAGACAAAATGAGAGAGCCTGACACAGAATGTGAGAAAGAGACAGAAAGAGCTTAAGACTAAAATATTGAGAGAGAGAGGCAATGAGTGCTTTAGATAGAACATGAGAGCTCTCAGAGAGAGAGAGAGATCTTGGGACAAATGACAGTAAAAAAACGTCGAATCATGATATCTCAGAAGAGTTGCATTTTACTCATCTTCTATTAGAATTCCCTTTTCTTTCATTCTTTTCTCCCTTTCTTTCTCTCTCTCTTTTTCTCTCATACACACACCATTCATTCGTTTCTGCTTTCACATCGTTAGCCCTCTTTGTTTTGGCCCATCTCACTCACTCCGTCTCTCTCTTTTTCCCCGCCAAGCAGCAAGCCAGGCCACTGTGAATAATTCAGTAGGATCAGGAAAAACAGGCAGGTGAGAAGTGAGAGAGTCCCCATCCCTCTCTTTTGTTATTCCTTCATCTCATCTCTCTCTCCCTCCCACTCTCTCTCTCTCTCTGTTTTTTCTTAAGCTGTGGTCTTCATCCCCTCCAATTCTGATGTGTTTTCCTGCAGGCATTTCTGTGTACAGCCTCCATCCCTCCTCCAGCAGCCCCTATATCCACCCCTCTCCCTCCATCTTCAGGGTGTTTCGTCTCTCACCGGCTCGGCTCGGCTCAGCTCGACTCGGCCTGGCTCATTATTTTACGCTTTATGATTATCGCTTACAGAGATAACCCTGGGAATTACCAGCAGCACATCAGTCACGTGATTCCGAGGAATATGGAGAGGTTCATAGAATGGAGATAGAGCTAGACCAGAAGATGGGGGTGGGGGTAAACCCTCTCTCTGGTTGGGGTTTTTATTTGCTCATCTTCTCTTTGAACTCTGGCGCTGCCACACACACACACAAATAGGCGTAAACACATACACCCAAATTTTCTCCCAAACAAAGCTCCTTTTGCCTGCAGCCCAGTCTCCGCCCACCCTTGCTAAATTCCTAGAGGTGTCTGAATGGCTGTGAGCCCCCCATCATCACCACCACCACCCAACCCCAACCACGTCATCAGGGCAGATGGGCCTCTCAATGACACGCTTGCCATCTGAGTCTCCGCAAACTGGTGTCATTTTATGATATGCTAATAGCATTCAAATCTATTCGGTGTGGCTTGAGCTTCGCAAGCTGCTCGGAAAAGGAAGCACTGCCCATAGCTGGACATCCCCACCTCCTACAGCAATGCAATGCAGGCACTGAGACACAGACAGAGAAACAAGAAAACACAGGGCTGGATATAAGATGCTTTAATGAACGGAAAATAGTGGAAAGGTGTAGCAAGAGAGAAACTAAATCCAATTTTTAAAAAAAGCCAAAATACACAAGTGGCTCTTAGATTATTATCTTATAATAAACACTGTAATTTATGGTTTTTTTTTTTTACAACACTGACAAGGGGACTTGCACATCAAGCGAAGACTCTTGAGGTCTAAAGTTCACATTGCCTTTAAAAGCTACTTCACCCTCAAACACACTAAACAGCCATAACGTTAGAACCGACAGGTGAATACGAAATGAATAGAGGAGTGTGATAAAAAAAGATAAGAGAAAGAAGAAAAGCAGAAAGGTAGAAGAGTGGGAGAGGAGGAGTAGAGGTAGAGAGATAGAGTGGAGTGGAGGAGTGTGTGTCGTTTTGATTAATGTGTAGCTCTGCTCTCTGTGGGCTCCCCCATTAACCCAGCCTCTCTCTCACACTGCCTACACGCATGACCGCCCAGCCTGCCTGCCTGCCTGCCCAGCAGACACACACACACAGACAGACAAACACACACACACTCACACACACCCTCCCCTCCCCTCCTCTTCGGTGCTCCCGGCTTGCATTAGAACAACATCAGCACTTAATTAAACAGGCCATTTCACACCTGGTGTGCATAGCAGTGCTCCGACAAGCCTGCCTCCATATGCTGCCTCTGGTCATGCACTGCCAACACCACACAAAGCCCTGCTAATCTGAAGCTCTCTCTCTCCCACACACACACTTTCTCACTCACACATACACAATGTGTCCAAATGTTTGTGGACACCCCTTCTAAATTATGCATTCAACTACAATAGGTTTCAACTATTGCTGACACAGTTCACAAACATTCACAGGTCTCTCCTGTAGAAACGTACAGCAAAAATAGGATTCACTGGAGCATGAGATAAACACAATCCAACTGGCACCATCCATGCCTAATACCAAGTATGGAATACAGGAGAAAAAGCCACCCAGCATTAAGATTTGGAGCAGCAGAATCGATAGATTTGGGATTTGGAGTGGGGGAGTTGGGGATGAGATGGGGTGGTGATCATCCACTTACATTCTGTCAATGCAATCAAATATTAAAAAAGATCAATGCTCTAAACCAAGTGTAAAGTCTCTGGCAAACAGTAGACAAAGTAATTCCAGTTGGATTCCAGATACAGTTGGATACACGGAATAGGCAGGTGTGCCATTACTTTTGCCCGTAAATAGCACACACACACAAACACAGTGTGGTCATTGTGTTTATGCAGGGGTTGTGTGTTCATCTGTTTTTAAGAAGGAGGAGACAGAAAAGGAGGCTGCTGTGAGTATAAAGCTGACATAAGTGTCTGTCATCGTCTGTGTGTGTGAATGATAGAGCAGCTGGAAGGTGTGACTATGTGACTGTTAGTCTGCATGTTTTCACAGGAGGACCAGAAGATGATGTGGGTCTTCTGAAGAACTTGAGGTTGAGTGTTTGCCTGCATTTGTGTTTCTGATATTATCTTGTGTGATCTTATCAGCTTGCCTGGACAGTGTGGATTCCAGCAGTGTACCTGAATGTGTGTGTGTGTGCACGTGTTTTTGTATGTTTTACGTAGGTGCAACACCACGCTATGCTTCAGGGCAGTGCTCCTGGATGCAATAGAAGAGGTCCATTCGTAATGAAATATAGGAGGCTGGAACCCTTGTAGAGATTTTTAGGATGCTTTCATGTCTACATTGTTTGGTCTAGACATTTTAACTTTTTGGTCCAGAACAAAATAGCAGGTGCGAAAAGTGCCGTTAACCATGTTCGAATCATAGAGGCAAAATTTGGTCTGACTAAAAGGTGGCCTCAGTCTCGATCAACTGATCCATGGTCCTGTTCATTTGCAATGTGAAAACACTGTCAGGCCAATTACATGAAGTTAAGGCAGATTATGCTGCTCATTCCTGTATCTACTGTAACTGTAGATTATCCCTACTTGTTTTGTAAGCAGTAACATCGATCTGTGTTTGTGTGTGTGTCATGTAATTGGAGGCTGTGCCTCAGGACATCATCCTGGGAGAAAAAGGTGTGTCTGCTTGTTTTAATCACTTAGTGAGGACCCAATATATTCACAGTGACAGGATGAAGATCATGGGAATGCTGGAGAAGTGAGATCACTTTGCTGAGAATCTAGTGGAGGTTCAGCATTACTTGGATTCAGCAAGTCAGGAGTCGCCAGTAACATCTGTCCGTGTGTGTGTGTGTCTGTCTATCTGTGTGTATGTGTGGTTGTGTGTGTGTGTGTGTGTGTTCCCTCTGTGCACAGGCTGCTGCTCTCCTAGTCCAGATGGAGGGGTCAGCGCTACTTGGCCGCTTTTCTCGTGTCGGCTCTGGCCACACAAAACATGGATGCCCCTAGGGCAACGCTAAGCCTCCCCCCCCACCCCACTACAGCCACAGGCTCGCCTCTTTCTTCCCACTCTTATCTCTCTCTTCTCCCTGATCTTTCCATGTTTCTCTCATCCCTCCCAAGGAAAAAGGAAAGGATGAGCCCCCTAATACCGACTCCATAAGGGGCAGAATAATTAACCAGACACCTGCAGAAGCAGAGAGAGAAGGGGGTGGGGGGAATGAGAGACAGAGAAAGAAAAGAGAAATAGAGAAAGAAAAGTAACAGAATTAGAAAAATTGAGAAATTAGATGAAGAATGAGAGAGAAACAGATGGGAAGGAGGAAATCAGAAATAGTATAAACTGAAAATGTAAAAGAGACAAGAGAGTAAAACAGAAATAAAACCATCCTCATCATCAACTTCCTCCCCAGTCTCATCACCAGACAAACCAGTTACTCACCACAGCTCCACCACAGAGTAGTGACTCAGTGGGTCAGAGCCTGAATTAGGACAGCATCACTGTGGCAAATGACTGTATGTGGTGTTGGTTCTGAGCAGGATGTGTGTTTGTGAGGCAGGCTGCTGAGGGTAGATGAACAGGAGTGTATTAGTGTACTCTGCATATTTACTCCACATGAGTCTAGAGCCTGGTACGGGCTGACTGTAGCACATATGCTAGCAGACAAGAGCGTATGCTAAAAGGCTAGTGCCTGCCAGGCACCACAGGGGATTGCACTGCTGACTCTGCATGTACGTGTGTTTGTGTGTGTGTGTGTGTAATCAGCTTGCAAAAATGTCTTCTATACCACTATAAATACCAGTTTTTAGGAAAGAGTGGGCGAAGTAGGCAAGGGGAACATGGTGGTAATTTACTGTTACAATAAATGACATCATAACACTGCACAGTAACAGTAGCTGATTACATCACAGCTGAATCACACTTTTATACTGTAAACCAGCCATAGCACAGCCATTATATTAATCCCACTGAGAGCTGTCTAGTCACCATAGAGAAGTTCTGCCAATAGAATAGGAATCTCTGGAACAGCTGCTCCAGGTTAAACTAATAATGGGTAGGTGTCCCAATACATGGATAATACAACAGTCAGTGCTTAATTTGTTGGACACAGGAAAGAATTTAACAAGAAACAAACTGAATGGCTATGGCTATACTGAATAGTATGCATATACTGAATATGGCTATACTGAATAGTATGCAGTGGTCAGTAGATACAAAGACAATGCAGCTCATGGAGATCCCACCTCACAACTTACAAGACTTAAAGCATCTGCTGGTAATGTAAGTTTTGTTGCTGGAGACCAAAGGACACCATCAGAGGTATTGTGGACAGGTCAAAGCTGTTCAGTGGAACAAGGGGTACCTACACAGTGTTCCTTAACTCAGAAGCAGAGTGTGCTGGGGCCAGTGTTTCTCCAGCTTTTCCCCTTTCTCTGAATGTTCGAAGTTCGGACGGTAAGTCAGTCCGCCCTCAGTCTGCTGCAGCCACAAGCAGACAGCTCAATGGAGCTTTTATCAGAGCTGTTTTCTTCTTACTTTAATGAGCTTGTGGCTTAATCATAGTGTGTGTCTTCCCCCAGTGGTCTGTTTTTACACACCACCCACCCGCAGAAAGGCAGAGCAAAAAGAGAGAAGCCATGGGGCGAAAATAGGAGAATAAGGGAAACGCGACAAGCTGCCGAGAGAGTGAGAGAAGTGGAGAGAGAGAGAGATTGACAGACAGATACAGAGAGAATAGAAAATTGAGGGAGTGGATCCATGAAGAGGAGTGTGTTTCATTTTAGAAGAAGGAAGGTGTGTGTTTGTGTGTGTGTGTGGTAGATGGAGTGTGTGAGAAAGAAGAAAAAGGAACAGGAGGGAGAGTGTCTGTGAGGGTGAATTTGTAAAAGATTGAGGTTGTGTGCACTCCTCACAGAGTCATAAATCAAATCCTCACTCTACAGAGAAAGAGAGAGAAAGAGAAAGAAAGGGGGGGTGAGGCAAATAAGGGAATGAAAGAAAGGTGGGAAAAGGAGATATATAGGAGAAGAAGATAGACAAAAAGAACAGATAGGGTGAATAAACAAGAAAAATACTGAAGTAGAGAGATGAAGAGTGAAAAAACAGTGTATGTGAATAGAACGAAGAGTAAATGAGGAGAGATAAAAGAGAGAGAAAGAGAGATAGAGAAGAGAAAGAGGGAGCTAGAGAGAGAGAGAGTAGTAGTAGTAAAAAAGTTAGAAGTAGAAAAACAATCTTGGAGACCAGAAAAAGGCCTATTGATGCTGCATTTACACTATATGGCCAAGAGTATTGGGATACCTGTTCAGTCATATTTTTTTCTGAAATAAAGCTTTTATAAAATATATATACTGGGTAATATTGTACCCTGCTTTTGTTGGAGTAACTGTGTCTACTGTCCAGGGAAGAAGGATTTCAACTACATTTTGGAGCATTGCTGTTTTCAGCGACAAGAGCATTTGGGAGGTCAGGATGTTGCTTGATCACCACCATATCTCATCCCCAGTCCTAAATGTATTGGATCAGGGACCCACTATCGTTTGAGAAAACACAATTGTCTCACTGCTCCACAACTCAATGTTGGGGGTCTGTATAGCCCTCTAGTACACACATTAGTCCTATGGCTTTAGTCCTATTCTATTGTCAATACTTTCCTACAGGGTCGCACATCTGTGTTAGCAATTGCTGCAAAGTAAAGTAGGCGGATGCATTCATTAGAAGGGGTGTCCACATAAATTTGAAAAGTGTAAATAGAATGTACTAAATACATAACATAACATTCTGAGTAATTGTAAGTAATTGTTAGCAACTGTGTAATTACAATTGAATTAACATCAAACACTAAAATCATCTCTCTGCTCAGCAGGGTGCTGGTGCCGCTGCTCTATCTTTGTCTGTCTGTCTGCCTGTCTCTCTCTCTGGTTGTGGAGGTTCCGAGCCCCTGGAGAGAGCTCACTCTAGGGGGGACTGGGGGTGTCTATCTGCAGTACATCAGTGATGCTGGCAAACTCCTCAAGGCTTTCTCCCTACAGACACATCGGATACACACACACACACTACCCTTTTTTGGCACACATAAAAACACTACACACATCTGTTTAAGTGTGTTTGTGTGTGTGTAGTGTTTATAAAAACAGAGGCTTTTCTCACTGTAGCTGAGGTTAAATGATGGCAGTAAGGGCGGCTGGAGGACTGCCAGAGACTGAGAGAGAGAGACAGAGAGAGAGAGAGAGAGAGAGGTTCCAGCCGCTCCACACTTCCTCTAGATTACACACAGCAACCACAGACCTCTGCCCTAACTCTCACACCAATACAAATGTGTTCACACACTCACACACACCAAAATAACTACTTATCCTGTTCCGAATCCCTGATAAAGTAATCAAAATCGCTCAATTACATACACACACACGCGCGCACACACACGCCAAAAGAACGGAGCGATATATTTCAAATAAGGATGAATTACCAACTATTTTTAACCCTAATACCCATAATAAAGTGTACACTATCAAAAAACGCCGTCCACAGCCAGCCAGAGAGTGCAGAAAATAGGACTCTCTCCTGACCAGGCTGAACTGAGGGCCATGGGGGCAGCGGATTTAGATGGTTCAGCTGAATTTGCATTGCTGGAATGCCTGCTTACAGTAATATGATTTTTTTTTTAAATGTTTCAACAGTGGTGATGTTTTTCAGCACATTTGTGATTTCAGAATATTTTATTTACAGCATCTATCACTGACTATCTCTCATTACAGGGCATGTCACAATATTTTCAGATGAGTTTGTTGGTACAGACATCTGTTTTGGGCATTTTCAGTTTTACTGTGGCTTTTATATTGTTGATTTCGATGTCAGGATTACATTGTATAAGCCAAAAGAATTAATGATACTTTTTTTCTACCTTATTGTCTAGTCCTGAACAAATCTATGCACATACTAAAAGATACCGCAACCATCTGTGTTTAATAGTCCAAGCGGGCATAACTGACCCTGCCCTCTCAGGGTTGCTAGAATGGCTCTTCCAGTACTGGTCTTGTGATGGATTAATTATAACTCAAGAGCAAAAATTGGGCATGAACAAACTAGAAAAAAAATAGGATCTATATATATATATATATATATTTTTTTTTTTTTACAGATTTGTACTGTATTAAGCCCTTTAAAATGGCAAATTAATAATACAAATCTTATTATTTTTCTAATTCTTCATTGCATTAAACTGAAATAAAAGCCAGTGTCTCAGCTTTTCCAACCAAAGTGCAATCATTTGATATAAACCATATAACGCAAACATGCCAGTAAACCTAAACTTGCTCTGCATTCTATGGTAATTTTATTTCCATCCAGATGTGAGAGTTTTATCGTGGAGAATGCGTCCCCTGGATAAACTAATCCAGTCCTAACAAGACTTCCCGTGGGATGTGCACTTAATTCATTTTCCGTGTGAATTCCACTTAAAGCTCATTAGCTTCTCCCAAAGAGACATAGCGCAACACTCAGCGTCAAAATTCAGTCAGAAAGCAAAGGTCACGGTTCCCACGGGTGAGAACTGTGATGGGAGGGGCTTACCTCTGGGCTCCTCAGCCTGTTTGGCCAGCTTGCGGAGGGCAGCAGCGAATCCAGAGTGCGTAGACTGTGCTGCCGGGCTGCCATTGGGCACGATTGAGCCGTTAAGGGGCGACGGGGTGAGGGGACTGACCGTCGCCGTGTTGCGAGTCGCCGTCGAGATCATGCCTAGCGATGGTGACTTTGGCTCATGGCTCATGCCTGTGAGAAAACAGAGAGAAATAAAGACAGGGTAAGAAACAGGGATGATAAAGTGATTGTGTTTTAAGCTCGTAACTAAGGGTGGATTTGAGTCGACTGTGACACACTCACTCTGTCAGAAGCTGTTGAGTCATGTATTTAAGCGAACAGGCCCACGGCTACAAATTACACACTCATACACACAAACCAATTGTGCTTTTGTGAGCATGCCAAAGCGCAAAAGGCACATACACGCAGAGACACGCAGAGACACGCAGAGACACGCAGACACACGCAGACACACGCAGACACACGCAGACACACACTGGGACTGAATGAGCTGGAGGTCAGGGGTTATGCCCAAGGTCATTCACAACTTGAGATGTGAAGAGGGGTTGACGGTGTGTGTACAGAGGCATAAACACAAACAAAAGCAAGAGTTTTTTGGAGGGCTGAGTGTTTATTGCCAAAACAAGAGTTATGATACAATACATGATGACATACTGCAATACATTGAACAAGATTATATATTCCCAATGAGTTTTTAGTGTCATGTATGGGGATATCAGATATTTGTTACAGTCAGAAACTGCCCATAAATCACTGAAGGCAGTGTTTAAACCTCCATCTGCAATCACTCAAACTATTATTAAAAAGAGTACTGTTATTGATATTGCATTGCAAACCCCAGTACCACATTGATCTATTAATATTTGAATGAACCTATATTTATTACAGGTTCAGTTCTGATTCTGACCTGCTAGAGCGGGTTTGGAGACTGCTCCTTTACTACACTTTTAAAAACAATGTCTACGAAGGTTATTTAATATGATGCCACAGAATAACCAGTTTTAGTTTCACCAAGAGCCATAAAACTGTATATAGATCCTGTTTTAAACTGCTTTAAGCAATGTATAATGCTTCAAACTTGTATCATAAAAAATAAAAATTATAATAAAAATTTTAAGCCAACACCTGAGTTCACATATCATATATTACTATTGAGAGGGCTAAATGGCTGGATCTTCAATCAGTAACGAGCTGCATGATAAATCATCTTATTATGGAGGGCATGCTAATTACCAGTACCTGCTAATTAAGCTGTTTAATATGGTGACTGGATTCTATAACATCCTTCAGTCTCAGTGTACAAGAGAATCCACTGTAATTCATATTTGAGTATTCTACAATTATCCTGACTCCTCAGTCCAACACCACTCATACTCTGCCCTGAAATTAGCTCTGTAGTTTACACACATGAACGCACACACCTTATCACACCAACTCAACCCCAACAAAGGTATTGGATGCAGCACTGTCACCATGTCAGAGAACACAGTTCTAGCACTGCTCCTCAGATCAATTCTGGACTGAGCAGCCCACGCCTGACGTAAGGCATTGTGCCAACAGGTTCATATTTACGTATCTGCTTCGGACAGTCCTATTCTATCCCAAGCTATTGACTCTTTCTAAGCTATTGACTTCTCCTCAGGGACAAGGCAAGCTGTGTATGTTTACATATACGCTTTACATTCTTTAGAAGGGATGTACATTTGGACATGTACAAAATGCATCTGTTGGGCTGATGTAAAGTGGTGTTTTACCTCTTCTGTTTTTAGAGAGTGGGATTTACGAGCACTCCCTCTCTGCTTTCCAGCGCAGTGAAAGAAGACACCATGATGACAGCCAAGGTGGAATCCCCACACACATTGATACACACATACACACACATACACACACACACACACACACACACACACACACACACACACACATACATACACACACAGATATACACACATATACACACACAGATATACACACAGATATACACACAGATATACACACAGATATACACACACACAAACGAACATACAAGTTCCATGCGGGTTTTTGAGGAAAATACAACTACTTGAGCTAATCAGTCTAGCTCGCTGAGCTGCATTAGCTGATGCAGTTCATGATCACATCAGGCAGGTCTAAATATAGGCCAGACGCTGAGCACACAGGGACGACAGGAACCCGAGAGGAACCAGAGAAGCTGCTGAATTTGGGGAGAGGTGTGAGGTCATTTGGGCAGTGTGTATATGTGTGAATGTGTGTGTGTTGGTCTCCCAATGCTGTGTTTCTATGACGCTGTGAAGATAACCTCTGCTTCACCTACTGCACTCAGGCTGAACTCCCACTGCAATTAATAATGAAATTAACAATGTCACCAACGCTGCAGTGCAGAGCACTGAAACACAGCACTAAGCCTTCCACTGACCCCTACTGCCATCACTGCAACTGCCTTTACTGCCGCACACACACTCCAATACGATCCATAACACACACTACAACCAGTCACTGACAGCTAAAGTGAATATCATTGATTATTTGGCTTCCATGCCAGCTGCCAAGGAGTGGATCTACATATTAGGCAGCAAGCAAACTGTCAGATCTTGAGTAGAAAGTTGATGTGTTGGAAGTTGAGCATAAAGATCTGAGACACATTTTTGACAAGACCCAATCAAACAGTGACATCTACACAACTGTGTCATAACATCTCCAAAAACATTAAGCAAGTGTTGTGCGATGTTCCCATTATCCAGTGGTCAGACCTCAGATACCACCGAACACAGTCTTGCGGAGTCTACAAAATGGGCAGAAGTATTGGAACACCAGCTTTTTCACAGTTTTTTTTTTTCTGTCACCAGCCCCGCCCCTACGCGCGCACTGACTCGTGTTCGAACCGTTTAAAAGCATCGAGCACTTAAAATCCGAGGAAAACAGCAAAACAACAGTAATCGGCCCTTTAATCAGGCATTTAAATGTTTTTTAAAAAAGGTAAATAAGAGTGTTTTTCTGGGATAAAAAAACATAAATTCAGCTGTAACTGGTAATATCTGTGCTGAACTGAGGTGCAAAGCTTTCGACACATCCATTTACAACCATGTGGCTGTCAAGAATCAAAACATTGCAACATGACGTGTTTGATTTAATTGCCTTAAGTGACATTGCATGTCCTGCGATGTGACTATTGGGATGATGATGCTTAAACGATATATCATGCAGCCCTAGAACACAGTTCTACACTTTCTAATTCACAGCTGTCGCTAGGCATGAACGGTTCAAACAGGTTCATGTTTATTGACTCCAAAGGGACTCCTAGTCTATTGGCAATACTTCTTTACAGGAAGTAGACAAGCTCTGTATATCAGCAATAGGTACAACTTAAAAGTAGGTAAATGCATTAGAAAGGGCGCCACAAACACAGCACACTCATCTGAATTGTTTCAGCTCACCCACATCAAACAACATTACACTAGATACTACCACACAAGGAGTATGAGGCACACAGAGTTAAAGCACTATGCACTGTCAATTGACAGAACTAAAAGAACCATTACCATCACTATTCCCTTTCTCTCTCTCCTTCCCTCTCTGTCACACACACACACACACACACACACACACACACACACACACACACACACACACACGCGCGCGACAGTGCGTAGAATACTGGAGTAGGCAGATGGTCTCAGACAGGAGAGCACAAAGTAGAACATGCACTTTGGGAGAACGTCTGAATTCAGTGCAGAGAACTTCTGAGAAACAGTGTGTTCATCTACACCACACACACAAACTCACACCACAACCGGCACTTACCACATGCACACGGGCAGGACGCGCGCGCTCACACACACACACACACACACACACACACAGGAATTCACACTTTCAGAAACAGGCAACAAACACATACACTGCTTCACTCACACACACTCTTTTAAAGACACACACACACACAGCTCTACCACCTCCCTCTCCCTCGCTTACTGTGTAAAGAGAAAGCCGTGTCTGCTTACTGCACAAAAGACTGGAGCCTCGCTCACCCATCGCGGCATCTTCCAGCAAGCCTCGCTCGTCCAAGCAGCCGGGGAATCACCATCTTTTTCTCCTCCTCTCTCTCTCTCCCTTACACACACACGGGCACACTCACTCGCTCGCTCGCTCACTCTCCCTCTCTCACAAAGACTGTTTGGAGCTAATCTAACAAAGCAACACTCTCTCTCTCTCTCTCTCTCTCTCTCTCGCAGTCTCTCTCTTTTTTCTCTCTGCTTGCTCATTCCTACTCTCCCTCTCTCTCTCACTCTCTCTCTCTCTCAGAGAAAACAGAATTTCTCAGCCTAGCAGCTGCTGCAATGTCACATGACCCCCTTCCTCCTCCTCCTCCTCTTCCCCTCTCAACCTATAATTCCTCACCCTCTCAGAGATAACAGAGGCATGCTCCCACTGCCAGGGGCAGCCAAGCAAGGGGGGGGGCTATAGGGAAAGAGAGAAAGAGAGAGCGAGAGAGAGAGAGAGGGAGAGAAAGGGAGGGCTCTGCTGCCACACACTTCCATGGTCACCACATCTGACCTATTCCTTGTCTCTCTCTTTCTCTTTCTCTCTCTCTCTCTCTCTCTTCACTCACTCTCTTTTACTCTGTGTGTGTGTGTGTGTGTGTAAAGATAGAGCCGGAGGCAGAGGTGGAGGCTTGTTCTGGCGTGCACCAAGACCTTGCCCTACAACAACCTCTCTTTCTCTCCCTCTCCTTTCTTTTTTTCCTTCCTCTTATGCTCTTGTTCTCTGTTTACCTATTCTATCACTTTCTCTTTTCATGTTCTTTTCACTTTCCCCCTTTGACTCTTGCTCTCTCGTCTTCCTCAATCTTCATCTCTTGTTACCTGTTCTTCTTATTTCCTTTCCTTAATTTAATATATCTGTCTTTCATCTTTCTTTTCTCATCTATCTCTTTCCTCTATCTTTCTCTGCCCTCAATCATTATTTTCTCTGCCACACCCTCCCTCCATCCACACACAACTACACAAATGAATCAGACTGATCTTTATTTATCATACACCTAAACCACACTGACATAATATATTAACATAATAGTGTCGGGTTTGTAATGAAGAGGTTAAATCAGCCTCTTCTCACTGCCAGCATGGCCTACAACGACTTGTTTCTTTTACTCATTTCCTCCTTCCTTTGCTCAAAAGAGGGGGCATGGAGGTGGAAGGAGGGAAAGAGTGAGATAGAGGGAGGGGGAGAGAGATTACCCAAGAGAACAGCTACTCACCACCCGCAGAGAGCCAAGGGCCATGTCAACGACAACACACCACTCCGTTCAGTCTGACAGGCTATTCTCACACACACACGCACACGGACGCACACGCACACACACACCTACTGTGAGCAGGTATACCAATACACTTAGAAACACGGCTCCCCATCAAAGGCTGTCAACATGTTACCATCATATACTGCCAATAACACCACCACCTTAATGTAAGGCCTGATTTTCCCTGAAAAGCTTTCAGGAGATATCAGACTTCCACACACCCGGATACACTTCACTTCAGCGTTCTTTGATTGCACAGACAGATGGTGACACCACACTGGAATCTGGAGAACCTGATCAGGTTTCAGCTGCATCAGTCAGTCAGGCCTGTTCCTCTCAGTCACACAGTGAGAACCATCTGCCTAATATTGTGTCCGTCCTCCTCACGCCACCAAAACAGCTCGGGCCCATCAAAGGCACAGACTCTACAAGACCTCTAAAGACATCATGTAGTCTCTGGCACCAAGATTTCAACAGCAGCATTTCTCACTTTAAGACCTCCATGAGCATTAATGAGAACCATTAATGAACACTAGATTGGTGGTCCATCTGTAAAGAACTTTACGTAGGTACTAACCAATGCTCACCAGGAATAACCCACAAGACTTTCCAGATTTTTCAGAGATGTTTTTACCAAGTCTCTTATAGACACATTGAAGAACTGACTAGTCACTTGCTGTTAATATTTAAGATTACACTGCATTGACCAATTCTATTAGAAGCAGATATTTGTGTTCTTCTCATGTTATTAAGGCTGGTGGGTCCACTAGTGATGCTGGATAATGAATAACACTTCAACATATCTCAAAATTATTGGATGGAGCTCCATTACTGCAGATAACGCGGCACTATTGATCCACAGTTCAATGATAGGGGGGTTTACACCCCTCCAGCCAATGTTTGGTATTGCGTGCAGTGTCTACAGGTTCATATATAGCTAATTTAAAACATCCCATGTCACTGGCCAAAGATTTCTATGAGGACTATATAAGATGTGAGTGTACTGAACTTCTGGTATGCTTGAACTGCACTAAATTCAACAATTAGAATGCTGAATCTGAACACTTTTAAACCGGTAATTCTTTAAGTACTACTGGGACTAAAGCTACTTGTGAGTCAGACACATGGATAATTATTACATTATATTAAAATATGAAGTATACTAAACTACACATTTACCTACTACTGATGCCTGTTGAAAAAAAAATGGCCATAACAGCATTTTTGTTGTCATTTTAAGCCAATCAGTTTTGGTTTCCAAATATTTGTTGCATTCCTTATAACTATGCTCTGTGATTGCCAGTGAAAGAAAAATAATATAATTACCTATACAATGTTCTGCACCCTTTTCCCCAGCAGAGGGGGCTCTACTACTCTTTATGAGTGCAGCCCTATGTGGCCTTTGAGCTATGCTTCTATATCAACTTCATTCATCACCAACCTGCTGAACCCCCTTGCTAACTGAATAACTGTATTCACAATAAAAAAAAAGTGCCAGCCTATATTACACCAGTAATATTTTGAGAGTTTTGTTAGTGTACGTCATAAAATACTAGATTTCGCTTGTTTTATTGTTTAGATAAACTAGAACACTGATAAAACACACCGTACTCAGTATAGCAGCCTCTTTTATAAATGTTTTTAATGTTTTGCCAGTGCAGTTGGTCTATTACAGGTTTGACTGAGCAAATATTGTGATGCACATAAAGCAATGTGGACAATTATTTGAGTATGACTGTGATGCATTCAGCCAGGCTTAGCAGGAACACTCTCAGCCCTGTAAAAGACAAGCATTCCTACGCCAAAAGGGATAAATGATAAATAATAAAAATAACACTGCATTTTTTTTACTGGATGTTACTATTAAATATTATTATCTGATTTAAACAGAAGTCACTATAAGTCAAACATGTTTATATAGATACATGTAATAATACATTTGAGGGGCTTTTAAGAAAAATCTAAATACTTTCATTTCATTCTAAATCCTTAAGCATTAATACGGATATTAATATTCGGAATGATGCCAACAGGTTTAATTATTACTAATTTATTTTTTGTTATTTACCTATTTACAATTTATCATGACAGGCCTGTATGTGATTCTAAACCATGTTTAACACCACAACACCAATGCTGGACCCATATATAGTGGTGCAGCCCTACTGCTGAATGTGAACTACAGTGGAATGACTGGAGAGCCATTACAAGCGTATGTCTGGTTTGATAACATGAAAGCCCACACAGACTCACAAACAACAAACACCCACCCACAATACACAAACACACAACCCCCCCCTACACACACACACACACACGCACACTAATCCCCAGCGGCTCCGGTGTGGCCTGGCCTGCTGAGCAGATAACAGGCAGAGTGCCCTGGAGAGCCGTTAATCTGTAACCAGGAACAGATTTGCCTATCAGCTTGTTAAAAGAAGCCCAGCTCTGTGGACGCGTTTCTGCTATCTAGCGTAATGCATCTACCTCTCCTTACCAGGAAATTACCTAGTGTATGTGTGTGCGCGTATGTGTGCGCTTTTGCATCCCCGTGCTTATTAGATAGAAAAGGAGAGGCATCTCTGCAGCCACAAGGTCAGCATTTCAGCCTGAGGACTACACACACACACACACACACACAACTAAGAGGCTGAGGATAGTACACACACACACACACACACACTCACACACACACACACACATATACACACACACACACACACCTGACCTGGATGGACTGGTTCTATCAGAGCTGTTTGAAGAAATGTGAGGAGATGCACACATACAGTGTATACACACACACAAACGTAAACACATATGTATAGAGAGAGTCATAACTGGTTATATAATTACCTTAACCTGTATAAGATTACATTTAGAGAGAGAGTGAGAGAGAAAAGGAAGGAGAGAGAACACAAAAAGGAAGTTTCTTCTCAATTAAATCTAACTGTACTGAATCGAATCAACAGACAAATGTTAGAAAGAGAACAAGAGAATCAATCAAACTAAGTAAGTTCGAGAAATACACAAACAGAGAGAGTGAGAAAATGAATTAAACAACTGAAATCAACGGACAAACACAAGAAGGGGAAAAAAAAGGAGAAAAGAGAGATTGAATCCAGCTGAATTGAATCAAATTGACAAAAGAAACAGGAGAGGCAGAAAGAAGGGATAGCTGCATTGAAGTCTAGTTCACCATTAAATGATGAAAATGTGTATGGGTGTGTGTGTGTGTGTGTGTTAGTGGGTGTGTGTGCTCCATCATTACGCCCCAGGCCTGCATCCAGCTCCATTAAAGAGCTACAGCAGACAGCAGGGGAACCATTACAGCCTCTATCCACCTACTGCATTTTGCTATCTCACATACACACCCACACCCACCTCAAAGGCTTGCCTCCCAGATCCTACCTAATGCACTCTGCTGGCTAAAGATGAGCATTACAATACCACACATAATCACACAAAATCACACCCAAATTGGAGAAGGCCTCGGACTCACCGAGACAAAGGCCTGTGCTTGTTCTCGGCTGCTTGTGGACCAGCGGGGTGTTCGGTAATTCTCTCTCACTGTCACACACACACACACCTCCCCCACTCCTCTCTCTCTCTCTCTCTCTCGCTACCTGCCTGGCAGAGCACAAAAGAGAACAGCGGGGAGGTCTACCTTCCAAAACACACTGAGCTAAATCACCTCCATCCATTTTTGTCTCCTCTCTCATCCTCATCCCTCCCTCTCCTTTGTTGATGAACCACACTCACTGTCCCCTCTGCTGTGTCTACACACACCTCATAGGTCCTCAGTACTCAAAGCAGGAAATCTGGATAGATAAAAATACAATTCACATCAACTAGGTACACTGTGTGTCCAATTATCTGTGCACACCCTTTGTAATCAATGCATTCAGTCACATTAAGTGCCACCCATTGCTGACACAGATATGCAAAAAGCACAAACAGCTTACAGTGTAGTCCCAGCTGAGAAACATTGCCTATAGATTATAACTGTATGGTAAATGAACCTTTTGGCACCAACCATATGTAACTACTAATGACAGGTGTGGGCTGGACATCAACAAAAGCCCCCAGTATTGAGATGTGGAGCACTGAAACGATGCAATCAAATCCTCACAGCATTGCTTTTCAATAAATCTAGTAGACAGCCTTCTATGATCAGTAGGTGTCCCAATACTTTTGTCCACATAGTGTACATTAACACATACATAATACGAGATTAGGTCTGATACCAGAGAGCTAAAACACTAATTGGACAGAGTTTTAATTTCAAATGTAAACATTAGTGTGGACACAGCCCAAATCCAGGCCCAGCTGCTGGCCAGCCTGAATCCAGGAGGCGAGGAAGAAGAGTAGAGGGGCAAGGGGGGCCGCCGGGGAGCAGTGGGCAGGGCACTGCACCTGCTTGGGGTGAGAGAGCACCATGTGCAGCCTCCACCTTCTCTTACACACATTCGTGCACACACAGACACACACTCGAGTCAAGCAGCATCCTCAGCTGCATAGCATCAGCCTCCAGTTGCCTCTTTCTGAACAGGAGAATAATAACAATACACTGGTGATTCCAGGCCTTTCCAATGTGCAGCTCTCTAACACAATGCTTAATGTACCTCTCTCCTTCTCTCAATGTACATGTTGCTGGGTGATGTTTGTGGATGTATGCAAGATCTGATGTTACTGCACTGGTTGCACTGGTTTGTTGACACTGAGCTAATCAGAGTCAGTTCGGTCTTCTCTCTGCTTTTCTCTTTTTCAACTATTTCTCTCTCGCTCACTTTTTCTTTTAATTTGTTGCTGTGTGATGACTGTGTGGATGTATATGTCTCTCACATGCTCAAACTGTTGCTGTTTGGGGGCTTACTTGATTGAAGCCCCACCAGTCTGTCAAATTTGAACTAACCAGGGTCAGCTGGCACACTGGTACACTGAACAAAAAATAACAAAACGCAACACTTTTGGTTTTGCTCCAGGACGTTTCCTATGTACACAAAAAGCCTTTAACTCTCAAATTTTGTTCACAATTGGGTTTAAATCTGTGTTAGTGACCACTTTTTCTTTGCTGAGATAAACCATCCACCAGGTGCACCTTGGGCTGGCTAAAGTATAAGGCCAATTAAAATGTGTAGTTTTGTTACAAAGCACAATGCAAGTTTTGGGGGAGCGTGCAACTGGCATGATGACTGCAGGAATGTCCACCAGAGCTGTTGCCCATGAATTGAATGCTCATTTCTCCACAATAAAGACCAGAATTTGGCAGTATATCCAACCGGCCTCATAACCACAGACCATGTGTAACCACAACCTCAAAGTGAATGGTTTATCTCAACAAAAGAGAAGTGCTAATCAACACAGACTTAGACCCAAATGTGAACAAAATATTAGAGAAAAAAAAACTTGTGTACACAGGAAAAGTCTTAGGTCTTGCGTTCCAGATAAATGGGAAAAAAATGGGAAAAAAGTGTTGCTTTTTTATTTTTGTTCAGGGTACATAGCTTTCTCTCTGAATGTGTGGCAGCAGGTTTAGTTGAATCCAGTTTGTTGAATCTGGACTGAGTCAGTTGGGTCTTCTCCATCTATCAGCTTTTTTTTTTATTTGGACCAACCTGGGTGAACTGGATCCTCTGGGTATTTCCACCTTTCTCTCCATTTCTCTCTCTATCTCTCTCTCTCTCTCTTTAATATTTCTTTCTCGCTCTCTCTTGCTCAATTTGTTGCTCTGCTAAGGCTGTGAATGTGTGTGAGGTCTAACAGGACTGTGGGTTCCACCATTATTTCAAATTTGGGTACGCTGGGTCAACTGGGTTGGGTTGTTTTGTCCTCTCTCTTGCTCTCCCAATGTAATCTCTATCTTTCATTTTCCTTTCTCAATATGCTGTTGTTTAATGGCCAGGCATGATGTGAGAGCTTCTGTGACTATGGTCCTACTATTTTTACAATTTTCTGGACTAACCTGGGTCAACTCCCTCTTCTCTGTGTATATCTCTCTCGCTCCCTCATTCAATATTTTAAATAGTTGTGGATGAGTGTGAGGGCTTACATCCTGAGGTTTCACCCTCCTCGTCTCTCCGAGGTGCAGACGTCACAGCGGTCTCCTGCATTAATGGTTCAAGAGCCATCGCTAATCAAAGCTCTGGTGCTACCTGCGGTTTGCTAATTACTGCTCCCTGTACTCCGCCAGAGCGCTCTCAATGAAGGCCCCGCCACACACACATTCACGAACGCCCCAATTACAAAGTTAATAGCCTTGCAGAGAGCGAGAGAGAGACAGAGCTAGTTTAGTGGAAAGTCATGTGTGTCTGCACGCGAGTGAGCGCAAGTACACACAAGTGTGTGTGTGTGTGTGATAAATAGCTAGAGGAGGTTCATTTCTCTCTCCAGGCTCATCTGTAGACACATGCCGAGTGGGTCTCCATGGCCACACTCCGGAAGCCATGACCGGAATAGCGTGGCTCCTGGGTCCTACCTGGCACAGCGCTCCAATTAACGAACACCAGCCGCTCTGAAAGAAGCTAATTAACTGCTTCTCATTTAAGAATGAAAACTAAAAAGAATTGTGGGTAATGCAGTTCTTTATAATATGCTCAGACTGACCCCTTGTGGGCTATACTGGTATTGGCATTTGGCATGAGACCGTTAAATACTAAATACTGGTGGAAACGGAGTGGAATGCATGGGAGGCATTCTAGATATGCTGGCTAATCCTCACACAAACAAACAAGCAGGCAGAACAAGTAGGTAGTCACACTCTCTCTCTCTCTTTCTTTACACACACACACACACACACACACAATCTCTCTCTCTCTCTTTCTCTCTCTCAAACACATTCACACGCTCTGAAGTGCACACCATATGACATTCAGCTGATCTGGCATCTGGTTGTGGCACTTACATGCTGCTTATAAATGAATGCCTTCTCCTGCTCTTAGCCATCTGACTGTGTGTGTGTGTGTGTGTGTATGCTTGTGAGTATGTGTTTATTTTTTAAAAAACAGTCTGGGTGTGATCACTAAATAATGAATACCGGTTTGAGTGTGCCTGTGGGACTCTATGTGTGTCTATAATCTCATACTGGGGAGACGGACACCTGTATACTGGTGCTCAATGCTTCAACATCTAGCAGAAATCCCTGGACAGTGCAGACAGATGCCCCAATAAAAGGAGGATAAATATTTTAATTACAAAATAAACAATAAATATCCCAATGTCCCAATATTTTGTCCATCTAGTCTAGTTATGCAGTACTGAGATGCTAATATCCCAATGTACATATGACATTCCAGAAACAGTACTTAATGAAGTGCACTGCTGTAAATAAAAATCACACTTATGACAACGGTGCATATGCACTTGTTAATAAGCTGAGTAATATATAAGCAGCATCTGAAGTGAACTACGTAGTGTTACCCAACGTTACATAGTGTTACATAGGCACTGCATTATGCAGTTCTGGCAAGAGGTCTCAATCAGCTTCACCGAAGTTATGTTGTGCAGTAGCAGCATTTTGAAATGGAGTGGGAACGCCAGAAGCACCATTTTCCCTATTACAACGTAAGGTCAAGGTCAAAGTGAAGCATGGTGTGCACAATTTTAATATATAATTGGGAAATAATTACAATAATAATTTCTACAATGCTGGACTGTTTAGAAAAAAAAATCATATATAGCAGTTCCTGGCAGGATTAACAACACTGCTATAATTAAATCATCCTGCCTCCGCATGTAAAACTAACCCTATCCAAATAAGGCTTCCAACAACATAACAAGGTGCGCTGTTTATTATGAACGCCACACAGAATGTAAAGGGTGTGTTTATATCAGATTACATCATCTGATACAGTGATACGAGGTTTATCAACTTTTTTTCAACAGTGCCCAGCACCCGCGTGACCTCAGTCTCCTGGGGCAGAGGGGGTGGTGTGTTCTGGCCAAGTGGCGCGACACAGAGCACCGAAAGTGCCGGCATTCCTGCTGAATTAGCTGTAATTGATACATGAGACTTTAATGGTAGCTGCCTCAGGTTCTCCTACATATACACACACAGGCTAATGTCATCCTGCGGCAGAAGAGCTAAACTTCCATGCAGTGAAAGGGCCAAACACACCACACACACACAGCATGTAAACACACACACACACGTGCACACACAGCCTGTAAATGTTTCCAGCCAAAAGCTTTGTGAACTCAGCTGTGTGTTCTGCGAACTAGAGGGCGATAAGACAGTGTATGGGTGAGTGTCACAGTGTCCGTGTGCGAGAGTGTATGAGAGTATGTGTGTGTGTATATGTGTGTGTGTGTCTGTGTGTGTGTGTGTGTGTGTGTGTGAGTCTCTTATCTCTGACTCCAGTGTTGCTTGTGCTACGTTTGTTTAGCCACTGCTTATCAGCTCCAGAGGGATTAGACCGAGCAACTGTCAAACACTGTTGTTGCGTTTCTTAATGCCCTCATTCAGGCCCTGGACTGGGTCCTGCAGTGTAAAGCTCAGCGAGGGGCACTAGAGCACTCCATCTCCACACGCCCACTACAGCCCAGCAAAGCCCACTCACTCCAGCCATTCACATCTACAGCAACAAACACAGCTCTCCCACAGGCCCTGAAGATCCACTAGAAACAAGCAGAGCTTACCATGCAAGGACTACTGAGCTGCATTTTAAACCAAATCACTATTTACCATGAAACAGCACTAAATCACAACACCCATGTGAGCTCTAAATGCTGGGTATCAATTGACCAATGATTCACTATGATTATTTTGTTTGAATAAATAAATAACACAGTCAGTTACACAGTTTAGTCCATAATATTAGTGGTATAATAGATTAGAAAATTCACAAATCACATTTTTTTTTTCACAGATCAGATCCTTTTTCAGATAAGCTTGTAATATATCTAAATTTGAAATATTTTGTGGTATTTCTTTCTTTGTCTTAGTGACTTGATTTTAAACAGTTGATTTGTTACTTTATATTAGTATGATCTGTTTGTGCCAATCAGTACATTTACTGACCAATTTTCAGAGCTTTAATTCAGTCAGTTGGAGTCACGTCCCACTGATTGCTAGCACAACAAGAGAAATCTGATGGCGGTTAAAAGGTCCTGTTTTCAGGTCCTGGCTGCTGAATGCTCCTGCATGTTCAGGCTTATCTAGGGTCAGGGATAAGATCAGCCAACTCGGCTGAGGCCCTTCACTGCCACTGTTTACCATTCCACTGGGTATTTGCATATTCCACCCAGCCCCGTATTTGACTGAGGAGGGTAGGCAAATCAGAGCCGCTCTACGGCGCTGCTTTTTTGCGTGAAATCGAGATCAAGCGATGTGTAACTGACGACTGAGAGCTGCACGGTGCGACTGTCACCAGACTGGCAGCGGAAGAGCTCCTTCGGCCTGTCTTTCCTGTTTGTGCCCACAGTGTGCAGATGACACGACTGAGCATCTGGAGGAGTGATGCTGAGTATCAACAAAACACCAACCCCCAGAGGGCACTATCACAATCGCATACACACCCATGTATGGACACTTACACTTGTGTACTCACAAAGCATAGGAAGCACTGAGGCAAGGGGGTTTATATTTATATATGGCCCTCCTCTATGCTCTTGCCCTGCTAGGAACTTGTGGTGCAGTCAGTTTTCACCAAATATTACTCATCAGTTATGCTAAACATTTGTGACAGTTCAAATGAAGAAATGAGGAAGTTCATTGCTGAGTAATGTTCTAGTCAGTCCAGTGATGATTAACACGAGAACCATGCTATAGGTGGGAATTCTCAAGAAAAAAAAAAACTATTTATAACGTTTAATAACATTTAAGAACTGGTATTGGGAAGCAGACAAAGTAGATCTTAGAAGTTCACCCAACCATTGAGAACAATGATTATTGTTTTAGTGAAAGCTCATACACAGTTAAAGCACTAGTTCCACAGATATTATGGTATATTCTCATGGTCAACACTCACTTCTACACTGCACAATTAAAGTTTCTGAGAACTCTTCTTACTGTTGCAGACGGAGAACACAGTTTTTCAAAGGGGTCCAGAAGAGGCCAGAGGCACACCACTAGAAAACAATGGTAAAAACAAAGGATCTGAACTGGATCAGGCTGAAAATGAGAGCTAATCCTTGATGCATGTGACAGTGGCTGAATTGTCTTCTGTATATAATCAATTAGACTGGAATGTGACATGCCTAGAATACTGCCAGAACACAGCAGTGAAAACAAGTATCAGAACTGAACCAAGGTTGAAACTCACAAATACTTATTGCATTAAAATATGCCTGGATTGACCCTGATCCCAATCTATTGGATTTGATCAGGGCAACTGTAGTACATTGCCAGAACACACGGGTAAAACAAAGGATCAGAACAAGTTTAAGTTTAAAATAGCCAAAACTCATGAGACCTGGTGGGTGCCAAACAGTGCTCTGATAAAACACACCGGCGGTCCAAGAAAGTACGTCTGAACGGTCACCAAAACTGATCAACTTGACTGGATCAGACCACAAACAGTATATTTAGAGTGTCTTACAATTTTGCACTTAATCTAAACTCTAAACTTAATTCATTAGTTTCAACAGAATCATCACCAACCTTCAGTAAAGTTTCTCCACCCTCAAAACAGTTGCTACAAAAAGACATACTGGTGGGTGGAGCACACCTAAGTCAATTGCAGACCTTTTTTTTCTCCCTAGGTGGGAGTGAAGAGGCATATAGGGAGAATATGACTGAAAAGGGTGGGTGTTGGTACTACAGGCCTTTGCTCTCCATAACGTCTGTCTGCAGACAGGTGGTTTACGAAGCATTTACACAGCTGCCCTGCCACTTCCTGTTTATCTCTGCTTCAAACAGGCGTCAGTCAACAGACAGGCCGACCCCAATAGAGACGCCTCGAGACAACGCCTGTCCAAAGCTAAAGCATCCAAGAAGCACCACCAAATCGGTCACAGTCACATCTAGGAACAAAAAAGAGAAACTCCTGGCGAGAAAACACCCCCCTGACACCAGGATCTGACTGTGGTTTACATGATCGATTCACTAGCAAACCACACTTCTCTCACCAGAGCCCAAACAGCTTTTCTATACACTTTCCTGCAGGCCACCACCACAGAGACAGAGGAAGCTATCGCTGTTAATACTAGTCAAATACAGTCTCAGCAAAGGCAAATGTGCCATTTGAACACATGCAAACTCTTGGGGCGTGATAGAGCCAGCTCTAATGGGAGGCTTTTCAGGCATTTGCTTGTGATAAGAACATGCAAAACTGGGTCACCTTTTTCTTTAGGCTGCTAACGTAAACGCCAGAGATTACAGAGGCTGGCTTAATTACTCTTAGAAAAATCCACAGCTGCCTTTTCCAGCTGACAAACTGTCACCACATCAAGGCTGAGGCTCAGGCGCGCAACAGTGGTGAGGTCCAGGCCTGTGACAAAGCCAAACAATGAATATTTATGGTTTTCTGAAAGATGTGGGCTATGGAGATTATAAAAAGAAAGGGAGGGGAAAAAAACATATCTGCCATTTATTACATCAAATTAAATGGAGTGAAAATTGTGCATCAAGAACGATGACTCAAACCAATTAGCCAAGCTATTTTTAGATGTTAGTTTCAATTAACACCAATCAGTCGTAACATTAAAACCACCTGCCTAATGGCATGAACTCCACAAGACCTCTGGAGGCGCCCTGTAGTGTCTGGCATCAAAACTAATGGCAGATTATTTAAGTCTTGTAAGTGAGCATGGGAAAGCCTGTCACTGGTTCAATGGTTGCTTACTTTAAGCACTTTTAGTAGGTGCTGACCACTGGACACAAGGAACACCAAACAAGTCCAGCCTATTGTATATCTTAAACTGATCAGTGGCAGTCTTAGTGCTGGTCTATTACCAGGGCCTAAGTTATACACATCCAAACCTAGAATAGCTGAAAAACCCAAAGCCATGTATTTACTCAGCTCAACTGTTTTCAAAAGATCCACAAAGAGCAGGCAGTTTAGGTTGGTAAGCATGTGCAGCTGGATGAAGAAGAACTTTCTAAAGCTTTTAAAAATATATATCATAAGCAGACTCCAATTCCAATGCTTAAATTTCAAAATATGCTGTATATTTATAGGTACACCTGACTATATTTCACAATTAAAGTGTAAGTGAATATTAATTAGGATACATATGCAATATGTAATGTTTTTACTGTACAACCAAATCATAACTAACTTTACAGGAGAGGAAACTGCCTATTAACTTTTATTGGAATTTTGTAGCATTTCTAATGGTCCATTATTTATGGAATTCCAACACAATGGGACAGGTTAGTTCAAATTATGTAAACTAAAAAAATAAAAATCAACATGCATGTATTTATTTTGGGCAGGGATGATGTATATTATAATTTTCTTTAAAGTTAAGAAAGCTTTACCTTCCATCTGCCACATTTGTTGGTACTTTGGACACATGGTTTATGTGTAAAAACGATCATTTTTTGGCATGTATTATAAAATATGTATTACACACACAATAGTCTATGTTGATATACAGCTGAAAGGGAACTAGACAATGATACATACTTTGACATAAGTGTTTTTGACTAATAAGTGTATAAGAATTTTTATATGGGAGAAAGTAAAGATAAGGTAACTGTGGTCATAATTGGTCATGTATACTTATGGAACATTTAAGCATCTAGGTAAATAATAACAGTAAGCCGAATCTGTATAATCAAAATTAGCCTACGCTATTTTACAGTAAACAGTGACAAACCAACAAAAAGCGGCCAAACAAGAAGTGAGTGAATAATTTTCTCACATATGTCAGAGATGTGGTGAGGAATGAATGTAAATGCCTCAAGCAGGAAACACAAAACCACGCTTTTCAAGAAGTAAAGTCGGAAAGGGAAATAAACTGATTAGGTGGCAGTGTGTTAGGTTAGCCAGCTAGGTTACTTTGGGTGATGTGAGAACTTAGTATCTATCTAGCTTGTTGGCTAATGTACATGCTGTTGTAATCTTGCATATCATAATACTTTTTAGTCTCATCCACTTAACCTAATAACGAGATGTGTTCAGTTTGTTAAGATGAATAAAATAATAACTTCTCTCTAATGCCAACATGAAGTGATTCCAAAGCTGAGGCTACAGCTTCCAGAGAGTAAAGGGGGTTTGGCTATATTGCCTTCAAGTCCATCTCAGAATCTCCTACATACAACTTTGGAGCTTGTAAGTATGGCGTGATTACTGTTCAAGTAGTTTTGGTAACATTGGATTACAAACACCCTGTTTACTCCTGGTTTCTGCTGCAAATACTGTAAACAATAAATATATTGTGATTGCTTACTTTAAAATTTAAACAAAATGTCATTGTTTAAAAGCACACTATCATGTATGTAAATCTGAATTACATTTTATCCAATCAGAACAGCGGGATCTAATGACAGTATGACACTGCTCTCTAGCGTCCTTGGTTTTAACAACAATAAATGAACCACTGTGTCACCAATCAATACATGTAAACTAATCATTAAAATCCCTACTGTGTTTTTGAAAATCAAAACAAAATTGTTGCAATACCATATGATATACCAGTATCTATATTTTCCAACACCCCTGGTATGTGAATGAAAGAAAATTGAGGTTAAACTACTGCAGTTGTTAAAGTTAAAGTGACAATCTGTACGTTTTTCATATTTTAACTAGTTATACATCTCCTTAACTGAAAGACAAAGAATGTTACGTTTGCACCGTGTTTAATACAAAAAAAAATCACAACTGCAATTGAGAATCACTCAAAAAAATAAGAATATTAAGATTATTTTTTCTGCTGTTTTAAATTTAAATTAAACACCCCTAATCTCGTGACATATAGGGGTAACTTATAACCCAAACCACGAGTTTCCCCACTGGTAAAACAAGTTAAAAGAGTTTTTGTGTGCAGTCATTTCATAAATACGACATTATTTAGCCTTTTTTATATACTTATTGCTGTAAGCTTGTTAGTTAACTAGGTAGCTAACTAGCTAACTTAACTTAACAACCGCTAATAAACGCTAGCTACCTAACTAGCTAACTGACTGGAACTGGCACAGAGAGCTCGTTTAAATGTGACCTAGGTGGCACAAAACCAAAAACGACCCAGACGATAGAGTAAATCTTAGTAAATCTTTCAGTGTTTGGCGAGTAGGCTCAGCGGGGGCACAGTTAATGGTATAAATAAGCCTAAACCACTCACATTTTCTCTGGGTTTCGCTGTGTTTTAGACGCTGTCGCTGCCGCTGTGCCGGTTACTATAGCAGTTAACGTAAAATAAATTAGCTAAAGAACGAGCGCGCGTGTTCACTCGCTCACTCGTTCACTCACCCGTTCCCTCGACCCCTCGCTCCCTTGCTTATTGGCTTGCTCTTTGCTTTTACCAACTTCTCCTCCTCTTTCTTCTCAGTCTACCACCACCACATCTTTCTCTATCTCTTATCCGGGATGCTCTCTATCCCTCAAAAGCCACTCCAACACAAACTCACCGCCTAGCGGAGTAGAAATCCTCGTTTTCTCTTTTATAAATCCCGGTTAAGGCAGGCGCGGAGCTCCATTGCGTCCGTAAGCTTTGACTTTGTTGACACAGGAGAAGGAGCTCCGAGTCGACGCCGGCTGGCTGCTGGCTCGCTGTCCCGCTGAGAGGAGGAGCTTCCTGCCCCCGAGGGGGTGGAGGGTGGGGGCAGTGGGTGGTGGCGGTGGTGGTGGAGGGGGGGCAGAAGCACCTGCTCGCGCGTCCCGCCCCCAGAGGGCTGGACAGCACATTGTTACCGAGCCATGAGGAGGAAGAACAAGGCACGAGGAGGAGCAGGGCTTTAGATTTTCCCTGCATGAGCATGATGATTATTACATAGGCTACACACATTGTTTGTTGTTAGGCTATTTAGCCACAGAACCCTAATGCACTATAATGCAATATAATGCATTGCAATGCAATAAGATATCGTCACCGTCCAATTAAAACAACATCTTCATTTTTGTCCATTTTCAGTTCAATAAATAATTTGAACACACAAACTATCACTTAAACTGTATCAAAACTTATAAATTATACAATTTGACCTGAAATAAACTCTTTTTGCATTTTCTTCTATTGAAAGGTTTAAAAATATTCAATTTTTAGTTTACTACATAATTTGAACACCTGAACTTCTTAATAATTGGACAAATATAAATTCTACAAATTAACATGAAATAAACTCTTTTTACACTGACTTCCATTTTAAGTTAACATGGTTTTACAGTATCCTGTAATTTTGCTGTTTTGGAGATACATGGACAGGAACAAAATGTGGCATTATCTAGCAGCATGGCTAAGACAGTTAAACTTGCATGAGGGGTGGCAATAAAAACAGGGACCAAGACTAAAAAATATTAAAGAAGGGACTGTATCATGGAAATACTACACTGTGTCACTTTAAATTAATTAAACTAAATAAATTGAATATATTAATAATCTCATACATAATCCCATATATTGAAAATATTATAAATCTTTTTCATATAACCACATTAGACCATATGCTGGACACTAAGCTCCAAAAACTGTCTGAAAAAAAAAAAAAAGATTGTTTTAAATTAATCGCTTTAATCTATTACCATATGCAAACAGATAAGGGACAGCAGCAGCAGCAGAGAACACTTAGAAAGAGCATTCCCCAAAGTTGCCACCAGGGGCCAGCCATCCACCAAAAGCAAGCCGTTGCTCCACTCAGCCCGGGCTGCTCCGGCACTCACTCCCTATCAATGGCTTTATTGTGGACAAGCAGTCAATAGGGCAGTGTTTGTTAACATGGACATCACAAAGAGCAAATCACTCCCCTGGGACACAAACTGCACGCAAGGCGCCTGGCTTCTGGCACCGGTGCAATGGATCTCTGTGTTCGGTGTGACTGAAACTGTCTGTGCTCATTCTTTAATATTCAAATTGAAGGAAATTCATTCTTAACAATTAGACAGGGGAGTAAATAAAAGGACAGGAGGGCAGGAAAACACACTCTTACGGTGCAGCTGAACCGAAACAAGAAGCTGATGAGATGCTCTTTATACCCGGAACAGAAGCAGCGAGAGAAAACAGAGCAGAAGTGAGCTGCGCTACAACGAATATGGATTTCTGGTTCAATAAGGTTGCATTAGAGAGTCATGAATAAATAAATAAAACAATAAATACATGTGTTTAATGACTGGCATGGTGCCTCGCTGTTTAGCGAGCCAGGCTGCTGTTCTTTTATCGGTTTTGAGAGAGAGCCCAGTTAATCTACGGCCTGCTTCCAAACAGAACACCAGGACGTGTGTTTAACCTTCCAGGAACAGGGGCTGCAGCCTCGATTAATGCTGGATATGATCCCTGACAGGGAAAAATGCTTTTAGTCCGCAAGTAATGGCTCTCCTCTGAACCCCAGACATTTTTCTTCTGACACTTTTGAGCACCTTCCTTCACCAATTCATCACCCAGTCAGTTCTATTCCATACTGGGCACCTTTGTAGCGCAGAATGAAAAGAAATAATAACAGTGTTGAAAGTCATTCATTGTGAATGACACCAGGAAACTAATATGTGAGATACACCCATCAGACACAACAGTGCAACCACCTGCTTGATATTGTGTAGGCCATTAAAATCGCTCTGACCTGTCAGAGGCATGGACTCCAAAAGACTAACATAGCACTTTTAAAAATAAAGGAATGCGGCCATAGAAGATTTATTTTTGCTTCCAAAAAGAACCTATAGATATTTATGTATTATAGACATATAAGTGTAAAGATCCTTTCTTCAATTTTTCTTGATAGCCTACAATTTAGGTTTAAAGTTGAAGGTTCTTAGCATTCACACATCTGTTACAAAAATGGTTCCATATTTTTAAAAATAAAAATGGTTCTTCTATGAGAAACATTTGTAGCACATTAGCATCAGATACTGTAAGTCCTGTAAGTAGTAAAGTGTGACCTCTATAAGCATTAGTGAGCATTGGGTTCCTATGACTACATTGGTTGCCCTTCCTTAGACCACCTTTGGTAGATACTGATCACTGCACACCATGAAGATCACACACAAGATCTGCCTAAAGTTTTGGAGATCTTCTGACCCAGTCATCTAGCCATCACAGGTCATTTAATACTCGTCAAAACAAAGATTCATGCACATCCAATTAAAGTACCTGAAAGTGCCATCAGAACCAGATAATACATCTTATACACTTCACCTGCCAGTGTTTTTAATGTTATGGCTGATCAAATGAGCTAGGAACTGATATGTAAGCCTGTATACAGGCTCGTAGACTCTTAGGGACCTGAGATGTTAAATGGATGTTAGACAAAAGGAAGAAGTGCAGCCTTTATCACATATTTTTCTGCTTACAAAAAGAGAGTCTTGGAGGCCTGGAGCTGTGGGCCGCCCAGTCGGAGTGATAAACTGTAGATAACCTCCCTGCAGGGCTGCTATCAGATGAACTGGGAAGATGCCGGTTTAATTGCTTTGTGTGTGTGACGGTGTGGAGGATGGGCCTCCCTGGCGGGACGGGCTGTTTTTTGGGGGGGTTAGGGAGGAAATTGGGACTCTGAGAAATATGTTTTGCTGTCACACGCTTCCGAGACACTGCTCGTCTCTTCGGGTATCCTGACCCTCACTTTTCAGGGATTTCGGCAGGGGAAAGGGCAAAGTAGACTTCTGAGAGACCCCTCCTCTTGTCAAAACATCAGAAGTGTATCCCTGGTGGAAGTGGAAGTGTGTGTGTGTGAGTTTGTGTGTGCGAGAGAGAGCTGTCAGGTTACTCATCCATCTGAAAAGCTAGCGCTCAACTCTCAGTGACCCCAAGGGAGAGCAGGTAGAGTTGACTACATTATCCTGACAAATGTACAAACACTGTATGCGTATGCTTGTGTGTATGTGCGTGTATGTATGTGTGTGTGTGCAAGTGTATGTCATTATAGCTTTAATGTTACTGTCTGCATTCCTTTACCTTCAAAGATAACCCTCTCGTCTCAAACATGGAAACTCCTACCATTGTAAGAGTATTGAATTTAGGGTGATAAATCCCATAATGATAGAAAATATTATTTATCATCATTATTATTTGTATATTACATGTGCATAGGAGCTTCCTTATTCATTATATTTATTTAACAAAGGTCTTTATACACTACCATTATTGTTTATTTTTATTGTAATAAATATAAATTGTAATTTATATTATACAAAACAGAATAATACACTATTTGGACAAAATAATTGTTCATTGTTCATTTTAAAAGGGTATATCTAGCTGTTGTTAAATGGTTCTGTATAAAGGCTTTGAACTAGATTTTGGAGAATTGTTGTGAGAATTTGATTGTGTTCAAAGGCAAGTGAGTATTAGTGGATTCAGAATGCTTGATAATCACCCCCGCCTTCTCCACAACTCCCCAAATCATCCTCAACTCTAAAACTAATGGAAAATCCAATTCTACCAATGCGGGGGGCACTTTATACCCTTTATTTATTTATTTTTCTGCTCCTGTCCAGAGTCCTATACTATTGGCCGTACTTCTTTACTCCTTTAAGACTAAAGAAGTTAATTTTGTACTTTAAATGCTTTTATTCATGGTTTAAGACTAGTCCTGGCCTTCACTGATTCTTTATGAAGATTCAGTATTAAAAGGAAAATATGAGAAACCATAATCTACAGCTAGATTAATCTCTGACCGATCCATAGTGTATATCACTGTTTAGACTCTATCCCCCACTGCACACTGCACCCCCCACCTCCATAAATGTGACGGCAAGCTGAACAATCACACAAAGTAACAGAAACTTGTGTACGTGTGTGGCCTTCACAATTTACACCCTCTACCACAGTGCTATTAAACATTCATACTTTGTCAGTTTCCAAAAATTATGTTTTTTAAAAAAACACACACATTTACATTTAATATTCCACAGTGAACAACATTTGGTGGAGTGTAATTACCAGACTGTGCGAAGCTGCAGGTGCATCACAAGTATGAATGCCTATGGGACATTTATACCCTCTTTCCTTCCTCTTCTAATATGCCTCCCTCTCTCTCTCTCTCTCTCTCTCTCTCTCTCTCTTTCCACTGAACTGCTCCATGCTGGCCTTGGGCATGCTTCTCTTAATTCAATAAAGGGGCTTAAGCTTATGATGAGCTTTTGAAGGATCTCGCTGCTGTTAAATTCATTACAATATATCACCCACAGGAGACAGGACCTTGTGGGCATGGAGTGGGCTGTGCATAAATGAATGCATTAATGAATAAATCAAAAACAAAGAGAGATCCTCTGCCTCTGATCCCACCTTGCTGTCCATGCAGAGGGCTCCAGGAGCCTCTTAACCTCTCTGTTAGATCTCCACCATAACAAAGGTAATAATTTCCTTCATAAATATGCATTATGAGTGCGTTATGATCATAATTTAACTCTTATGTTGTCTGGTATGTAGTGATCTATAAATTAAAAATATACATATAAGTGGCTATATAGTGTGCATACAACACAAAATAGCAGTGTGTATGAATGTTTGGCGGACCTCGATGGGTGTAACACAAGCATTTATAGAAAATAGTTGGTGGAAATAGCTTGCATATATTGCTTCAAATTTGCATGGATACAACTGCTGGATACAAAAGTCGGTTTTCCTAGTCCTAGTAGTAATATGATGGACACTAACAGTTCAGCGATATGTGCAGGATGTCCTGTGGCCTCGCGTTACCTCTAATGGCAGGGTTCCTATTTGCATTTTTAAGCAGGATAATGCTTGTCCACACACAGCAAAGGTTTCCCAGGAATCAATCTGTATATATGTATATTAGACTGTAACTGCCCCAGTCCTGCTCCAAATAGCAGTGTCTGTGGCAGCATGGAGACAGGATATTGGTAGGCACAGTGAAAGCATGTGGGCCTCTCGTGCTCCTCCTGCTGCTTGCTTTGTGTTTGAGGATCAGAATGCCTCCTTCACCTCCTCTTTTCTCCTCTGCCCTCTGTGTGCAGAAAAGCTCACAGCTCAGACCACCCCCTACTTCTCTCCTTTTGTACACACTACAAGTATCAGGCTTTTGGGGTTCGCTACACAGAAAAGAGGGGGACAGAAAAGACCCTCGGCCTCGAGAGGCCCAGCAGCCACTCCCCAGAGCTCTGGACAAATATGAAGTAAACGCCAGGAGAGGCTGAACTGTACACTGCCCCTGCAGGCCTGTGTGAAATAGAGAGTCCATTCTTAATTGAAACTGATAAGTGTTCTTATGCCTGGTGATGGGATGGGGTTTGGGAGGTAGCTTTGTTTGCTAAGTGTTCAACTTCACCACCACACCAACCAATCAACAAGCCAGCCAGTCAGCCAGCCAGGGTAGACCTGCCCCCCCAGACTGGGTTAATCCTCCATGGGCCCCAGAGAGAGTGAATATAAAAGTGCCAGGGTTCTCACAGGCCCCTGGGGGCTTCTGTTTCCTGCCTCAGGGTAGTGTTACTACATTAGCGCAGGGGTGGGAAAAAACGCGCAATTAAGATGCTAAGGAAATGCAAAGCTGGAGGATGAGGAGAGGATAACAGAGAGGCACTTATTTCAAGATGAGAAGATCTATGGAAATGACTCAAAATGACTACGCTGAAAAATGTTCCATACATTATCAAGCACCAATTAGCCACAGCATTAACACCACCTGTCTTATGTTGTTTAGTCACCAAAACAGCTCTGACCTGTTGAGGCATGGACTCAACAGGAGCCCACCCCATTTCTCACCCCTACTATTAGCAGTGCTTCATATGCTCCATTTGCTCTATAGGCTCCATTTGCTAGCTTCTTGTTGATTTTTTTAGGTTTCACCTTAAATCATGCAGCAGCCTCAGAATCTGACAGAATGCAACTACTATGACATTTAACCCCTTAACAGACTAATAATAAATCCTTTTCATTTCCTCTGCAGTAAAATAAGGTTTTTACTTTATGAAAACTTTGAGGACTTTGGAGACTCCTACAGGACACTTGGTGAAGCTGCCACTCTTGACACTGTTGTATAATTTCAGATCAGTAAGAAGAAACTTTCTGCATATTTGCTTATAGACATAGAAACTAGAAAAATAAAAGGTTTGGAGGACATTAAATGTTTGATTTGTATTCACTAAAATACTGGTTTTAAAAAGTTTAGGAAAGTGCAAATTGTATTCTTTTTTATGCATCATATTTTGCAGTTGCAGATTTACTTTAATGTTTTAAAATATTTCCTCCTACAAATAAAAATAGGATTTTCTGTAACATTTCTTTTCAAACATGAAACTTCATATTAAATGCTTAAACAAAAATCCACAAGATACTGCTTGATATTTTTAATGCTTAGTCTAAAGAAATTTCATAATACATTAAAATTACCAAGTGCCACTGGAACCACAAAATCAATGTTATTCACTCACTCACTCGATCAGTGAATTTAATGTTATGGCTATTTTTGTATATTTAATTGTTACTTCTGTCTCCTTCATAAATACAGTGAACAATATGCCATTTCACTGTTTTACTCTGACATCCAGAATTGTTAATTTGTTCAGAATAGTTTGACACTATTTGACTTATGGTGATATTTATCTTGTAAAAAAAGAAAATCTGTCGCTTCTTGATTAATCAGAAGTGCATGAAACATAATCCACAAGAGGACGATAAATCATGCGGTCAGAGCTTGCGTCGAAATTTGCTCAGGAATTTACTTCAGGCTCATAATCTATTAGTCAGACCACCTACAGCACTTATTTTTGTTGAGGTTTATTAGCCTGTCAACACAGTTAAGCATCAAACATGCACAGGGTAGGTCTGGAACAGAGCCAAGTGTCTGATTGATGGCTGCATGGAGAGAATGTTAAATCTCTTGTTATACACCAAACAGCCATAACATTAAAACCACTGACAGATGAGGTGAATGACAACAATGATCTCGTTTTAATGGTGCCTGCCAGGAGGGATGTGATCTGCATATTAGGCAGCAAGTCAAGAGTCAGTTCAAGTTCAAGAGACAATTTGACAGAAAACAAACTATAGTGACTGAACAATTGGGTTAAAACATCTCCCAAACCATGGTAGGTATTGTGGGATGGCCCTGGTATGTCATGGTTAGTACCTACTTAAAATGCCTAATGAAGCGACAAACTGGTTGGTGTGCAAAGTGGATAACACCACTACCTGCCATTGAGCTACACCACCATGTAGGAGACTGGAGATCAATTCCATCTCTGGGTGACTATGCTAAGCCATGCCAATAAGTCATTGGACAGGCTTCTAACACTACAGTGTCTTACCTTTGTAATAGAAGTAACCTTGTGAAATCAGTCAGAATAATGGCATCGGTTACATGTCATTCTGAAAGGATCTGCTGCTAATGTTATTCTTGGTGCCAGATACCACAGGAGACTTTCAGTGGTCTTGTGGAGTCCACTGAACCTTGATGATTCAGGTCTGGTTTGGTGAGTACACAACATTAAGCGGGCAGTTGTAATGTTATGACTGAGGAATGTACACATAAATAAAAAGTAAACTCGACTGAGGATACAGGATTTTAAATGAATATAAAAAACATTTTATATTCTCTATATATTTTTTCTATACAGACAGCATCTACAATTAAGAGATCATCACAAAAGATGGACGCTGGTGACACACTTCAAAGCCTCAGCGGGACTGATAGGGTCGAGGCGGGGTGTTTTAACATAGAGCAAAGGTGTTTGTAACAGAGAGCTGTGCGCTTTTATCTTGTACGGGATTGTGTGTGTGGGAAGGCAGATGCAGGCATTAGAGAATGAAGGCCTTGCTATCATTAAACTCCTCTCTGACCCGATGCTCTAGCCATCCTAATGCACAGCTGCTGAAGAGGCAGCCATTTCCCTCACATGCAAGACTAATACTACTACATCAAAGATCTCCTGGCTTTGCTTTTCTATCTTCTATAACACACACATGAATAGTGTGTATACCATAAACATACTTTCTTTTCTCGCTTTACACACTGACACACTGGTATCTGTATGTGGCCGGTGTGTGTATATATACCCACTATTTCTATAACTAGACATGCAGTTATGTCTCAAGCAGATACGTAAATGATTACAGGTGTAGTCTGAATAGACACTGGGACTTGCCCAAAAAAGACTCTTTCACAGGCTACTTTTGGGTAGTGTACCTCCTGGTGAAAGATCACTGACTGCTGACATATCTCAACACACTCAAATACACCTTGCTCAGCTGACAGACTTTAAAGAGGATGCATATTTGGAATTAGAAATGCAGAACTGTTCATACTTAGTTTGAATTGCCCACCATTTAGGTCATCTATCAGCTAGCCATCATTGCCTTTATTTGCAATGGTGTGAACGAAAACCCTGGACTACTATAGACTGGACCTGTAGCATCTTTATTGACGAATCAATGTTTTGTTTGAGATCTTGCTTGGTAAACATAAGGAGCTCTTTAATCAATCCAGACAGAATGTCTCAGTTGAGTTGATTCATAAATCAATAGGGTAAAATGACTTATTGAATATCAATCAATTCACACATGTAGCCAAGTCACTAACCACTACAGGCTTTCTGTTCACAAAGAATGACCTATACTGGTGTCTAACATGCTGAAATTATATTGCATCTTAAATAAAAACAACAATGCAAAGCACATTTAGAAGGGAAAAATTCAGGAGATAACAGAATATTCTAATAAATGTCATCAATGTGCATCTGCTACCAATTCCTGCAAAGCTACATATATTTAATTATAATTAATAACAGGGTCTGCTAGGTCCCATGAGCTTTTTCTGGTTGGAAAAGGTTTTTTCCTAGTTAGCTGAGCAACTGTGGTGCTGCTAATGGTGCTGTACAAGAGCTACTGCAAACATGGAGATACCAGAAATGCAAACTTAGTCTTTGTCTGCTTATTTACACATCACTAAACTAAAAACTAAAAACTAAACAAAAAAAAAAAAGATTTTGAGCTGCAGAGAAGCTGATGAGCTAAAATAAAATTAAAATCCTAATTAAAATCACCAGATTTATTCACTTCAAAAAGAAACTGCACCACAGTGCATATTTTTAAGCATGCTTGAAGCAATTACACATTCTCACCAAAAAACTTTAGGAAAAAAACAGATGTCCCAACACTTTTGTCCATATATGTTAGTGTATTTATATAAGTGTATTTAGTATAATGAAACTGTAACAACATAAAAAAAAAACATACACACTTTAAAACCTCACTAAAGCCCCTGACGAGGATGCACCAGAATACGCCACCCTGACCTTGGAGGTCAAGAGGTCAGGGCAGAGGTTCAAAGAAAGGAGAAAAGGAGTGGGTCCTCAGTGATGGACAGCAGCAGATGATTAATCACCTCTTAGAAAATCTTCAGAGAGAGAGAGAGAGAGAGAGAGAGAGAGAGGCCAGCGAGACGCTGAGGAGGGAGGGCAGGAGAAAAAAGCCTGCACAGAGGGGGTCTGGTTTGAAGGGATTATGAGAGTGCTGCTCAGTAATCTGTGTAGTATTTACTGTACACGTCTCTGTAAATACCCCGCCGTACTGACACCATATGCTGTCTCTCAGAGAGAGAGAGAGAGAGAGAGAGAGAGAGAGAGAGATAAAGAGAAAGAAGGAGAGATAGATGGAGACCCTGAAAGGATATTAACAGCCTGTTCACTCTAAAGAAGTGAAGGCGTAAAGGGGGTAAGACAGCAAAGTTAATATATATGGAAGTATGGAATCTGTTTCATAAACATGATCTTCACCCCTGTCCACTCTTCATCCGGACTGTGGAATGTAGTGTTGATACTGTAGGTGAGGGCAGGCAAACTGTAGTAGGCTACTTCTACATTCTTTGGCTTCATATTAGGATAGCACAGTGTAACTACTCTGCTGTAGTGGGCTAATTCTGCAAATAGAAGCACGTATGTTTAGGTTTCAGCAGAGGGGGATTATCTGGTTCCATTGGCACCTAACAAGGGGTGGAGCTACATATTAGGCAGCAAATGAACAGTCAGTTTTGGTTGAAGTTTATGTGTTTGAAGCTGAATGAAAAAATCTGACTTTTCTTGACAAGAACCCAAGCACCCAAGACTCATTTGACCTTGTTGACACCTAGTCACTACTAGGGCTGTGTATTAGCATGAACTTATGCAATATAATATGCACCACAATACAAGGCTTAAGATTTAATATACACATATATACATCGCAATATACTCAAAAACTATATATTGCGAGGCGGTACCACTTTAAAATAAGACTACCTTTATAAAGGGTTTATAAATGGTTTACAATTAGTTTATTAATGGTTACTAATTAGGTTGTAAAAGCCTTAAAAATCATTAATAATCAGTTATAACTCATACGTAGAAAGGGCAACAATGACCTGTTGTTTGCCAAATAGTGAACCCACAGCCATCTATATTGTTGCCCTTTCTACATATGTGTTATAACTGATTATGAATGATTTTAATGCATTTACAACCTAATTAGTAACCATTAATAAACTAATTGTAAACCATTTATAAACCCTTTATGAAGGTAGTCTCATTTTAAAGTGGTACCTGTAAGGCAATATAATGCAATCAGTGAGATCTAACGATGAGTACAACACTGCTATCTAGTGGTCAGGTTGAAACACAACACAAAATGAACCACTTCTGGCACCAATCAAGACAAGTCAGGACATCCATATACATCATACTTGTGATGAACACAGATGGAATTTGGCCTATTCCTTTAACCCACCATACACATGTTTACACAGCTATATACTGTGGTTTAAGGTCACCTTCTACAATATGTTATATTAATGATAAATTATAACATAGCATTATTATTTTTTCATCGAACACACACATACACACAGACAAACACAGACTAAATGGGAGGAGAAACTGCCTCCTCACCCCATCTCACAGTGCTGTGGGGAGGAGTGGGGAGAGAGGACTATTAACAGATGTAGCAGTAATAGCTGAGAGAGTGCAGGCTGAGCTGGAGCCACTGACCTGCCCATTAGCCTGCTCCCTTCTCCTAAGCCCTTTCATCGATCACTCCGCCACACACCATTGATTTAGCAAACCAACCGAAAGCAAGGTACTTATAGCCTCTCGCTCACTTACTCCCTCTCCTTCCCTCAATCTCACCCTCCCTCTCTCTCTCTCTCTCTCTCTCCCCCTCTCTCTCACACACACACACACACACACACACACACGCATGCACACAGTTATTCGTTCACTGAATGTCTGCAAACCAACCACAAACACACAGTTTAACACAACGTCACATCTTAGAAATTTGTCGGAGGATTTCTGAGATTTTATTTGTAAAGTAAGTAATGTAAATGTAAATAAAAGTAGGTCTGTAAAGTTTTCATTGGTCTCTTTTAGTTATATTATTACACAATGTAAATAACAGAATTTTCAAACCATAAGATAAATAAATTAAATTAATTTTAATTAAATTAAATTTATTTTTTTACATTGAATTTAGTAATACTATACCGTACAATATTGCTGTAATCAAACCTTGTAATTTGCCAATATGTTTCACCAACCAAAACCAACTTTGACCAATATTTCCTTTTTTTCCAATTTGACATGCCAAAAGTCATGAGATAGCGCTACATAAATTGACTATAAAGTGTTATCCTAGGGGATGGCTATGGAATTATGTGAGTTGGTGTGAGGCATGATAGTGGGTGCCACATGGATGGGGCATTCCATTTCTGAAGCTTTGTTGGCATGTATCATTCCTCAGATATATAGTTAAAGATTCACAGTGTCACAAGTATCTCAGGAATATGTCATAGAAGGCTAATATTACCACCTACAGTAGACAGCACGGTGAAGTGTAATGATTGTGACCAGTAGCATCTGGCTACAATTGTCCATGTGAACAGAGAAGTTACATATTCGTTGCAGGAGGCTTCAGTACAGTGTTCTTTAGCTTCTTTTGGGACATAATTTTACTAGTTCCAGTCCCATGATTTAGCATGTCAGTGGATACAAATTATATATGTGTAGAATACGTGAAGCACAATCTGCACTATATTTTCCACTATCACTAAGAATACTGTATCTATTGAAGAGCAGAACACCCTTTTTTAGCATCAGGTCATTCTGATGGGAAACACACCTTGCAATCATCACAGTCCTCATTCAAATGAATTCCGCCTCTTGTGCACTGCACACACACTCTCACACACACATACACACAACCCCTCCGCTCATTCAGAGCAGTGTGCTCTGCGGCTAATCATTACCTGTCATTAAGAAAGCTCTCAGATCACAGCCACCGTCTCCCGAAACAAAGCTGGGCCACTCGGGCATCGGCGGCACGGGACGCTTCAGCTGTTTTGATGGGGCCGGTTAGCGCCGTGCCAAAGCTCCATAGACAATAACTCAGAGTAATTAGCCCCCAGTGTTCTCACCTCGCGCACTAATCGCTGAGATGGAATGTTCAACCTCGGAAACCGTCTGCTCCTGTCATTAGCGGCCCAGCCGAGAGGATCCTAATGGATATTTTAGTGTATGAATGATGAGGACCCCGAGGTAGACGGACAGTGTAGGCCTGAATCTGAGTGTCAGTATCAGCTCCAGACGTGGGGGCATCTTCAGTACATTCCACTTCAATAACTGAGTGACTAATGTGACTGAGATGATATTTATCATAAATTTGCTTGGGTAATTGGAGTAGTATTGATTTTATGAGAGCTGCAGCAGAAGAAAGTCTAAATCCACGCCCACATTTCCCACAAATCCAATAGGCCTTCTTCTTTGTCACTGTCAGGTTCTGTTTTTCTTCTTTTCCTTCAGAGTAACAGAGCTTATAATCCTGTAACATTTCACACGATGGAAGCTTCCTAGAAATGCAATTACAGTAACAAGGTTTGCTCTGGAAGCGTCACATTTAATTCTAAGGTCACCATCACTGTTGCTCTTGTGAGGCTGTATGCCATCAAATTTACCTGACAGCAATATTTCAACAGCCTAAAGTCTTTCTAGAATAACATAACTTAGTAGACAAGTTTCAGAATATACCCTGGATCAGCAAGTGTCTACAAACATCTTGACATGGGGGTTGTGTTCCAATCCAAAGACAGCCAATCGACTAAATAAACTGCCTTATAGTCCAAAAAAGTGAGACAGACAGCAGATCACTTCAGCTGCACCCCTTAAACATGACAATCTAACAGGTGTACATAACAGGGTTTGGACTTCAAGTCTCTGACGCCAGTTCAAGATTAAGACCTATTAAGAACTATTGTACATATGATCTGGCACTGGCTGACTGAGATAAGAGGCAATAAAATGTGACAGATCACTTTCTGGCAATTTTCACTTATCCTTAAAATAAATAAATTAATAAATATATAAATAAAATCAGTGCTCAAAAATAGGAAATGAAGGCTCTTGTAATCAGTGATGATCTCAAGAACAGTCTGAGGGTTACGATAGTGTCGTCACCAGCGTCTTTTAGACTTGCATATCATACATTCACTCCTTGTGACTGCCTGAGATACACGAATCAGCCATAAGATTATGCAAGCCATAATAGTAGTAATGTGTAAATGTCTTTTTTAGAATACAATACAAAAATTATAGTTTAAATGAGGTCTTGCTCACACATGACCAGTTCAATAAGGCTGAAACTCCACCGTATACTCAACACAGCCCAGAGCCGTACTGTTACAGGGCATGTATGAGACTGTGTGTATATGAGAGTGTACAGTGTGTATATGGTGTAAAAACACTAATAGCAGGGTAAAAGTGTCTCGGATCCTCCCGCGCACTCCCTCACTCCTCCCCCAGAACAGATGGCAGGCCGGAGACAGAGACTGGCCTTGGCCAACGCAATTATTTGTCTAATTATGACTTAACTTAACTGCATCATCTCCAACACAGCCGTTAATCAGAGGAATAAAGGCGATTAGGGGGTTATGCAAATGAGAACAACACCATTCAAAGAGTAGAGAAGATTATTTGTGGGGGTATTCACAGTGAGAGCCACGCCCTGCCTACCGTCCTGCTGCTGTTAGAGAGGATCAGCAGAGATGGAGAGGATCAGAGCGGAACAAACTGCTGGAAAGAGACCAGTTACACACATACAAATGAGGGTGGGGTTGGGGGGGGGGTAGATGACGAGAAAGAGAAGAGTTAAGGAGAGAGAGTGGAAGAAGAACTGGAGAAAAAGGGGTACAAGATAAAGAGATATACAGAGATCATGAAAGGAAGATGAAGAAGAGAAAAGAGAAGAAGAGAGAATACGGGGATGAAAGTCAATGAAAGGGAAATTGAAATAGGGAGAGAAGTAGAAGAGAGGGAGAGAAGGGAGAGAGTGGGAGAAAAAAAAGAGGAGAAGAGAAATATCTCAAGAGGGAAAGCTGCAGAAAGAGAGAAGAGAAATGATAGACAGAAAAAGATAATGATAATAAAAGACAAAGTAAAGGAATAAGAATGAATCAATGAAAAAAGGGGATATGAGAGAGAAGGAGAGAGGATGAGAAGAGAGAAGGAAGAGAAAGAGACAGATCAGGAAAGACAAATAAAGATAAAAGGAAAATTAGAAAGAGAGTGATGAGATAGAGAAAAGGAGAAAGAGGGGGATGAGAGTGCAGAATATGAAAGAGAACATGCGATAGAGAGATGATGAAGAGAGGGAAGAGAAAGAGAAAGAGGGTGTTAGAGAATTAAAAAATAGGGGGAAAGGGGGCAGAGGAAGAGAAGAAAGAGAGAGAGAGAGAGTGATACAGAGAAGACAAGTGAGTGAAGTAGACAAAAGGACAGGGAAATGATAGGGATAGAAAAGGGATAGAGACAGCAAGAGGGAGAGAAGAAAAGAGAGAAGGAGAAAGAGTGAAAGAAAAAGGCCATAGTGTTATGAGTAAAGTGGGGTAAGGAAAGAGAGAGGGAGAGAGAGACAGAGGGGGAGAGGAGGGGGGAGAGATCAGAGGGAGGAAGAAGGGATTGGGGAGGACAAAGAGAGAGGGAGAGAGAGAGAGAGAGAGAGAGAGAGGTGAAGAGAGAGAGAGAGAGAGAGAGATGTTAAAAAGCCTGGCGAGTTCAAGCCCACACTAATGGACTAATCACATTGATTTCCATTTAGCCGCCGTCTCTCTCTCTTTATTTATAGCGTTTAACAAAACCACCCAAGACTCTCCCCCCTCTGTCTCCCCCAACCCCATGTTTAACAGCCCTGACATGTTGTCCTCTCTCTCTCTCTCTCTCTCTCTCTCTCTCTTTCTCTCTCTCTCTCTCTCATCCTCCCCCTGCTCCCTCTTTCTCTCAGCTGCCAAAACACTGTAATGCATTAAAGCCCCTTCATACAAGTCTGGTGATGCTCTCAACATCACATCATTCACTGATTCAGCAGGCCATCCCTCTACACTAACAACAGAGCACCATGCCTACACATCACCCCTCACACACACACACACACACACACACAGTAGCTAACCACAATGAAACACACTGCCGTTCGTTCAGACAGCGTAATCTGGCGGCATCATAACTGACGAGACAGATCTTCGTGTGTTCAGAAAGGAGACAGCCAGGCTTCATCTAAGCCCTGATTAGATCTTTACAGAGCTCTAAAGCAGCCTGGGGTCACAAGGTGATCATATGGAATACAGACTAATTCAATTTAAAATAGAAATTGCATTTCATTACTTCTTGTTTCAAATCATAATGAAGGCAGAACTTAATTGGACTTGATGGTCTGGAGACATAAAGACTAAGGGAAAAGCAGTGTATATACATATACATATTGTGTCCCAATGTTTGTGGACATCCCTTCTAATGAATGCACAAAGCTGCTTTAAATTACACCCATTGCTGATACAGATGTTCTAGTCTAGGGTTCTAGTCCTTGTAGAGAATTATTGTCAATAGAACAGGAATTGACTAGAAACAAGAACCTATTGGCGCCAAGCATGATGCTTGATTCTTCATTACCCCTCAACCCTCCACACAGTGTTATGACAATAATGATATTTGAAACTCAAATTTGAAAAAGGCTAAAAAATGGCTGGGACAGTTTGGGAGGGTCACTGGGTGATGTATGGGTTTAGAGGCTGAGCTGCTGTAGCAGCAGCAGCAGTGTGCCTCTGTTAGCGATGAAATGCAGATGGTTGGACATCAGCAAGGGGGTGGTATTATTGCTAGACTGATCTGCATATTGTGATGTGTCTGCATACCAAAGTACACAAACACATCATTTACAAATCTATAGCACAGTTGAACCTGAGAGGGCGCTACAGAGGCAGAAATTACTAAAATAAAAGCATTTTTTTAATGTTTAGGAAATGTTTAAAAAAAAAAATCATCAGCACTGGTATGTATTATTAATTCAAAGGAACACATTTCAGCTATTAATACATAAACTATTGTTTTAGGTTTAGTGGCTCTTTAATGGCCCTCCCTGCTTACATTCTATTCAGCAGTGCTCTGATATGCAACACTATGTTACTGATGTTGCCAGCTGCCTGCTGTCAGTGCTCCTACAGGTAACAACAATGTTCCAAAATCTAGTTAAAACCCTTTAATGGAAAGGAGAAAAGCTACTTTAAGAAGGACATTTAAGAAGGATATTTTTTAACATCTTTGATTTTGAAAGAAACAAAAAATGAGCAGGTGTCCTAATACTTTGTCCACACAGTGCACAGCATATACAGTAGAGCTGTGCTGCCGCCATTATGTTTGTCCTAAGCTTATTGAAAAACTCCATCTTGCCCTTCCTGTGGAAATTACCATTGGTTCTTCTCCAAATAGCTCAAGCAGTGGATACGTTGTGCCTGGAAGCGGAAGATGAGCCCACAGGGCTGCCCTGTCGAGCCAAGCAAGACAACGAGAAAGAATGGAGAGCAATTTCGAGAGAGGGCAAAAAGTAGGTGTTCAAAAAATGAAACTCAATAATGTTCCTCTCTTTTCCTCTAATTTCTCTGTCTTTCAAAAGGACAGAGCTCCTGAAAGGAACCACAGAGTGACAAAAGGACATTAAAATCTAGCTGTAATGTGCCAGGGCCTCCGCCCTCCACTGCCTGTCAGAGCTGCAATAATCACCCACTTTTAAGAACATGCAGGATTTCATCTCAAACCCTTTAACAATCACAGCTCTCCTCTCTCTGAGCACGCTCTAAAAAAGCTAATGGCACTCATGATATTAGAACCGCTCATGTTTTGCTGGCTCACCAGACAGGCCTCAAAAGAACGACAACAAAAGGAGCTGACGATCTGAGGAACTGTGGAGAACAGAAGCTCTGTTCTGTCTAAAACAGCCGGGCGCTTTAGGACAAGTCCAACCACCAGCTCAGGAGAACAAACCCACAACGCGGTTCCAACACACAGAGAAAAGGCATAGTGTGGTGTTTGTGATTGAAGAGACGATGCAGAAACTAAAACAGCTGTCAGTTTCAGGGGATTGTCAGATCCTGATTTGAAAGAATAAAATGATATTATATTATATAGTGGTGAAATGGAAGAGTCAAGTACAAGATAAGTGCTCATTTTCAGCTCTTTACTGAACTAGCTCTCAAAACAGCTACAATCCACAAAGTGAAAAATTAAAGAGCCTGACAAGTTCACCTCTATTAAACCCCATCTTTTATTTACTGCTCTGTGGGCCTTGTCTATATCTGCTCAACAGTATTATAACTAACTCCAAAAACCCACAGTTAACCATTTTACACGAGAAGTATGCTTGCTCCCATGAGCCTCAGCAGCTGACTCAGACTTACATCCCACTAAGGCTCATAAAAGAAGCTAACCTACCCTGTAAACACCCTTCATTTTTTAAAATGAGCTGTAACATCAGTGTACAATAGAACACAATATAAAATGTGGGTTGAGTAGTCTATGATATATTATTTTATTAACTTGAGTTTCATTTAGCACTACAGTGGAAATTCATAGTACATGAATTGACAAAATTACCACAAAAAAAGTCCAGTTTTTGCAGGTAGATATTTATTTTTTTTCTTATGGCCTAAGATGGTCTTTGATGGCCAAAGTGGTTTAAAAGAATGACATCCAGGTCAAAGTCTAAAAAGTCCTCTTGCCAATTAAGTGCATTTAACCCGCATAACTCTTGAGCAGTATCATGAATTTGATGAGTGAGCTGGTTTATTGGAATGGCGAACTTCACCAGGATGGCTGTCTAGCTTCAAGCTAGTCATAACGATTGACTCTTTTGGTATAGTTGGTTAAGCAGTTTGTTCAAGCTGGTCATACATTAAACCTGGTGTCATGTGTGGACTAAAATTTGTATGATGCCAGATCACATCACAGGCTTAAAGTTATGTTAAAAAGCCAAGAAGTGGCCCTACACTTTCTCAACGTACACTCTTGTGCACTTTTCCAATAAAAGCAATAACAAAAAGACAATGCTCATCCACATGCTGCTGCCATCTCAAGAGACTGCTTTGAAGACAATGATACTATGCCATGGTCAAGTTGCAAAGGACTGATTATTACTGGAACACCATTAGGAACCTCTACAGCTTAATGAATATGGCAGTTTCCCATATCTGGCTAAATATGTAATCCTTTATTGTTCCTGGTAACCTTTATCTGACACTTCCTTCTGGGTGCAAATTTTCTTTGATGATGAACGTGTATATATAAAGCTCACACAGTAAAAGAGGAGGCAGGGGAACACAAGAGGGTGCAATAAGGAAGTGTTACTGCTCCCTCTAATGACTGAGCAATAACAGAACAGCATGGCCTATTCAAATCATATCTCGTTTTGCAGTGCCGGGATAAGAAAGTTATCATTTGGTCACCAATTCAAAAATCCTAATGGCTCTCGTACCTCCAGTGCACAAAATGTCCTCTTATTGTCATGACTACAGTGTGATTTGGCAGCTTTCAGCTGAATCTTTCTCTCTCTTTCTCTCTCTCTCTCTCTCTCTCTCTCTCTCTTTTTCTCTCAGACGGTGGAGTAAATGCAGTGGAGTGGGGCTCTGGGCTGCTGGAGCAGGTTGCTAATGATGGGCTATGGAGGTTGACCCCTCACCCCGACACACTGCACTCTGAACTGGCTTTTCCCCACAGGCGCAGGGGTTAATGAATAACAGTGATCAAGCCGGGCAATCAAACCTGCTCGTCCGCTGACTGCAATCAACACCACTAGCAGCCTCTCTGCTCTAAAAGAGAGAGAGAGAGAGAGAGAGAGAGAGAGAAAGAGCAAGAGAGGCAGAAAGACATTGATATCTATTGCAAACCAAACAGACAAAGTGTTTGCTTATCCACGTGGCTGCTTTGCGAGTAGAGGGTTGATTGATTTCATGCAGGCCATTTAACATCATGCGCTACTTGAATCCATAAAGCTGTATTGGTCTGGCCTATAGCCTCTAGTGGTGTAGTCTGACACACTGAGTATTGTGTTGTTGTTGCAGTAGTTGTTGACATTGTTGTTACATTGCCATGATCCAAAAAATACATATGCATTAAAGGAATAGTATTTTGGCACTGGATGGCTGATTTCAGTTTATGCACATTATCACCTGCTTGAACTACACCCAATCAGAATGTTGTAAACATACTTTCAGGTGGATTTAACACACAATATTAAGTCTTAGCGGTAAATATAAACCAGTAGGGGTGCTAGTACTTACTTTAGGAAACTGTAACCAAAACTGTACTGTTTCAGTCTACTGAATAATAGCTTATAGGGAGTTTCATTGCCACAGATGTTCAGAACTGGCCTTCAGCATTAATTAGCAGTTGATACAGTGCAGTGGGTAACACCCCTTCTCTCCGTGTGGTTAAATTCCCGGCCTATGTATCACTACACCTCTGCCTTCAGCCCACACACCACACTCACAGGGCCTTTAAAACTACGTTCAGAGGTAGGTCAGCTCTGCGGATCAGCGCGTTCTGTTTGGCATGTGTGCACAGATGGTGTGTGAGGAGCGGAGGAGAGGAGTGTGAGGTCGCACCTTGGGGGAGGAGGAATTAACTCGGGCAAATTTTACTGCCTGAATTTCCCTTTTACTGCTATTAACATCTGCCATCTGCACGGAAGCCTCCATCTCTCTCACACTGAGCCGCGCCATAAAAGAGCTCAACTGCAAGCGAGAGACTGACAAGAGCGCATCAAGGCCAACAGAAACTCTGCCAATCCTGACACCATCAGTCAAACACAGGAAACCCTGGGAGGGAATGAGGAAAAAATGACTCCCATTAACTGCTGTAAAGAAATGCTAATCTAGGAACTCCGCTGCAGCGTTCTGAGTGTGTGTGTGTGAGTGTGTGTGTGTGCACTCATTCAAAAGCTCTTTTCGGTAGTACTAAACCAATTACGACACATGCACAAAATCGTCACTGTCACACAAAATCTCCAATGTGACAACTTTACAGAAGAGGAAAAAACCTTCTCAATGAAGAGGAAGATTTTATTCATTTTGAAGCATTTCTATTGGTCCATTTTTTATGGAACTCTGACACCACACAAATAACAAATGGCAGCTTCACAAATTAATGATAGAAAATGTGATTATATTTTCTTTACTTCCCTTTACTATCCATACTCTATTCTCACTATACTACCCTACATTGCCTAAGCTATACTGTATACACCCCCCTACAACCCCATACTCATTATACCACCCTATATGTTCTATGCTACTATCTACCACCCTCCCTATAATACTCTATCCTTTCTATACTACTCTACCTTACCTTACCCTACCATAGCCTCTCTATACATCTATACATCTTCTTCATACTACACTTTACTACCTAATACTACCATATGCTATCTTAAATACACCCTATACTACCATATAATACTGTCTACTATTCCATACTCTTTATATGTGCTATAATACCTTATATTTCTGCTATATTCTATATACTTCCTGTACTACCCCATATTCCCTATGCTATCTATACTCCCCTACATTACCTTCTACTACCCCATACTTGTTATGCCAACCTATCTTTTCTATGCTACCCTATACTACCTTACACTACCATATCCTCCCTATACCGCCCTATATTCCCATAATTTACCCTATACTATCCTATACTACTCAGTACTATACTATACTTTTCTACACTATCGTATTTTCTCTATACTACCCTATACTATCTACTCCTACTGCCCCATACCATCTTATACTCTGTACAAGCTTGCATAAAGCAATGAAAGTTCTTCTATCAGTTGGCAGGGTTGAGCAGGCAATTGAAATTGCCTTTGGGATGGTCTAATAATCGTACACAGCTTTTTAAAGGCTGCTTTAGACATATGAGCCACCAAAAACTGGTCTGATAAATGGCTGAGCACTTCCATTTGATATTTGGTGGACGTTGATGTATTGTAACAGAGATTTAAGCTAATGTTTTTTATTATAGTGTCACAGAACCCCCAAATATTTACATATATGCACCCAAACAGTGTACCTCTCTTATTTTATACAGTGTTTCTGACCTTTTTTTGAGCAAGGGAGCCAATAAGGACAATTGTAATTCACAGAAAAGGGAGCATCATGTGTTCTTTAATATGCATCATATAAGTCCTTTAATATGTGGAATTATTATGTAAATGAGAACGGTTACGTACAGGAGGAACAAGCAGGCAGGGGAATGGGCCACAGTTCCAAAAGGCTGGATCCTCCAGGAGGGGCTTAGCTCAGTCAGAACAAACCCAGACTGACAGGGGCTTAACGGGGGCTGCTGGCCTTTGGCTTCCCTGCGAGGGGTGGGCCGTTCAGCCAACACACACACTGCCCAGAAAGCGCGCCACCCGGCCCAGAACAACATCTGCTCATCTGAGTGGCACCAGCAGGGTGCTGCCCACTCCACAGCACGGCTGGCACCCTCAGCACGCCGGCCAATCAGAGGACCCACACCGGCTCCAAAAAAAAAAAAAAAATAATAAAATCCTCCGTGCCGAAAGAGCTGAACCTGAGCGCTCCCGCCGCTCCCGCCTCCTCCTCCACTCATCAGCTCCAGTGAACCGCAGCAATGTCATACTCTCTCTCCTGGCTCCGTCTACCTGCCATCTGGATATGGAGCGGCCCACTGCTGCGACCCCCCCCACACACTGATACACCCCGGAGAGGCTTTACTGAGACACTGATGAGACTCTGTAGGGGAACTGCTGGTGGATCAGCCCAAGTCAGATGCCACGCTTCACCTCAAACCTGACATTAAACTATGCTTTCACACACACACACACACACACACAATTTATACACTATATGCACAATATATACTATCTATATATCTATCATTATATCATATTAAAGTGTGAAGTCCTATACAAATGCAGAAAGTGATTCTAGATGTTTTGCTGTTTTAATAAATAGTTAGTGTTTTTGTAGATTTGTGTTACGTGCTACTGGTTTGACTAATCTGTTTTTATATTGGTTTATTTCCTGTTGCTCTTTTCTTAACTTGTTTTTAAGTATTTAGAAACCATGTTTTTAGATTGTTGTAGATTCTGTTAAAAAATTTGCTAATTCTGTTTTAGATTAGCAGATTCTGCTTTAAGATTTGTTGATTTTGTTCTTAAACGTCCTGACAGTTTTTAAATTTGCTGATTCTGTTCTAAAGCTTTCCATGATTTGTAGATTCTGTTTTTAGACGTGTAGATTCGGTTTGTTTTTTATGATTTGCTATTTCTGTATTGCAATTTGCTCATTGAGTTTTTACATTTTAGATTTGCCAGTTCTGTTTTACACCTACTTATTATGTTTTTTGATGTGGAGACGAGTAAGTAGACAAATGTTGTGTATATGATTTTAAACTGTTGCCTACTTTGAGTCAAATGCAGCCTTAGTTAGACTAATTCAATATAAGCAACAGTGAATGCTAATCTGAGCCTGTGATTGCGTCTGCTCTCCTCACGCCTCGCTGTGTTTGTTTGTAACACGGGGAAACTAAATGTAGCGCGGTTAGAGGAGAAGTGGGAGAGTAGAGTACAAAAGCCAATTAACAGCTCATTAGTACCAAAGCAGTTCAATCCAATTAAACACTGCCTCTTTTGTTTGCTTTTCCATTTTTTGGCTGTTGCTGGCCTTGAGATTTAACAAACGCTTTCAAGATACTTTATTTATTTATTAGATTTTTTTGTCTTCTTTTTTCTGTATTGCTTGTCGGCGCAGAAGACAAATAGCGCGTGTGTTTGGCAAGTGTTTATTTTCGTCGAGGCGAGAGTGAGGGTTCAATAGCAGTCACCTTGTCTTCTCGCCGAGGCCTGTGTGTGTGCGCCCACAGTTGTCGGCCGCACTTAGCTTCCTCGTTAATATTACAGGCCTTCAGAGAGCTGCGCTGCAGAGAAGATCCATAACCTCTGAACTGCAGCGTGCACACACACACACTTACACACACAGTGAAGAATGGTCTTGTACATAAACATACACGTGTGAGGATATATACACCCACATATATAGACAAAGAGCACACACACACACCTTGTTACGGCCCAGTATCCAGTCCAACTCTAATTAGAGAGCAGAACCTACTGTGACACTGAGCTTCACTGAGGTTCTGAACTCCTGCCCATGGAGATGTAGAGAGAAGAGCCAGAGTCAGGACAATACAACCAGAGAGAGAATGAGAGAGAGAGAGAGGGAGAGAGAGAGAATGAGTGAGAGAGAAAGAGGGAGAGGAGGGGTGGTAAGGAAAGGCATGGCAGGCAGTCAGGCTTTATTTCCTGGCTCCTTTTAACTCACTGAGTCACCCGTTTAGATGCATCAACAGCCCGGCTCCACTAATCTACATTACAGCACAGGAGAAACGCTGCAGGGCTGGACAAACGAGAGAGAGAAAGAGAGAGAGAGAGAGAGAGAGAGAGAGAGAGAGAACAGAAAGAAGGAATGGTGAGATGGTAAGAGAGACAGGGTACAGTAAGAAAGACAGAAAGAATAAGGGAAAGGGTGATAGAAAAATAAGAAAAGAAACAGCAAAAGAGAAAGAGAGCACACAACGGGGTACAGCAAGAAAGTTAAAGTGATGTAGTGGATGATTTAAGACAAATAAGAGAGAGAAGCTAAAAAAACATAATAAGAGAGTGCGATAGGGTACAGAAAAAAGGAAGAGTGATGGAGTGGATAATACTAAGAGAAATAAAGAAAGAAAGAAAGAAAGAAAGAAAGAAAGAAAGAAAGAAGAGGAGGGTACGGTGAGAAAAATATATGGAGTGGTTGATACAGAGAGAAAGAAGAAAGAGAAGCAACAGGAGAACAGAGAAAAAGATAGGGAAATAAACCAACAAGAAAGAAAGAGCCATGAAAGAAAAAATAAAGAAAGAGGGCATAGTGGAAAGGAATAGATAGATAAAGGAGAGACAAAAAGGAACAGTAAAGAGATGCAGAGAAAGAGAGAGAGTAAGGTAACATAGTGAGAATCCCCCTCTCTCTCCTTTTTTCTCTGCTCTCTCTCTCTTTCTTTCTGTTTTTTCTCTTTTCTCTCTCTATCTCTCTCCTCTGTTTTTTCTCTGTTCTCTCTCTCTCTATCTCTCTCTCTCAGTGATGTGCTGGTGGGCCAGTCATAGGCACAGGGGGGTTGCGGGAAAAGAAAGAGAAGCAAAAAATGGAGCCTGTCGGAGGGGCGGGGGCAGTCCTGGCATGAGCCTGGCTCCGCTGCAGGTGCATGCCGCAGTGCCAGCCAAAGTGCCAACCTGCCCTCCATATGCCCATCTACTGCCTGCCAGCCTTCTCCCGCCACTCCCCGCTGGGCACAGAGCTGGCACTCCACACCCAAATCTGTCCCTGTGCCCCGCCCCCCCTCCTCCGCCTGTGCCCACGCCAGGCCAGCAGGGCAGTCCTGCACCCCAGTGCCACTCTGCCACACTGCCCTGCCAACCGGCCAACAGACCACCCTCTCCATATGGAGGCTCCCACCATCTCAACCTTCCCTCTCTATCAGTCATCCCATCCCTCTCTCCATTCATTCTTCATTCACTTCCTCTCTGTCTCTCTCCTTTATTCTCCCTCTTTCTACTCCTGTTTCCCTCTATTTCTGTCATCCCTTAATCCGTTTATTCCTTGATCATCTCTCCATTAACCAACCCTTAATTAATCCCTATATCTATCCCTTTATCCAACCATCAATCCCTCTAACCATCTCCTCGTCTATTTTTCCATCCTTTTCTCATATTCCCTCCAACCATACAATAATCCATCCATCTATCCATCTATGCCTCTATCTTTCCCTTCATTTCACAATCCATCCTTCCATCTCTCCATCCAATCATTTCTTTATGCTTCCATACCTCTATCCATCTACCTTTCTAAATTTAGCCTGCCTTTTATTCTCACTTTCTCTCAGTCTGTCACATCTTTTTTCTTTTTATTGTTTATTTCAACATTTTTACTCTCTCCCTCTCTCTCTATCAGCAACCACAATTTCACAGTTCTGCCCCACCATAAGGATGTTATATGTAAACAAGGCCTTAAACCAATTAAAAAACTGCTCACTGGGATGCTGTGAGGATTTTCACCAATCAAATATTCCCATTTAATACTCTGATGCACTGGAGCGATCACATGATCCAACACACATATGTAAATTATTCTGGTTCTATGCAGTCCAGCCTAATAATGCAGACCCATATTTAAACCATGTCCCAGTGTCCTGCAGTGCACTGTACTGACATACTGACGCATAACAGGACATAATGCAGTCACAGCATGCAGCAGTGCAGTCCACTGTCCTGCTCTATACATTCAGACAGGAGTCATGCAGCCTACGGCTCAGTCCCAATTGTCTCACTTGGCTCTATTATGCACTACAGGGATGACCTCTGCAGTGCACTATATATAGGCAGCAGGGAGGCGCTTGAGATTCAGACACCTCTCCCTCCCACTGGCACAGGCCAGATCAAACGCACACGGAGAAACAGATTAGCCGGAACGCCCGTTCTCTGTGCGGCATGGCTCTGACTTATCCGCACTCTCAGGGAATTTTCAAATCCCTCTCTGTTTTCCATTTCGCCCCCTATTATTTCTATCGACAGGCCGTTTGTGCGGCTCTGCTGACAGCAGCGTTTCCTGATTACCAACAAATCCACATAAACAGACCTTATCCCGCTAAAGCAGCACATCATCCAGGACAGTTAAACAAACAGGCAGGAACGCCGCCACACTCTCACGCTGCTATTTGCTTTATCACTCCTCCTATCCCCTAATAAACAGATGTTGATAGAGCAATAATCCGCTCAAGTCTCCGTCGCTGGATTTTCACCAGCGAAAGCTATTACCCAAATCACACACACTGCTCGCCGCTCTGCTTAAGCCTGGCTCAGGGCAAAGCCTGCTCTACTCCACAAGGCCAGCTAACGTGGGGGTTCGCTGGCTTAAATAAATGATAGTAGGCCACTAGAGACGGAGAGAGAGGGAAAAAGAGAGAGAAAGGGGCAGAGGGGCTGGGAAACGAGGGGGGTTGCCTGCAGTCATGCTGGGTCTTTAATAGCTCTGATGAGAGGGTAGAGTGGAGCCTCTGTAGCCTTAATATGTCACTACAGCTTCTCTGGTTTCTTTGCAGTTGTCTCTCTTACTTGCTCTCTCTCTCTCTCTCTCTCTCTCTCTGTCTAGCTCTCTCTGTATTTCTCTAGACGAGGCAGGACCTCACAAGCTGCTACATTGAGTGCATGCAGTTGTAATGAACTAAATGTTGTTCAATTTGCACGATATTAAATATTATCATCCCATTTAAATGTGTGTCTGTTGGTGTATCTTGTTTGACCTTCATGACCTTATAGAGCCAGTTATCTGTTCTCCAAATCTGATGGTCTTGTTCCCAGTCAGGTTCTGTCTGGGAATCACCGCTGGTCAGATTTAAAGTTGGAGGCCTCATGGTGAACTCTTCAATCCTGCCTTTGCTGTGGAGCGACCCATAGCCCCAACTGCTGGTATGATGATCTGGAAAGCCATCATCCTGTATATCGATTATCCGTATTTAGTATCCGTATGACAGTCTATCACCTCTAATAGTAATACATCAAAAGCTCTGAGATATTTGCAAGACCTCTTGCCCATCTTGCATATCTGCATGTGATGTCTCTTATGGTAAGGCTCTGAACTGTAATTTTCAGCATAAAACTGCTTGTCAAAACCCAGCAAGGGTTTCCCAGGATTGTTTCTTCCAGATTGCAACTCTTTCTTGGTCTGCTGTGTTACCAAATTTATCACCAAATAAGCTTTCATGGGACCAGTTGGGATGCCAGATTTGGCAACATATGGTTATTAAGAATCTACAGGCCCAGCTGCAACATCTGTGCACCTCTGTAAATATGCTGCAGGACGCCATACAGGACCTGCTACCCTCCATGCCCAACCGTATCTCATCTTATCCATATCCAGGCTAGAGGTGCCCAAAAAAACGTATGCTTTCACTCTAAAACTATAATCAATTGCATACATCATTACTACATATCCACATATAAGATTTCATTAGAATACAACAACTTCTTCCTTGTATTGTAATACAATTAAATAAATACATATTTGAATGTTTGACTTAGATTGGACAATACAGTGTCTCAATCTGTAGCAGGGCTATTCAAGGCCATTGTGTCCCAGCAATTAAGTCAGCAATTGAACCAGCATAAAGCGGATGCTGATTCTTCCCGATTTGGGTGACAGTGTTCTTCACCTCATTCACTGTAGATCCATTTTAAGTGCATTATCTCAACAGTTAATCATAGACTACTGTTTTAAAGCTTTACATACACACACACACAGACTCACGAAACATCTCCACAATATAGCTGTGGTCAGTGGGACGTGAACAGAGATGTTTACAGCTGGGGTTCCAGCCCACAGCTCTCACTGTCTCCTCACATGTCGGTGTCCTGCTGTGAGCACAGGAAGCGATAGAGGAAAATGTGTCCGTTCCTCCACGCATGGGCAAGCATTCGGCACACACACACACACATTCTCTCAAACACACACAGACCCCCCCCCCACACACACACTTGCACACACCCACGTTTAACAGCAAGACACTGCTACATCTTTAGAGGGACTACACCAGAGGGAGCTACAGAGGACGCCAATTTTACCAGCTTCAGATAGAGAGCAGAATTGTATAATATGTGTCTAAAAGTTTGGGGATGCTAATGAATTCTAATGAATTCATTCTTCTATTTTAAGTTAGTTTACATCCATTTCTGATACAGATGTGCAAATTCACACATGCTACCAAAGGTTAAGTACTCTCTGGAGCAGACTGTACATGAACCTAATGGTACATCAATGCCTAATGCCATTCAGAAAAGGGGTATCTTTATCTATGTTCTATGAAACAATGTTGCTCCATCCAATGCTTCTGGGTTGAGTTGGGGAGTGGGAAAGATGAGCAAGTGCAATCAGGTTCTTACAGTACTGCTCTGAAATGTAATAGAAAGCCTTTGCTCAGTTGAGAAAGCAACAATTGAGACAATTACTGCAACTACTCCAACAGAAAACTTTTTAATACCTTTGATTTTGGTATAAACAATGCATATGAGTAGGTGGCCCAATGCTTTTTTCCCGTATAGAGTTCAGATACAGAAAAAGAGAGAGAGAAAAAGATTTTAAGTTCTTTGAAGGCATAGCCCTCAAAGGAACCTCACTTTAAATGGTTCTCGACAGCCAGTGGTTGGTGGAGGGAAAATAAGGAGTGGGAGAAGTTCTGATATCTCCATTTCCCTGCCTGGTGGGTGGTAGAGCCTTCTACTCTGCCATTCGATCCTAATTACAGCGAGAAGAGGGCACGGATTAGCCCTTGACTTTTTCCCTGCCCTCTCTCTGTCTTTCTGTCTCTCTGTATTTCTGTCTCTCTCTCTCCGTCTCTCTTACACATACTCTTGCCTGCTCCTAGCCCCCGGCTTTGTGTATGTTTAAAGCTAAAGCCAACATTGTGGGTCAAATGCCACTGATCAGAACCACAAAGACACCAGAAGAGCTCAGTCTTGTCTTGTAAGTTGAGCTGATGTGTTGAGAGTTTAAACTGTCTTCTATATGTAACTGTCAATCAACATGCCAGACTGTCATGGAGTGGCTCAGACGGGCAGTGGGTCATCTTTAGTGATGAGTACTGCTTCTTTCTAAGTGTAGATGACCAACGAATCTATGTGTAGAGGCATGATGGAGAGCGCCAAGATCAATGGTATGGTGTAATGATTTCAGAAGGCTTGGTGTCATTTTTGGTGAATTTTGCACAATGTCAGACTACCATTGGTATTCATTACAGACACTTTGACAATTAAGGAGGTCCTGCATCTCGTAGTCATGCCTTTTTTGAATGCACACTCCGGTGGGCAACTGCTGCCGTCTCAAGAGCTTGCCCTGAGGACATAGACACTATGTTGTGGCCAGCTGCATCACCAGACCCACCATGGGGTGCTATTGGACGTAACTCTCCTGTGAAACATGCATGCGTTGTGAGGTACCCTACTTTGTGTTGTGAAGCATTTTCAAGAAGATCTGATTTCCCTGGAATTTTAAAATATTGAAGTAATTCCCCTTCAAACCCCAGACGACTTCTCCTGAATTGGGATGGAGGTCACGGCCGCTGCGGAGAATAAATGATATCTGGGCGGGCGTAATTAGCATTAGCCTCTCTGAAGACGACATTGTCCACCTACACATTAGCAAAGCCATTAAACGGTAATTCAGAGCAGGCAGATCTAATACGTGCTGAGCGGTGAGTGGAGGAGGAGAGTAAACGATACTCTCTTGTTCTCTCTCTCTTTTTCTCTTTCTCAGAGGCTGAAGGACACTTTCCGAACATAGTGTAAACATTTCTGTACAGCTTCTTTCTTCTCCGGCTGGGAAAGAACGCAAGCGCTAATGATAGACACCTGCAGCCTATGACATTCAGCCTAGCATATTATGTGCACACACACACACACACACAAACACACTGTCTTTAATGCTAGACTACATGCATATACAAAAAGCATGGCTGCAATGTATCAGCCATTTCCACTTCAATATCCACTATGAATTCTGTAATTAGTAGAACAAATGATTCAGCATTTGCTATACATGATTCAGTATCTAGTATAAATAATGAATTATATACTATTTACACTATTCAGCTGATACTATAAATTATTCATGCACTACAATATTTCATATATTATAAACTAGAAATAATTCAGTATCTAATTCAGAAGCTGCAATAACAATGATATGGTATCTACCATAATAGATTCAAAATCTTCAATAAATGATCCAATATCTACTCTATAAATTGATGGCTCTACAATGAATAATGTAGTCTCTACTATATATGAATCAGTTTCAAAGATAAATGATTAAGGAATTACAATTTTGATACCAACAAGAACTGGCATCTACAATAAATAATATAATTGATTTCTACTACAAAATATTCAGTATTCACAATAAATTATTTAATGTCTACTATAAGTAATTCAGTATCTACAAAAATTGACTGGTGTTTACATTACATAATTCAGTATCTACAATATATTATTAAGTATCTACTCTAAATTATTTTATATCTACTATAAAGGATTTTGTATCTAAAAGATACTACTATAAGTAGGTCAAAAAATATACACATTTTATACAAACGTATAAAATTTAATGATTCAGTATCTATAAAAAATAATATTACATGTACTGTAGTTTGATGCAGCCTATGACTCTCAGCATAGCATACTATGCACACACACACGCACGCACGCACGCACGCACCATCTTGAGTAGTAAAGTACTAGAGTAGATACAAACTTAGAAGCATGGCTGAAATGTCACAGCTTTTTCCACTTGACCCTCTTTGCCCCATATGTCTACGTTGCACCTGTTCAGCTACCATCTGTATCTCTTACCCTCCCTCCCCTCCACACACACACACGCGCACACACACACACACACACATGTGCAGACACACTGTCAGCCCGGCAGCTCGGGGTCCAAACAGGCACAGTAAGTCAGTGGAGGAGTCGCCAGCTGTACGTTTTAATTCTCTCTTAATAGCCAATTTAATTTGATTAGCAGTGACAGAGCTGAATAAAGGCAATTAGCAGCGCACCGGCTTCAGAGATTTAATGACTTACTGTAGAACAGAGAGGTGGCCAGCATGACCCCCATCCCTGTGTATGTGTGTGTGCTTGCAGGAGGGGGTGCATATAAAGATCTACATCAGCACTAATGTAGAAGACAGATAGGCCTACCCTGAACCGTCTGCCTGTAGGCAGTGTATGTGTGTGTGTGTGTGTGTGTGTGTGTGTGTGTGTGTGTGTGTGTGTGTTGGCTGCAGCTGGTTGAGGCAGTTATAAGAATAAAGAGGCAGAAAGCTGAAGAGAACCGAGCCAAAATGCAGCTACAACTAGAAAAAGGCAGCAGACAAACAGTAACACTTAACACACCACCATAAATAAGAGCATGTTACTCACGCACTTACACTTACTTTAACTACTATACATGTTTCAGTACCTACTATTAATTAGAGAGAGAGAGAGAGAGAGAGAGAAAGAGAGAGGAAAAAGAGAAAGAGAGAGAGAGAGAGATAAAGAGAGAGAGAGAGTATCCCACCTCATACAGACACTGTCTATAAATTATTTTATTTCTACTATAAATGATTCAATATCTATAAAAGTGTTTCGATCTATACCCCTCACACCCCAATTAATTTATAATTAATTAATTAATAAACATTGTAATTAAGACCTATCTGAAATGAATTCAATAGAGAAACAGAAACACAGAAAAATACAAAGAGTAAGATAAAGTGAGTAAGATAGATACACACAAAGAGAATAAGATAAAGAGAGAGAGAGAGAGAGAGAGAGAGAGAGATTAGGGGTCATGGTTTGTAGTATTAGTGTTCTGCAGGCTCGTCTCAGTGTTAGCCAGGAATCGCAGGTGTGTGAGCTGATAGCGCTCAGCGGCCAGAACACACAGAGTTCATCACGGGGGCAGATGAAGAGGTGCCCATGCCCCTCCATCACAGCGGCCCGACACAGGGCACTGTCACCTGCCCCCAAACAGCTGCTGCAGGCCAGGGCACTACTACTGACTGCATCCCACACAGGCCTGTATATCCATACCAAACACACACACCTGGTCAAAACCTGGTCTACAAACATGGAATTAATCGTCATATTAATTTAAACATTTTAGAATCTGTTTCATACTTTGTACAGCAACCAAATTGCTCTTTGTACTAGTATAAACACTGAAAATAATTAAAATAATCAAATTATTAACCAGTTTACAATTTAAATCTTGTCTAGACACCTTGTAGAAATCATCTGGAGCACCACAACCACCTTGCAGCAACCTTGAAACATCATGGCAACCACTAAGCACTCCATACCATAGGCGTAGGAACCGGGGGGGATGGGTGGGACATGTCCCACCCAATATTAGAAACAGGTGGATTTGTCCCCCCCAAAAATGATATCAGTTCGCTCAGGTCAGCTGTACTATTAATGAGGAGACAGACCGGACCAATCACGGAGCCGGTTCAGGTATTAAGTCACGCCTCTCAGTAGAAACAGCCAATCAGCTTGCTGGTTTTGCGGCGCGCGGAGCAGAGGCAGTTTGCTGTTGGGGAAGCCCCGCCCCCTCGCTGTGAGATTTAGCAGCGGGATCCGGACGCAGCAGCTTCAGTTGATTTTAAAACAGAGATGAATATACGGAGATTTTTCTAAAAGAAAGGTAACGATAGGCTAACCACTTCAACTGTGATGATATGTTTCTGATAGCTGGTTAAAAATACACGTCTCTGAATCAGCACACAGTTTACACCCACTGTGATTAATAAACTGCAGCTGTGTTAGTGTGTAAGCTTATCTTTGGAATTAGCTAGATTGGGAGTCAGGGTTAAAGGAAAAAAATAAAATATATATGTAATGTTTCCCTGTACCTGATCAGCTAATCACTTTAATTTTAGAAGCTGGATGTAGATGATTGCCAGAATTTCGTACAGTACTTTAAGTTGGTAGTTTAAAGCAGTTACTTAACCCCGATCACTGCCCTAAACTAGTGTTTTCCACCTGATCAGCTAATAAACAGTCATTTACTGAGTTTACCTGTTAAAATCCTTTAGCCCCCTATGGAGCCTAAATTAATCATGTATATCCACCAGAGGAAGCTCTAGAATATGCAGAACAGTTTTAATATGCAGTAGAATATGTAAGAACTGGGTTGAGAAACACTGCTGTAACGTGACTTCTGTTCATTTGTATTTCACAGTAAGACCACATATCCTGACGTTTATAAAAGTCTCTATGAAACGTAAAGTTACATTCTTTTACATAAAAGGACACCATCTTAAGAAGAGCTCTCAGTAGAAAAAAATAAAAGTGCAGGAGAAAATGTAAATATACAACAGAATTGACATGCCAATACATAATAATAATAATAATAATAATAATAATAATAATAATAATAATAATAATACTAATAACAATAATAATAATCTGTTATATTATTTTAAATATTAGGTGATAACTGAAAATTTTTGTCATATGTACATAATTCAGACATTGCTTGCATAATTTTTCTAACAACAGTAGCTGTAATGTGGAGTAACATGTTTAGGTTGTAAAATCACCTTATAATAATAATTTACTTTTAATTAAAAGTAATTTCCACAAATGTTGTTCTAGGAAACTATTGGGTGGGCTTGGGTTCATATTGGCAAATGTGTCCCCCCCAATATCAAGCCCGCTCCTACGCCCTTGCTCCATACCAACCACTGAGCAAAACCAAAGAAATTACCTAAAAAACTGAAAGTAACATAATAGCAACCACATAGCAATGCAATGGAAACTACTAAGGAATCACCTAGCAACTACCTAGAAAATTAATAGTAAGCACAGAGCAACACCACATAAACCACCTAGTAATTACAGGTGCTGGTCAACAAATTAGAATAATTTGAAATAGTGCAATCATGAAATTCTTTGAATGCATTTTTTGTGCAGAAAGCAAATCAGGTGTTCACCGCACCTGTCCTACTCGTTAGATTAATCACAGAACTCGTTACCTGGAAAAAAATTTGCTCAGCTGAGCTTTCCAAAAGGCCCATTTAGGCCATTTAACTGTGACACTGTTGTTTTATTGAATTAGAATAATGGAGAAACCGTTTCATTGAATTAGAATAAATGCTCGAATTTTTGTTTTCTGTGAAGAGTGTTCACTGTGCAGTATAAAGTCAGGGTTGAGTAGAATTTCTAAGTTGTAAAATCAATCATGGGTAAGCAGCGCGACCTCTCAACCGGAATAGTGGCTCAAATTCAAGCCCTTCGCCAACAAGGCTTGACCCAAACTAAAATTGCTGAGCAGCTCGGCATCAGCCAGTCTTCCGTCTGCAAAGCTCTCAAGAAAAACTGCAGCAAGCGCACCAACTGTTCCGGCGTCCGAAAAACTTCTGCTCGCGACAACAAGCAGCTGAGAAAGATCGCAGTCAGCAACCGGTTCAAGTCTACTTCCGAGCTCACCGACTTGTGGAACAAGCAGACCGGCGCTGACGTCTCCAGATCAACCACTTACCATCGTCTGCGCAAACTCGGCTTCAAATCTCGCGTTCCAGCAGTAAAACCGATGCTGAACAAGAAACAAATGGAGAAACGGCTGAAGTGGGCCAAAGAACACGGCGAGTGGACTGCTGAAGACTGGCAGAAAGTGGTCTTCAGTGACGAATCACGCTTCTGCATCTCCTTCGGTGACCAAGGTCCTCGTGTCTGGTGTCGTGGTGGCGAAACCTACAACCACGAGTGCGTGAAAAGATCCATCAAGTTTCCCCAGAGCGTTATGGTCTGGGGATGCATGTCCGCTCGAGGTGTAGGGAAACTCTGCTTCCTCAAGAAGACTGTCAATGCTGCCGTATATCAAGATGTTCTGGAAACGTTCCTGATTCCGACTGTTGAGGAACAGTTCGGCGAAGAAGACTTCATATTTCAACAGGATCTTGCACCGGCTCATGCGGCAAAGTCGACCAAAGATTGGTTCACTAAAAAACAGCTTGAAGTTTTGGCATGGCCGGCCAACTCGCCTGACCTCAATGTCATTGAAAACCTTTGGGCCATCGTCAAGCGGAAAATTTGCGACAGAAAGCCTACTACGCTGGACCAACTGAAGCAGAACATCGCCACTGCCTGGGAAGCTGTGAGTGCGGAAACTTGTGACAAGCTGGTCAAATCGATGCCGCGGAGACTTCAGGCAGTCATACAAGCCAAGGGGGCAGCCACAAAATACTGAGAAAGTGATGATTGTAATTATAATAAAAATTATTCTAATTCAATGAAACGGTTTCTCCATTATTCTAATTCAATAAAACAACAGTGTCACAGTTAAATGGCCTAAATGGGCCTTTTGGAAAGCTCAGCTGAGCAAATTTTTTTCCAGGTAACGAGTTCTGTGATTAGTCTAACGAGTAGGACAGGTGCGGTGAACACCTGATTTGCTTTCTGCACAAAAAATGCATTCAAAGAATTTCATGATTGCACTATTTCAAATTATTCTAATTCGTTGACCAGCACCTGTAGCTATCAACATCATAGCCACAACTTAACAGTATTACTGAATCCACCCAGCAATATCATTGCATCTAGCTAACAATATCATAGCAATCAACCAGCAACTACTGAACAACATCATAGCAACCACCTAGAAATATCATAGCAACCACCTAGCAACCATCTACCAACAACACAGCACCCATCTTCAAATATCATAGCAACCACCTAGAAATATGATAGCAACCCCTAGCAACCATCTACCAACAACACAGCACTCACCTTAAAATATCATAGCAACCATCTAGCAAACATCTTGTGACATTATCGCATCCACCTTAAAAATATCATAGCAAAGTATCTAGCTTCATCAGGGCCACCATATAACATCATAGCAACTCTCTAGCAATATAACAGTAACCATCTAGCAACACTCTAGTAACCATCTTGCAACTGTTACATGTGATATAGTTTTTATTTAAAAAAAAAACTGAATTTACTGTACTCAAACAACTCAAAACCCTTGTGCTGAACCACACAGTGGAGATGATGTAAAAAGAAAGGGAGAGAAGATCTGGCTGATTGACAGTTTGCTGGAGGAGCGCTCCAAAACTAATCCATTCCAATAGATTTCTTGTCAGTTTTCTTCTTGACCTCTGAAGAAGCCTCTTAGCAGATCCTGACCACACTGTCAGACCCCAACCACACTCCAACACACGGTGGTCTGACCTGCTGGCCCCTGATCATCATTCCTGATTAGCTCTCAGATCAAACACTGGCAGGGGAGAAGGGAAAAGCCAAACTGATTACAGTTCAGCTATGTCGCTTTGCTGACACTGATGTGCAAATTCACACACATGGCTTGTCTTGTCTCTGTGCAGAACTATTACCAACAGAACAGGACAATCTCTTTAAAAGCAGAGAGGTATGTGCTATAGAGGGATATAAACCCTCTAGGACTGAGCTGTGAAGCAGTGGTAGTTCTGTGTTCTCTGAAATGACAGAGATCCATCTAATACTTCTGGGATTTATGGGAGCGTGGGAGTTAGGGGTAAGGTGAGGTGGTGATCATACAACAACATGTTTTAAAATATAGTAAAAAGTCCGTTAAGGACGGTAGAGACACTTATTCCAACAAAAACAGGATAAACTCATTTTAAATACTCTTTACTTCTGAAGAAAGAGCAGTCCCAACATTTTTTTATCCATACAATATAGCTGAGGATATCTTCTGAGTGGAGGACTGAGCAGGTCTTGATCAAAAGCGTCTGATAAATGTTATAAATGTAAATTATAACACACTGAACATAAGCCTGTATAATACAAACCATGCGGTACTTATGTTAGAAATGTTATATATATTTTATAACTCAGTCTTCTTTAAACTGAGTACTGATTTAATTAGCACATAAACAATGTGATAGTGTAACTATGATGCTATACAATGTGCTAATCTGCAAGTGTTGCTAAAAACACCTCACTTACTGCATTCATAAATCCTGTCAACACAAACGCTCACATTTACACATCTGAATGGGAACCACATCCTCAGACCTAATGGAAGTCATTAGCTTTTTTAATATAATTTCATCTGAATCAATTTATTCCACTGTATCACATGGTCTGTTATTTTGAAGTGTTTCCAAGTATTTAGTCAAGAAAAGACTTACAATAGAAGTCAGTGGACAGATGGAATATCCATACGGAATATAGCTTTGTTAATGGAATAGCCACAACCTAGAAACATCATAGCAACCATCTTACAACACCACAGCTACCACCTAGGAACCCTTCAACAACATCACAGCCACCACCACCTAGCAACATAAAAGCTACCACCTACAACATAATCTACACATCTACCATCTAGCAAGACCACAGCCACAACAAGCAACACCCTAGCAACCACCTAGCAACAAGCTAGCAACAACCAAGTAATGTTACACCAAACATCTAGCAACATTGTAACTTCCACATTATAGCAACCACCTAGAAATATCTTTGCTGCTACCTAGCAACATTAAATCATCTATATGGTAACATCTCAGCAACCACCCAGCAATATCTTTGCTGCTACCTAGCAACTCAACAGCAACTACTGTATACAGCAACAACATATTATCCAACTCCAAAGCCACAACCAAGCAGCACCATACCATCCATCTAGCAGAAATGATCAGCTATAAACAGTTTAAGCATTGCTGTAAACACAACATCGCAGCTTGTTTTGATCACAGGGTACACTGCCGGTTCTTATTTATATCCCCTTTATTTTGAAGTTCACCAAAGCACCAGGTGAGCAGAGCAGTGTTTGAGCTGAAGGACAGGTGTGAGCGTCAGCAGCTCTGTCCCGGCTCTCGTCACTTTGATACACGTTTTTATGTTTTATCCCTCTGTTTTTACAGCAGTGAGGGAATCCTTGCCTCTCTCCAGTCCCCCAGGCAATACACAGCGGCAGAGCCCAGAACCCAGAGCTCTGCTGGACCTGCGGGAGACTCACTCTCCTTTACTGCTCCCCCGAGAGAACACGCCGGGCCTCACCAGAGGGAACAGGAGGAGGAGAGGAGGGGAGAAGAGGAGAGAGATAGAGGGAAAAGGGGAGAGAGAAAGAGAGAGAGAGAGAGAGAGAGAGAGAGAGAGAGAGAGAGACAGAGAGAGAGGAAAAAGATCACTGAACTTCAAAGCCTCTCTGTGATGTTCTGGGCCATGGCCAGCACCGAAATTAGGTGTAATTCATGGGCGTGTGTGAGTGTGTGTGTGTGTGTGTGCTTGTTTTTTGTGTACATCTGTTCTCTGATGCTGGCTGACCAGCATACCAGTGTTCATAACACAGCACACATCATTATCGGTGAGCAAATCAAATTGTTAAATGTAATTTTAGTTTAACTGACTTGATGCAATGCAATTCACTTTGCATTTTAGTACAATTATTGTGGTAAATATTATTTTTTACTATTTTTTTTTGCAAATTACTACATCTGAAAAGATACAATTTTTGCAACTACCTGGTTTACAATGGCAACCAACCAGCAACTCCATTGTCCCACCAGAGATGATGGCAGCATCACTGCCAACACCTAGCAACATGATAGCAACCATCTGGCAATGCTTTAGCAACACCATTGCCACTACTTGGCAACTGCACAGCAACCACCCTGCTTGGCCATAGTAATTATATATTCCTTGCATTGCAAACACTGTAGCAACCATCAAGCAACTTTAAAGCAATCAGCTTGCTAAACTAAAAGAATCACAAAGCCAATGATTAGCAACACCACAGCAACCACCTAAGAACCGCAAAATTAACAATGTGACCATGTATCTGCTATCAGGGTTTAAAGTGCAACTGACTGTACTCAGAGAGTGATAGAGGATGATAGAGAGAAACAGAGAGAGAAAGAGTGATAGATAGATAGATAGATAGATACAGGGGGGTCGTTTAGACCAAT